>NC_081414.1:201195635-201795635 GCF_030272615.1 Cryptomeria japonica | reverse complement strand
CCTTTTAATATTTTAACTGTAATAAGATTGGTCATATGACTTAAAGATGCCCTGATAGACATGCTAGACTAAGAGAAGAAGCTAGAAGAACATACAAGCCTAACCCTGAATATCAGAGATATAGATTTAAGAAGAATAAAGAAAAATCTTGTTACATTGCTGATGAAGGAGTGACTGATGATTCTGATGAGGATCCAACAGACAATGGATGGGTTTTTGTTGCTATAACAGAAGATCAACCAACACCTACTGCTCAACTGGTAGAATAGGCCTTAGTAGCTAAAGTTGAAGTAAAGGATGAGTGGATCATTGATTCAGGATGCTCACATCATATGACAGGAGATAAAAGTAAATTCTTGAACTTTCAAGAATACAATGGAGGCTTAGTGAGATTTGGAGATGACAAAGCTTGTTTGATCAAAGGTAAGGGTACAATATCTCTTGATGGTAAGCATAACATTGACAATGTTTACTATGTTGAAGGTTTAAAGCATAATCTTTTGAGTGTTGGTCAATTAGTTGAGAAAGGATTTTAGTTACAATTAAAAAATGGAAAATGCAAAATCATGAATAGAACTGGTTTGGAAATTGCAACCGGTAATCAGACTTGAGGTAATATCTTTCATTTGAATAACAATGAAAAGACATGATTAATTGCACATATGGATGAAAGTTGGCTATGGCATAAGAGACTCTGTCATGTAAACTTTGATTGCATGGTCAAAATCAGTACTATTAAGGCAGTTAGAGATTTACCTAAAATTGTCAAACCTAACAATACAATATATAAGGAATGTCAATTTGGAAAACAAGTTAGAGCTAGTTTCAAAAGTATTCCAGAAAAAATCCAATAATGCTCTTGATCTAATTCATACCGATTTATGTGGTCCAGCTAGAACTAAAAGCTTACAAGGTGATAGATATTTCATGCTAATCATTGATGACTATTCTAGAATGTGTTGGGTTACTTTTCTCAGAGAACAATCAAAAGCACTGGGAAAGTTCAAACTATTTAAAGCAATGGTAGAAAATGAAACCGGTAAGAAAATCAAATGTCTAAGATCAGATCAAGGAGGAGAATTTACATCTAAGGAATTTAATACATTCTATGAAGTAAATAGAATCAGAAGACAGCTATCAGCACCTCCGACACCACAGCAGAATGGAGTTGTTGAAAGGAAAAATAGAACTATCTTGGATGCAGCAAGAAGTATGTTATCAGAAGCAAACCTACCACATGTATATTGGAGAGAGGCAGTTAGTACAACGGTCTATACATTCAACAAAGTTCACATCAAAGGTGAAATCGGTAAGACCCCTCATGAGCTATGGTTTGGTATTACTCCTACTCTTAAATATTTCAGAATTTTTGGAAGTAAATGTTATATCAGAAGAGATGAGTATATTGGCAAATTTGATCCTAAAAGTGATGAAGGAATATTTCTTGGTTATTCATCTAAGAGCAAGGTATATAGATGTTTTAATAAAAGATTACAGAAAATTGTTGAAAGTACAAATGTAAAGATTGATGAACAATTCAAAGGAACTTCAAGGTATATAGACTCTGAACTGGCAACAAAAATATTGACAAATGAACCTACACTGAATCTACTAGTACAAAATGAAGATCCATTTACCCCAGTATCATCTGAAAATTCCACAGTAACTGAGGAACAACAACAAAAAAAGACACCCCGGTATATAAGACTGAATCACTCTGAAGATTAGATAATTAGAAACAAGTATAAAGGAGTTATGACTAGAGGAAGATTGGCAAATGAAGAGGTATGTCTTATTTCTCAAATTGAACCATCATCACTTAATGAGGCATGTGAAGATAAATATTGGATTAAAGCTATGGAAGAAGAATTAGAACAAATTGAGAAGAATAACACTTGGACATTAGGTCCCCGGCCTAAAGATAAAAATGTAATTGGAACCAAATGGGCATTCAGAAACAAACTTAATGAAGATGGTAAGGTTATTAGAAATAAAGCAAGACTAGTGTGTAAGGGATATTCTCAGAAAGAAGGAATTGATTACAATGAAACCTTTGCACCAGTAGCTAGAATTGAGGCAGTCAGATTATTCTTGGCTTTTGTAACGCATAAGAACTACAAAGTATATCAAATGGATATTAAATGTGCATTTTTGAATGGAGATCTTGAAGAAGAAGTTTACATTGAACAACCTGATGGATTTTCTTTGACAGATAACAAAGATATGGTTTGCAGGTTAAGAAAAGCTTTGTATGGATTGAAGCAAGCTCCAAGAGCTTGGTATGCAAGACTGGATAAGTATCTTTTGAAGATTGGTTTTCCTAAAGGTAATGCAGACAACAATTTATATTATAAAGTGACTAATGATGACATCTTGGTTATAGAAGTTTTTGTTGATGATATAATCTTTGGAGGAGAAGATGGATTATGTAAAGAATTTTATATTAAAATGCAGCAAGAATTTGAAATGTCTATGATTGGAGAAATAAAATTCTTTTTAGGATTGCAGATTTCACAGACTGATAAAGGTATATTCTTGAGTCAATCCAAGTACTTAAAGGAGTTACTAAAGAAATTTGGGATGGAGAACTCTAAACCGGTAAGCACACCTATGACTACAAATGACAAACTATCACTAAGGGATGAATCTACACCTATTAATCCAACTAGATACAAATCTATGATAGGAGGTTTACTATATTTGACACAAACCAGACCTAATATTATGAATGCAGTATGTATTGTTTCAAGATTTCAGAGTAATCCTAGAGAAAATCATGAATCAGTAGTAAAAAGGATTTTTCAGTACTTACAAGGCACTATAAATCTTGGATTATGGTATCCTAGAGATGAAAAATTTGAATTATGTGCATACACATATGGAAATTGGGCAGGAGATGTGGATGATAGAAAAAGCACCACCAGTGGTGCATTCTTTCTTGGAAACAAACTAGTTTCTTGGTTGAGTAAGAAACAAAGTTGCACATCTTTATCAACAAGAGAATCAGAATATGTTGCAGCAACAACTAACTGTACACAGGTACTATGGTTTAACCAAATGTTGAGGGACATAAAGGTAAAATGCAAGGAACCTATTACTATCTATTGTGATAACACTGAAGCAATTGATATATCTAAGAATCCGATATTACATTCTAAAACCAAACATGTTTATATCAAACTGAATTTTCTAAGGTAAAATGTTGAAGCAATGGAAATAAAACTGGTTTATGTGAATACTAAAGAGTAGATTGCACATATCTTTACTAAACCTCTACCTAAGGAGACTTTTGAATATCTCAGAGACCAGCTTGGGGTTATACCCCCACCGGTAGAGACTTAGGAAGTTGATGATTGTCATCAATCGACAGAATTAACAGAGAAATATTTTACTCCGGCTTTGATGGGAAGCTACTTCTCAGGGGGAGTAGTTCGTATACTAAATTGATTGGTATTTTGTATATGAACTTGGCTTGGTAATAACTTTGGAATTTGATGTCAAAGGGGGAGTGATTGGTATGGAAAAACACAAGGAAAACACATGTTGCTCCTAGGGAGAGAGATTGTTGTTTGGGAGAGAGTATTACTCTCTGTATCTGTATTTTGATTTCTGGTTATGATCTTTTCTTTGGATATTGTTGGTTTTTGGTACTTGGCATTTCTGTTTTGGCACTTTGATTGTTTTTCCATCTTGTGTTGCCATCAATGCCAAAGGGGGATATTGTTGGTATTTTGGTATGGTTTTGTCATTGATGTCAACACCTACTAAACACTTATCAACTCTGGCATTTTGGAGTATCAGCAACATTCACCGGCAAGCAAGTGACTTATGCACAGTCACTGGTATCTGGTACACCGACATGATATAATGATCACCGACACTTGGAATGATATGGAAAACACTTGGTTATGTCGAACACATCATGTGGACACTTTGTCTAGGAGTTTTGTTTATTGGTATATTTGTATTTGCATATTTGTTGTTACCGGCAAATAGATCTAGGTTACACCGGCAGGTTTATCTTTTCCAGATCAGCATGGCACGCTATGGAGATGACTTATTATTGTTGTATATGCATTAAGCCGACATATTGAATCAGTTATTGCATCGGGTATTAATTGATTTGTAAATTAATTTTATTGTAATATCTTGTAGAGACGACCTACTAAAATTGGTCTTAGGGCATGGTATAAATGTAAGATCTTATTTGTAAGATCAAATGTGGAATACGAAAAAGGATTGTGTGAAGGTATATGCAAGAATAAGTAGATTTATACACACAGACATCATTTGAAAATTGAAGGAGGGTTTTTGAGAAGACAATCAGAACTACACCGATACTGAATCCAGCATATGAAGATGCTATTTTGAGCAGTACATTCGTATTGGATTTAACCATCCAACTGTAGTCAGTGTGACTCCCATTTTGTGATTGAGTAGTGAGCTCTAGGTGCTTGGCCTTTCTGCATGTGCAGACCCCATTTTTATACACTTACTATCTGCAGTATTATCATCTGATTATGGGTAAGGTTTCCCATCGTGGTTTTTCCCCTTACAAGGTTTCCACATACAAATATTGGTGTTATGTGTTGTGGATGACTTTGTCTTTTTGTTTCATGCATTAATCCTTACCGACATTGCAATTAACTGTTAAAACTGTCTACCAACATATTAGACTAGTTTATCGGTATTAAGCATTAATTTGGTTAAGTTGTTTTTGGTTTGAATTTATTTGACAACTGATTCACCCCCCCCCCTCCCCCCTCTCAGTTGTCTCTGGGACCTAACAATAATCAACTATAGGTGTATTGCCAAACCATAACTCATAAGGTGTCTTACCGGTTTCTCCTTTGATATGAACTCTGTTGAAAGTATAAACTATTATGATCACTGCTTCTCTCCAATAGATATGAGGTAGATTAGCTTCCATCATCATGGTTCTAGTAGCATCCAAGATAGTTATGTTCTTTCTTTCCACAACTCCATTCTATTGAGGTGTCATGGGAGCAAAAAATTATCTCCTTATGCCATGCTTCTCACAAAAGTTATCAAACTCCACCATGATCTGACCTTAAGCATTTAATCTTCAATCCTGTCTTAGTTTCAACCTTAGCTTTAAAGATTTAAACTTTTCAAAAGCCTCAAATTTTTCCCTTAGAAAAGTAACCCACATAATTCTAGAATAATTTGAGATGAAAGGATGACCTCCTATCAGTGGTGCTTCAACCAACTGATCTACAATTACTTGTCCTTGGATTTCTTTACTGCCCACATACTCTATGTCAAACTCACTAGGGATCATAACCCACTTTGCCAAGCGGCTTGTTAGTGTTGCTTTACTGAGTAAATACTTGAGTGGATCTATCTTGGTGATCAGTTGTATCTTATGCGACAACATGTAGTGCCTCAGTTTGGTTTCTGACTAAATTACTATGAGAGAAGCTTGTTCAATAGGTGTATAATTGAGTGCATACCCTACTAGTGTCCTAGAGATGTAGTATGCTGCATATTATTAGCCTTTTGCATTATGTTATGCTTTTAATACCCCTAAGGCCATAGTCATAGCTGATATCTATAATAACAAGGGCCTATTTGGATATGGTGGTGTTAGTAATGGTGGTGTCATCGGGTAGTCCTTAATTTGTTGGAATGTTTGCTAGCAGTTCTCTTCCCATTTGAAGCGGACATTCTTATGTAGAAAATTTGTGAAGGGGTGACATTTATCAACCAATTATGCAATTAACCAATGGATTGATTGTAACCTCCCTTGTAATATCCTCAACTGGATGATGTTCTTAGGAGGTGGCATCTCCATGAATTCTTTTACTTTGGCAGGATCAACCTCAATTCCTTTGTTCGGATAATGTATCCTAGGAGCTTCCCCAAAGTCACTCTAAAGACACACTTCTTTGGATTGAGGCAAACATTATATTGTTCCAATCTAGTGAAGATTTTGTCCAACACTGCAAGGTGATCCTTTCTTGTTAATGATTTAGCTAGTAAATCATCCACATAATCTTCCATTAGTGTATGCATCATGTCATGGAAGATGGTAGTCATTTCCCTTTGATAAGTGGCTCCTGCATTTTTGAGACTCAATGGCATCACATTCCACTAGTATGTTCCCCATGGGTATGTGAAAGTGGTTTTGTGTTGATCTTCTGGGGCAATCTTTATCTAGTTGTATCCTGAGAACCCATCCATGAGAGATAGAATTGCATGCCCTATTGTTAGGTCCACAATCATATCAATGTTGGGTACAGGGAAGTCATCCTTAGGACATGTTTTGTTTAGATCTCTAAAATCTATATAGATACGGATGCCCCTAGTTAGTTTTCCTACTGGTACAATGTTGGATACCCATTCAACATAGTCAATTGGTATGATGAAACCAACATCTAACATCTTTTTTAGTTTTTCCTTCAATAATAGTGTGATCTGAGGATGCATTTTCCTGAGCTTTTCTTTTACTGGTTTTGCTCCTTTTACTACTTTTAAGTGATGCATTACTAAATCTGGATCCAACCCTGGAAAGTTTGCATATGAGCAAGCAAAGTTTATTTTCCGCTTCTTGAAGAATTCCACAAGTTAGGATCCTCTATGTGAGTTAAGGATGTGGATTAATGGATTTTATGAGGGTTCCCCTCTAATCCCAAACTGACTTCCTTGGTCTCCTCTATGAGAATGTGTGATCTCTCCCAACTCACACTGAAGGGGAGAATGTCAAATCTTTCATCTTCAGGAAACTGAGAGAGATTTTCACCTTTGGATGCATCCTTTGTTTTTACTTTTTGGGGATTTAAAAGTGCCACAGTATGGTTTTCACTTGAAGATCCTATTATGATTGTAATACTTTTATGAATAAAAGGTTTGGCATCCTCTCCAAAATAATTGGTGGTATTGAGTTCAATAATGAATCCAGCCTTGTGATCCCTGCTTGGTATGTTATCCTGTAATTCGAGAAAGTCTATGATCGCCTCATCGTTTTCGAAGGTGCAAGGTATGGGGGATTTTGGTGGTCCCAGTTAATGAGTTCAAGTTGGATGATTGGCATTTCTTCATCAATTAGTTTGAGTTAATAAGATGCATCAAGTATGGTTAGAATAGAGGTATTGAGGTCATCGTCAGTACTCTCCTCATCGTAATCAGGTTTGGGAAGTGACCTATTTCTCCTAGAAGTATCCTCAGTATCTGGATCCCAAAATTTTTTGATCCATGCATCTCCTTCAGCTCTTTTATCTTCAAAAGTACCGAAAGAATCTTCTTCAGATTCATATGAAGCTAAAGAACCCCATTTATAGTCATGTGAATCCATCTCAGAGTCACTCAATAGAACTTTGTCACTGTATACTATAGAGATGCCTCTAGGTGTGAAAGTTTTGGTGACAACTACTATAGATGTTGTATCTGGGGAGGTTGTTGGTGTTTCTTGGGTGTTTGAAATGGACAAGAGCTTTAACCTTGGAGTGATTTCAACATAACTCCTTTGCTTGTTTGTTGTATGTGCATACTTCGATTGAGAATTGCTTGCATGATTTGGATTTTCTGATGATGTAGGTTTGTGTGCAATGGACATGAGCTTGATTCTGGGAGTGATGGATTTAGAAGTTGGTTGCCTTTGTTTGCTAGTAAGTTTGAGCTTAGAAGAGCCCCCTAAACTAGAATTGAATCTAATTCTTGTTTTATCTCTTGGTGTTAACAAGGGTTGTAATGGCTCTTGTACACCTTGTTTGTGAGATCCTAATGCACTATGGCCATCATAGCCCACCTTTTGCATCATGGTAAAACCTTTTCCATACTTCTCTATAGGGATCTTGATCTATTGTTTACCTTTATCTAAAGGGTCCTTGTAAATCCATTCAGTCAAGTCTTCATCAATAGTTTCATTTTCTTGTGATCTACCTAGGGTGAATCCATCAAGTGTACATGTATTTGTTGCAATAGGTGGATTGACTGAAATTTGTGGTTTGCCATGAGTCCTAGGTGAGAGAGCCAGTTGACCAACATAGAAAAGTTGGCTAAGGTTATATTCTCCTAGGCCTTCATCTTTTACCTTCATCTTCAACTTGTCTTGTTTGGGTGTAGGGATCAGTGTACTAGTGAGAGAAGCTAGGTGGACGTATGATGATGTGGTGGTGGCTTCTTTTATGTTGGGCACAATAGTATCAGGTTGGTGTCTTCTATTGTTGCAAAATGCATATGGGTTAGCATCACCAATGATTGTAATCTCTACTCTGTTATGTGGAAATTTGATGCACAGATGGTAGGTGGATGGTATTTCTTGCATGGAATGAATCCATGGCCTACCCAATAGGAGATTGTATGGAAGAGGAAGGTTTAGGACTTGAAAAACCACATTATTCACCGCAGGTCCTACCCTTACTGGTAGAGTAACACACCCTTTAAAGGAGTGTTCTGTGTCATCATATGCCTTAATGGTTATCCTCTTTCTAGCATCAACTTCTCCTTTTGCATACCCAATGTTGTGATTAATTACAATGTGCAAATTTTAAGGCCAACTCCATTGTCAATCAAGACTCGCTTGATTTTGTGTATATGTATGAATCACTCAATGTGGAGAGGGGTTTTATGTTGTTGTTGAATGGATGCATCGTCATTCTTAGTGAAAGTAAGACATGGTGATGATTTGAGACTTCCAACCATGGCTTGAAATTGATCCGTGTTTAGGTTGGATGGGACTGACGCTTCTTGGGGAGCTTGATCCAAGATAGTTTTATGTGAGGGTGATAAATGCAAAATATCTAGTATGGAAATGAGTGTTGGTGTCTTATCCAACTAGTCCACAAGGTTATATTGTTCTGGCATGTATGCCACTCTTAATGGTTCTCCTTGTATGGTAATCTTTCTATGATAGGTAACTATATTTCACGTGGGATCTTTGAATTTGATTGTAATGCTTGCAACTTGTTCATTATCATCACAAAGGTTATTGATGATATAGGTATATGGTGCACATGTATAGTTCGTCGTGCTATCTTGGTTCTTACCTTGATGGGAGGGACCCACTTTCTCATATAATGGGAGTGGATTCTTGAACATGGTGTGATTCGTATTGGAAGTTTTTCTAGTGTGGCCATCCACTTCTATGTCACCCTGATCAATGAGGTCTTGAATGTTGTGTTTTAACTGATGGCAATTGTTTGTTTTGTGTCCTCTTCCCTTGTGGAATTCAATATTCATTATCTCTCCACCATGGAGGTTTAAGTTGTGATTCATAGTTTGATGTTTTAGGCAACGTGATGAGATCAGAAGATATAAGTTACTGTAATATCTTTTCAAGAGGTGTTCCCAAGTGTGTATATGTTTGATTTGGTTTGTAGGTAGAGTACCTATTCTTAGGTGCCTCTTGTTGTGTGTTGGGATCTTGATTTCCTTGATTGTTTGGGGGATTTCCTCGATTGATATTGTAGTTGTTATGATTATCCACTTGCCAGCCTATTTTGACTATAGGTTGGGCGATCTTGACAGTCCTTGCATCTACAACACCATTGTTAACAATGTTTTTATTCTTGGACCAAAACTTGGGTTTGTCGTTGTTGTAGGTTGGTCGTGGACCATCTTTGTTGTCTTTGTAGATTTTCACAAGTGCCTTCTTGATAAGATTTTTCTCAATTTTGATTCCTTGGGATATTACGTCCTTGAAAGAATCTGAAGGTTTGACTTCCAATTGGAATTCAATCTCTTCATTTATAAGTTTGAAATGAAGATTTCAACTAATTGTTCCTTTGGAATGGGGAAGGAACATCTTCTATAAAGGTGTCTCCATCTTTGCAAGAATGTTGAGAATAACTCTCCATTCTTTTGTTTAGTATTGCATAAATAATCCATGGAGATATAATGTTCTATGTTGTGTGCATGATGAGTG
This sequence comes from Cryptomeria japonica, assembly GCF_030272615.1. Lineage (NCBI taxonomy): Eukaryota > Viridiplantae > Streptophyta > Pinopsida > Cupressales > Cupressaceae > Cryptomeria > Cryptomeria japonica. The sequence goes on along the minus strand of NC_081414.1, from coordinate 201,785,749 downwards.
ACAAATTCTTGCACTAAGTTGTCAAATGTCCTGATTCCGCTAGGCAAGCGTGAAAACCATTGCATAGTTGAGCCTCCTAAACTTTGGGGGAAGAGAAGCATTAAGTATGTTTCATCATATGCAACCTCTAAGCAAGTGGAGTAGAATTATCTCACATGGTCTCTTGGATATCCCTTTCCAATGTACTTGTCAAATTTTGGAGTTTTGAAATTATGTGGGAAAGGCGGCATGACCATGTTCCTATCAAATGGATAAGGACATATATCTTCAAGAGCATATATTTTTTGTTCCTTCCCTAAATTTAATTGTTGGACAAGGTCTTGTACAATATCCATTTCCATGGGAGGAGGTGAGACGTTCCCTTGTTGATAGTTGTTGTCATCATAATTGCAGGTATTCCTCACCCTCCTGTCGTCTTGATTTCTTTCTTGTCGATGACTATGTTGAGCTTCTTTTGGTGCTTCCCTAAGTTGTGATACATCAAAGTATAAAGGGAGTTTTTCACCCTCTTGAGAATGTCTTAGGAAATGGGAATTAACATTCCCCTTGAGAATCTCATCAAAGAGATTCTTGAACCTGGGATTACTAGTTGCTTCTTCTATTTCTGCTTGTGTAGGAGTTTTTAGGTCATCTCCCCCTGCAAATTCTCTATGATCAAAGGTGTTGAGGTTTTCTTCCTCTTTCCATTCTTTATGTATTTCATTTTCCTGACGTCTCTGACTTTGAGACCTAGTCCTAGCCATGTTTGAAGTTCATATTTGTGGAAGTGAGATGAGTGAAGAGTGGGTGGTTGATCCCCTTATTATAGTTCCAATATTTTGACGATGGTAATGATGAGTTTGAAATGTTTATGGATTAGTGATCTCTTTTACTAAGGGTTGGATGTTAACAAATCCCTCTTTAAGGTTGATTGCTTGGTTTTTAACATTATGAAATTAGGTGTACATAGCAAGGTTTGTGTTGTTACAAGAACAAGCTACCTAGCTATGAGAGGATGCACTCAAGAACTAGTTTTAACCTATCTAGATTCTTAGTAATGCCACTTAGGATGATTGATCCTAGATGTAGAGACACACTAGAGAGTATTTTTGTTGGTGTGATTATCAATATCCAAAATAATTAAGGACAAAACCTCTTTGTGTTGAGAGTTGAATGGATTTTTGATGTTTTGGAATGAGTGTAATCCTTGATTCTTGGTGGAAAATGTATGGAAGATGTATTTTTATTGAAAAATTAAGAAGATGAAATGTGGAACCTTGGAATTCCTTCTAGGGGACTATGAGTTTTATGATTGATTTTGAATGATTGGTGGAAATTGTGGAAGATGTGTGTTTAGAATGATGATGAAGAAGAGGAAATGTGAAACCTTGGAATTTCTTCTAAATGATTGTGAGTTGTGGAAAATAAGATAGTGGATGAGATTAAGAAGATGAGTTGATGAAAGACTACCATAGATGGAAAATGACTCTATAGGTGATTTTTTATTGAGGTAGATATGACATTGAGATTTTACCACTTCTATTGGGAAATTGGGACAAGGCGGATCCTTGTTGAAAGGCACATGTTTTTAAAGATTCCTCATCAAACTCATTTCCATGACCATGTAGATAATCATTAAAATGGTGAAGGAATGTTAGATGTTTGAACAAGAGTTTGCAGTTTATGTAGAGAAATTTTCTCTTTTGTAAGATCTCTCTTTGGCTAGGTTTCTTCTTCTCAAGATGACAATATGGATTTCTTCATATGCTTGAGGTATTTGATGATATGATGCATTTGTAAATCTTGTGGTGATTTATTTGTTTTAGATTGTTGTTGGGGTGTCACTTCTTTCAAATGTTTGATTTATTTGACAAGAAGACACGTCAAGCACACAAGAACATATATACACTTCTTTTATTTGATAATTTTGGATTGAATTCGATGAAATGTGTATGTTTAGGATCTTTTCAAATCCTCTTTTCTTTCTCACAGGTATTGAACAATCAAAATACAAATCAGAAAACTCTTCTATTGTCAAAAAGGTCATTCATAATATCATAGCCCACATCATGATACTCCTTCATCTCAAATAGCCTTGTCACACCCGAGGGTGCTCCTCAATTGGATCATTTTATTTGGGAGATGTATGGTGAGTGTCTTGGGGGCAGATTCTTCCCTACCCTTGCACTATGATATTACACATGTTTGGATAACTAACTTGGTTTGAATTATAGACTTAAACTTCATAGTAAGGGTTTCGTTCAGTGCGTCAATGATAAACACCCTCAAGAGGACTCCTAGCCTTTAGAACAAAGGCTTTACATATCTCAAGGATACTGGGGGAAGGATATCAATGCACACTACTGTTGGATGTGATTTTCATCACAATCCACATTTGATTATAGTGGGTTGGAATACTTGGCGTTAGTCATTCCCCTCTCACCGGCCTTATAGGCTTCTTGGGAGGCAAGCTTGCTAAAGTATTTATTTTAATTTGCAAAAATTAAAAGTGATTCTAGCATTTTGATCACCCAATTAAGGGGAAAGCATAGGCCTATCACAAAGACAAGACATATATGGTTTGTTCTTTTTATCCTATCATTGTAATGTGATCTAATTGCTAATTGGAGATGTTGATCCAAAAAACATGGTGTTCTTTTTAACCAAGATAGCAAAATGAAGTGTTATTTTTAACCAAAAAAAATCACAATGCTTTGAACATTGAAAACTTTGGAAAAAACTTGCAAGAAAAGAAATATGGCTTGTTCTTTTCAACTTGCAAAATGAAATTTGAGTTGTTCTTTTTACCCTTTGTAACAAGAAATGAAATTTGTTTGTTCTTTTTAGATTGCACCAAGATAAGTGTGACCTACTTGCAAAAATAAAGATTTTGTTTGTTGTTATTTTTAACCTTTTGCAAAAAAGAAAAAAGTGAAGTTCCTTTTATGCACCAAGAAAAGAATGAAATTCTTTTTAAAGAGCACCAAGAGAAATGTGTGATTCTTTTTAAAACCTTTGCAAAATGAAAGATGAATTCTTTTTAAATCACTTTTGTAACAAAAAAAGAAAACTTTGAAACAAAAGTAAAGAAACCTAATCTAACCCCCTTGAACCTGCAAGAAACATTAGCACCTGCAAAACCTTTAAAAAATTAATCAACATTGTGGGCTCACAAACCTATAAATTTCTTTTGTGTTACACAAATTAGCTCTTTTCCTATTACAAAAGTGCTACTCTAGTGAAAAAGAAGCTCTATTCTGGTGAGAACAAAAGAGCTGAAATAGAGAGCAAAAGTGTTATAATAAGAGACAAAAGCACTAATACAAAGTAGAAGCGCGAAAATAATTAACAAAAGTGCTAAAAGTTAGACAAATTTCAGATTGGGAATTTACAAAAGCACTAAAACTTAGAACAAAGGCACTAAATCGCTTGCCGAAAGCGCTAAAACATGACCTGTGCATGGAAAATTTGCAAGTTCTAAGTTTTTAGTTAAAATTTTAACTTCTTAGTGTTGATGATATAACTCAAGCCCCATGGTGGGTGCCAAAATGATGCACATGAAAGGGGAACAAGCCAAAAACAAAGCTCAAATGGTGAATATGTTAGTCTCAACCCAAAACCAAAAACAAATGAACTTTAAACCTTCACCTACATATCAAAAGATATTAGAAAGCACACAAATGGAACCCAAATAAATAAAAATAAGGAAGAAGAGACTCCCTAAGATGCTCCTATGATTCTCTTGTTGGGCCTCTCCCTTGTTCTTCTCCTCTCCAAGATCCAAAGCTTGCATGAGTACAGCCCTCAGTTTTTAGCGTGTAGCCATGGATGCCAAATGAAGGATTGAATGTGGTTAAAAATGTAGTTCTATTGCTATGAAAAATGCACAATATAGAAATTCTATGAGAAAGTTAAGTAAAATGCTTATGCAACTATAATAACAATACTCACAAAACGCTTCCTCCTTTTCTTGAGGATGAGGGTTCCTTTTATAGGCAAAATAGTTGATTGAAGGGTCAAGATTGATCTAGCTTAGCAAGGGCTAGGATTGCATGATCCTTATTCCATGTTTGCAACTTTCACCAATGCAATAGTGACAAGTGGCATCATGAGAGGGCTTGAGAAGAGAGGGAAGAAGAATTTAATGCTCGAGAAGACATGAGCGTAACCTCATGTGGTTGGTTTATTGGATAAATCTATTATCCAATGGGTAAACTCTTGTGCAAGGTTTACCCATGGTTAGGCCTTGAGTAAAGGGACAAGACCCATATGGGTTAGTGTGTTGAATAAGGGAAGCATTTAAGACTTTATAAGAGTCTTAAACAAGTGAGATGTTGGGTTGAGGGTTAATTTGGGATTAAGATTGTGCAAGTGTTTAGAAGTGGGTTTAGGATAATTAGAAGGGATTAGAAGAATCTAGAAGAAGAGTTAGTGAGCAAGTGATCTTTGCAAGTGGGTGAGGGTAAATAGGATTTAAATAAATAAAAATTCATTTATTTCAAATAGTGATGCAAGTTGCATTTGTAGGAGAATGCAAGTGGATGGGAGATTTAAATAAATGTTTATTTATTTAAAATAGTGGTGCAACTTGCCTTTGTAGGAGAATGCAAGTGGATGGAAATTCAAATGTGTGTGCAACTTGTCTTTTTAGGAAAATACAAGTGGGTGAAGGATAAAGGAGATTTATTTAAATATGAGAGATAGGATTTTAGGGATTTAAACAAATATTAATTTATCTAAATGTGAGAGGGAGATTTAATTAAAAAAATATGATTTATTTATTTATCTGAATTTGGTTAAGTGAATTAAATCAAATAAATTGAATAATTTATTTAATTAATAGGAGAAGAGGCTTAAGATGAATTAATTAATTATTCATCAATGGTCAAATAATCAAATAAATACTAAGTATTCATTTAATTAAGTGGATAGATTTGGGTGTCTACACATCCCATAGGCATTCTTGAAAATTTGATAAAGGATCTGCAAGAAGCACAGGAGGAATGTGAAGGCAAAGCACTTGGCATTACCATAAAGCCTTCAGAACTCCATTTTAAGATACTAAATGAAGATTGGAAAACTCTTCCCATTGACACTGTTGTTCGGGATTTTAATGTACTAATTCAAAAAGAGGTTGGAGAAGGTGATTTTACATTATATTTTATTGACAAGTTAGTGGATTTCTAGTTTAGCCTAGATAATTTGGAGACAATCCTAAAAACTAGAAAAATGGTATACCTATTGGATATTGCTGCTACTAAGATATGTTAGTGTCATTGATGTCAACATATTCCCGTGTTTTTGTGTTCCAGTATTGTAGAGATTTGGTTTGGTTGTTTCAGTTGGTATGTTGCAGATGTGCTAGTGCGGATTTGTCATTTCAGTAATTAAGTATCTTTAGTTGATTCAGTGTTGGTTTCATGATTCTATGTGGTGATTTGATCAAGTTATGGATTTCGGTATGAGGATTGGTTTTTCAATGTTCAGTGTTGTAGTGTTTTGGTATTTGATCTGTTGTTCTTCAGAATGATTATATCTTGAGTTGTGGATTTGGGAGAGTGTTTGGGATGTTCATGTTTATCTTCAATTCAAATAGTTTATGATTTGGTGCTTCACAATTTATCTTTCTAGTCCCAGTTGTTGTTGTTGAGTATTCTTGAGTATCAACATGTTGATTGATGAAGATTTGATTAAGTGGTGTTGGTGCAACTATTGTGGATGGTTCTAATGTGCTTGTTGGTGTTTCCTAATCATGTCCTATTTTTTTTGCTTGTTCACATTGATCATTGTGTGCATTATTGAGGATCTTATGGATCCGGTGATGTTCTTCGTGTTATGCAACATTTTCAATGGTGTAGCATGTTGTGGATGATCTTGGTGATACTTTTGGTGGTTTTGTGTGTTCGTGGATTTGATTTGGGTCCATGCTATGTTTTCATGGAATTGTATTGTTCTGGTGGTTGATCTATGTATTGCATGATGTAATTTTGTAATTAGGTCTTAAGGGTTGAGATGACCTTGTAGTCAATGATGATGATTTGTATAAATAGGTGTCATATTCATGTAATTTGGATATCGATGTTGTGTCTACATTATTAGAGAGTGGTGTATGTGTGAACAAGAAAATTCATCTTTTAATGGGAAGTGTAGATAAGAGAGTGTTGTAGAGCAGACAAATGTGCTTAACTGGAACTATCATCGGGCATTTGGAGATGTTATTCTTTCAGTTCATGTAATCCATATTATTGCCTAATCTTTTTAAGGTAGTGAGCCTTCCTTGTGTTTCATCCCTTTTTTGTTTTGAGAAATGAGCTCTAGGCAATGTGCATGAATGCATGTGCATTCCCCATTGTAATATTTTCACATACCATTGCAGAGTATATTTTATTGTGGGTAGGTTCCCACCATGGTTTTTACCTTAACCGGGTTTTCCATGTCAAAATCTTGGTGTTATCTATGTTTCTTTTATTATGTTTATCTTTGTTCTTGCTGACATTAATCAGATATGAAGTTGTGCTAAAATTGTAAAATCCGTTGAAAATGATTCACCCCCCCCTCTCAATTTTCCTTCATTGTTGTTGCCAACAATTGGTATTAGAGATAGATTCTTTGGAAGAAGCTTGACCACTTGAGGAGATCTCAGATGACAACCTATGTTTTCAAGAAAAAGAGTCCAAGATTTGATGGAAGCAATTACATTGTATGGAAGAACCGGATGGAGTGTCATTTGAAGTGTCTTGGAGATGATTATTGGAAGATTACAAAGAATACCTACAATGTTCCTCAGAATGGTTTGGTTACTGCAAATGAGATAAAGGATGTTGAACATAACATAAGAGATAAAGAAGCATTGTTGAGTGCCTTGGATGATTCAAAGATGACTAATGTGATGGGATTGTAGACAACACATGAGATTTGGGAAAAGTTGGAGACCTTGTATGAAGGAGATAAACATGTCAAAGTTGCTAAACTGCAGAGTTTGGAAGGAAATTATGAGATGCTAAAGATGGGAGAAGATGAGAACATATCATCCTTTATGGCTAAAGTGAATGAACTTTTCATGAACATCAAATGTGTCGGTGGAACTCTTGAAGAAGATGAAATTTGTCACTAAAGTGTTGATATCCTTGCCTTTTGCTTACAAACCTAAAGTTGTTGTTATTGATGAGATTCGAAATGTGGCCACTATGACAAGAGACATGCTAGTTGTTAAACTTGCTTCTTTTGAGTTGAGTGAATTTGAAGAATCACATAGTAAATTTGAGACTGAATTTAAAGCCTATGTATCTAGGAAGGAGAAGTATGATCCAAGAGACATGCTAGTAAATAAGAGAGATGGAAGAATAAGAAAGAGAGTTGGAAGAGCTTGAAGCACTTAACGCTCAGAGATATCCTAAGGGAGTCGGTAAGGATGATGGGAAGTTACCTTTGAAATGTTTCTCTTGTAATAAGATAGGACATTTTGCTTCTAGGTGTCCTAAAAGAATGTCAAAGTATGATAAGCATGATAAATTTGATAAGCGTGATAGATATGAGAAGCATGACAAGTATGACAAGCCCTATAAGCCTAACCAGAAGTACAAATATTAGAAGAAGTGTTTTTATGTTGCTGATGAAGGTGTGACAAATGAAGAGTCTAAGAATGAGAATTCAAAAGATGAATTTGTATTTATTTCTTTCAAGGAAGATAATCTAGTACTAGTGGATTCTACAAGATGCATTGTTGAGGAGAAAGCTTTGGATTCTAAGATTGCAGAGAAAGATGAATGGGTAATTAACAGTGGTTGCTCACATCATATGATAGGTGATAAAAGTAAATTTGTGAACATGGACAAGTATGATTGTGGTATAGTAAGATTTGAAGATGATAAAGCTTGTGTAATTAATTGTAGAGGTTATATTTCTCTTAATGGTAAGCATAATACTAGTGATGTCTTATATGTTGAAGGTTTGAAGCATAATATTTTGAGTGTTGAATAGATGGTTGATAAGGGATATTATTTGTAATTCAAGAATGGTAAATGCAAGATTCTAAATGCCTTCGGTATAGAGATTGCATCAGGAACTAAGACTAAAGGTAATATCTTTCATTTGAATGCTGGTGAGAAAAGTTGTTTGATTGCTCAGATATATGAAAGCTGGTTGTGGCATAGAAGGATGTGTCATGTTAATTTTGACTTCATTATTAAGATAAATTCTACTCAAGCTATTAGGGATTTGCCTAAGATTGTGAAACCTTCTAATCTGGTATGTAAAGAATGTCAGTTGGGAAAGCAAACAATAATTTCATTCAAGAGTAAGTAGTATACATCTAATGGATTACTAGATCTTGTGCATACTGATTTGTGTGGTCCTACAAGAGTGAGAAGTATGCAGGGTGACAAATATTTCATGTTGTTGATTGATGACTATTCTAGAATGATTTGGGTTACTTTTCTTAGGGAGAAATCAGAAGCACTAGAGAAACTCAAGATATTCAAAACTAAGGTGGAGACAGAGATAAGATTAAAGTTAAAATGTCTGAGATCTGAGAGAGGAGGATAATTCACATCTGGTGAGTTTGATTCATTTTGTGAAAAGCATGGAATTATAAGAAAATTATCTACTCTTACAACCCCTCAGCATAATGGAGTTGTTGAAAGGAAGAACAAAACTATTTTGGATGCTGCTAGGACTATGTTGATTGAAAGGAATGTTCTAAAGACCTTTTGGAGAGAAGTTGTTAGCATTGGTGTATACACATTCAACTGGGTGCATATAAAAGGTGATTCTGGTAAGACTCCTTATGAGTTATAGTTTGGTCATGTTCCTACAGTTAGATATTTTACATTTTTTGGAAGCAAATGTTATATCAAAAGAGATGAGGATATAGGAAAGTTTGATGCAAGATGTGATCAAGGAATTTTCTTGGGTTATTCTACTAAGAGAAAGACCTATTGGTATTACAATGAGAGGTTGAGAAAGATAGTGGAAAGTGAAAATGTGAAGGTTGATGAATGTCATGGAAATTAGATCAAAGCATACATGGATATGAGTTTGATGATCAAGATGTTTTTTCAAAGAAAGTGCATACGAAGAGCCTAAAGCAGAATGATCTGGTAGAGATAGTTAATCCAGATAATGTCACTATTGGTGAAGAATTTCAAGAACCTAAGAATCAGAATAATCAGAAGACTCCAAGGTATGTGAGATTAAATCATTTAGAAAATCATATTATTGGTGATAAAAATAAAGGTGTGATGACTAGGAGAAGGATTGTTGCTGAAGAGATATGTTTGATTTCCAAGATTGAACCTAAAGATGTTGTTGAAGCCTATAAATATGAGAATTGGATAAAAGCTATGGAAGAAGAGTTGAATCAGATTGAGAAGAACAATACATGGGAACTTGTTCTGAGACCAAAAGACAAGAATGTGATTGGTACAAAATGGGTATTCAGATTTAAATTGAATGAAGTCGGTGAAGTGGTTAGAAACAAACAAAGATTGGTATGTAAAGGAAGCTTACAGATGGAAGGAATTGATTATGAGGAGACTTTTTCTCTAGTATCTAGAATTGAAGTTGTTAGATTACTTCTTGCATATGTTGCTTATAAGAATTTCAAGGTATATTGGATGGATGTGAAGTCAACCTTTTTGAATGGTGATTTAGAAGAGGAAGTCTACATTGAGCACCCAGATGGGTTTTTATTATCAGATAAAAGAGACATGGTATACAGATTGAAGAAAGCACTATATGGACTTAAACAAGCCCCTGGAGCTTGGTATGCTAGATTGGATATTTATTTGATGAAGTTCGGATTTTGTAAAGGCACTGTTGATGGTAATTTATACTTTAAGGTTGATAATGATAACATTTTGATTGTTGAAGTCTTTGTTGATGACATTATTTTTGGAGGAGATGATGATGATTTGAGTATGAGGTTTGTCGATGATATGAAAAAAGAGTTTGATATGTCTATGATAGGTGAGATGAAATTCTTCTTAGGATTGCAGATTACATAGACTGATAAAGGCATTTTCTCAATCTAAGTATATGAAGGAATTGTTGAAGAATTTTGGGTTGGATGAATCCAAACCTGTTAGAACTCCTATGGTGTCTTGATGCAAGTTGTCTAATAATTATGAATCTCTGGAAGTTAATCAAACCTTGTATAGATCTATGGTTGGTGGATTGTTATACTTGAATCATACTAGACCAAATATTATGCATATTGTTTGTCTTTGTACAAGATTTCAAGTGGATCCTAAAGAAAGTCATGTTACTGGTGTGAAGAGGATTTTTAGATACTGGAAGGGGATAATTGACTATGGTTTGTGGTATTCGAAGAATGATGATTTCATGTTATGTTCTTATATTGATGCCAATTGGGCATGTGATGTTGATGACTAGAAAAGTACCTCTGGTGGTGCATTCTTTTTGGGAAAGAAGTTGGTTTCTTGGGTAAGTAAGAAGCAAGATGCTATTTATCTATCTAATGTAGAATTCAAATACATTATTGCTACTAGCAACTGTACTTAGGTAGTTTGGATGAAGTAGATGTTGAAGGATATTAGAGTTGTTTATGATGACCCTACTATTATATATTATGATAATTCAAGTGCTATTAATATTTCCAAGAATCTGGTACTGCATTCTAAAACTAAGCACATATCAATTATCATTTCTTGAGGGAATAAGTCAGTGAGGAAGAAGTCAAATTGGAGTATGTATCTACAAATGATAAGATTACAAAAATATTTACTAAGCCTTTCCTACAGATACATTTGTATATCTGAAAGATAAGTTAGGGTTCTCTGCCCCTCCTAATGAGAACTAGATGCATTGAGATGCATCAATCTGGTGGACTTCATAGTTTATCTTCTTATCTGCATTCATGAGAAGGTGCTTCTACTCAGCAAGAGTAGTCAGTATGTGGTTCAGTGGTTTGTGTTTTGGGGAGAGAATCATAATTTTCTTATTCTTAGAGGGAGATATTTTGTTTTTAGAGCCTTTTTGTATTGATGTCAAAGGGGGAGAGAAGAATGTGAAAAACTATCTTATCTTGGAAGCTTTGTGTGCATGATGTCAAGGGGAGATTGTTGGTGTTGACTTCTTTCTTTGCATTGATTGTTTTTACATCCATATGCTTTCATCAATGCCAAAGGGGGAGATTGTTGGATATTGTTGTTGTTAGGATATGTGTTTGTCATTGATGTCAACATATTCATTTGTTCATGTGTTTCAATATTGCAGAGAGTTGGTTTGGTTGTTTCAGTTGGTATGTTGCAGATGTGCTGGTGTGGATTTATGATTTCAATAATGAAGTATCTTTAGTTGATTCAATGTTGGTTTCATGATGCTATGTGGTGATTTGATTGAGTTATGGATTCGGATATGAGGATTGGTTTTTCAGTATATGAGTTTCACTATCCTTTCACCTACATCCAATATCCTGATTTGAAGAAGTTATGAACTTATGGCTTCCCCAAGTTTTAAGACTAATGGTATTGAGTTTGGGTTTACCATGTTGGATATTGTTGCTGTTAGGATATGTTGTTGTCATTGATGTCAACATATTCCTGTGTTTCGATATTGTAGAGAGTTGATGTGGTTGGTTTATCTATTTGATATGCTAAATCAACTAGAGATACTTGATTCAGTGTTGATTTCATAATGATTTGTGGTGATTTGATTGGGTTATGGATTTCGGTATGAGGATTGGTTTTTCAGTGTTTAGTGTTGCAGTGTTCTGGTATTTGATCCATTATGCTTTGAAATGATTATATCTTGAGTTGTGGATTTGGGAGAGTGTTTGGTATGTTCATGTGTATCTTCAATTCATATGGTTTGTGATTTAGTGCTCCACAAGTTACCTTTTTATTCCCAGTTGCTGTTGTTGAGTGTTCTTGAGTATCAGCGTGTTGATCGATGAAGATTTGATTAAGTGGTGTCGGTACGGCTATTGTGGATGGTTCTAACATGCTTCTTGGTGTTTCCTAATTGTGTCCTATTTGTTTTTCTAGTCCATGTTGATCATTGTGCACGTTATTGAGGATCTTATGGGTCCGATGATGTTTTTTTGTGTTATATGACATTTCTGGTGGTGTAGTGTGTTGCAGATGACCTTGGTGAGATTTTTGGTGGTGTTTCATATTCATATATTTGATTTGGGTCCATGTTATGTCATCATGGCATTGTATTGGTCTGATGGTTGATCTATGTATCGTGTGATGTAATTCTGTAATTAGTTCTTAAGGGTTGAGCCAACCTTGTAGTCAAGGATGATGATTTGTTTAAGTAGGTGTCATATTCATGTTATCACAGAGTGGTGTATGTGCAAACAAGAAAATTCATCTTTCGATGAGAAGTGTAGAGCAAAGAGTGTTGCAGAGAAGACAAATGTGCTTAACCAAAATTGTCATTAGGCATTTGGAGATGCTATTTTTTCATTTCATGTAATCCAGATTGTTGTCTAAACTTTGTAAGGTAGTGGGCCTTCCTTGGGTTATAGTCATTTGTTGTTTTGAGCAATGAGCTCTAGGAAGTGTACCTGAATGCATGTGCATTCCTCATTGTAATATTTTTACATACTACTGCAAAGTATCATTTATTGTGGGTAGGTTTCCACAATGGTTTTTCTCTTTGACCAGGTTTTCCACGTCATAATCTTGGTGTTATGTGTGTTGTTGTTATTGTGTTTATCTTTGTTATTTCTCAAATTGATAAAATATGAAGTTGTGCTTAAATTGTAAGATGCGGTGAGAATTGATTCACCCCCCCCCCTAGTTTTCCTTCATTGTTGTTTCTAACAAAACCAGCATAGAAGATTCAATCTCACGGGTTCTTACCACCTCAAGTCATATTCTGGGGCTCAATGAATTTGAGGTGCATTCTTCCATTCAAAGATTCAAGGAATTATTGAAAAGGAATGAAGGTGAAGATGAAGATGTGCCTCATGGCACTTAGTTATTTTATTATTCTTTCTAGTTTGTAGTTTGCATTTTTTATCAATATTTTACATGTCTTTTTGTATATATGAAATTACATGTAATGATAATCCAAGTCCTAATCAAATCAGACTATACTATTGAATATGCCAAATTAGTTGTAGGATTCCTATTTTTTTCTCAATTTTTTCCTCTATATAAAGGGGAATCCTCATGGTAAATCAGGATCTTTAACCTATGCATCAAAACTCTACCAGTTTAAGAAACACTTTGAGACTTTGTGCTTAAGTCGTAAATCAAGATTTCAATCAATATAGAAAGACAATTGGTATCCAACCTTTGTTTTGGATTTAATAGTGTGTTGATGAAGTGATATAGTTCTTATGTCCTCATTAAATTATCGTATATTGATTGAATTGTGTTTTGTGGAGAAGGTAATTGTTTAAAGATAGTCAAATATGATTCTGTAGAACTTTACGCTACATCATTGAATATGAAATTCTTGATATTTGTAAGTCAATAATTGTTTAGAAATTGTGTTGTAATTTGTTATACATTTAGAGTAGTTAAATTGTACTACATGTGAAAGACTTTGAGTTTCTCATGTATTAAAAGTTTACTCTTGTGATCAATTTGGAGAAGCTAGGTAAGAATTTATTCTTACATGAGTTTCCTTGTTACTTAGGAATCACTAAAACATTCTCGGTTATTCTTTCGTATAACCTAATTTTATATTTGCTATTGTTGTTTTAGTTAGTGTCTTTTGCAATCGTACACTCTATAATCATCCTAATATTGTGTTATAATTATTTTTGTAAAGAAAATAAAATATATCCTAAAAGAAGAGGATATGATGATTGTAACGCCCCAAATATAGATTAGTGTGTATAGTTTGGTTTAGATACTAGATGTAAATAGTTAGCAATAAGAAGTCAACCTCCCCCTTGGCAAGATAGATATAATATCATCACAATTATGGTTGAATCTACCATTATGTAATCAATTAATTGATTTCAAAATATTCACCCAACAGTATTAGGAAAAATGTTAATTTTAAAAATGTCTAACTTTGGTTAATTTTGGCACCAAAGTATTGTAAGAGGTTGATTTCTAATGTCTATTATTTATTCCTCAATGTGCAAATGGCAAATTTCAATACCCAAATTTGTAATTTATTATTTGTATCAAATTTGGGGGTCCATGAAAATTCCAATACATATGTATAATTGTGCATTCACTTTTGGGTACCTGGGTTGCTAGAGGAGGCTTCAAAGAGTTACATAACAGTTGGAGTTGCATTCATAATTACATTTTTCTAGATTGTAGGTGTAGACGTATAAAAATGACCATATTCCTAAATGAATATTTTATGTTCATTTCCCTATTTAATTAAATCCAATTTAATTAAATTATTCACATTCTTCTATTTTATTAAGTAAATTGCTCAATTTATTTAAATAAAATTCACTATACCATTTAATAAATAAATCATTTTATTCAATTAAATCCCCCTAGCCACTTTTAATTAAATTCAAATTTAATTAAATAGTTATCCTAAATTGAATAAATCAAATTTATTTAATTACAACCAAATTGAATGAAAATCAAATAATTCAATTAAATCCTATTATCCTCCCCATCCACTTGCAAAAACCCAAACCCCTTCCTAATCCCTTCTAGAATCTTCTAATCAATTCTAATTAACCTAATCCCCCTCTAAACTTTGTCACATCCCTAAGCAAAGGGAGGTCACTTCTCAAATGACCCAAAGTCTTAGATAACCATTGAAGGTTTTCAACCTTCAACCAGCAAAACCCTTAAAGTCTTTGAAAACCATTGAAGGCTTCCAACCTTCAACCACTTAATCCCCAAAGTCTCCAATAACCATTAATGGTTATTTCAAACCCTCCCACATGGTTAAAACATTTGTTTTGACTCAACCTCTACCCAACCCAAGGGTCTCATCAGGTCATTAATGCTTTGACCATGATTATCTCTTAATCATTTGCACAAAGGTTTATCTTTGGATTAGATCTTAATTCATTGAGTAAACCTAATTTAGACTTGACCCTTAGCCTTTAGATAACCATGAGGTCTTCTCAGGCCTTTAATACCTCCAACCTCTTCTTTCAACCCAATCTTATGTTGACATTTGTCACCATTTCATTGGTGCCAATTGTGCACATGGATCCCCAACTTTCAAACTTGGCCCTTGATTAAACCTTTCAATCCTGACCATCCATTGCCCTCTTTGTGCTATAAATAGAGCTCTCATTCCTCCATTTTAAAGAATCATCTTTCAAATTTGAAGCATCACACTTATGCTCAAATTCTTTCAAGCTTTCATTTCATATATGCTCATCATTTAGCCTCTCTTTAAATCAGGAAATAGACTAATATGCATGCTTAGATTACTTTATTTATCATTTTAGTTCAATCATAGACTAAATATAGTATGCTAGGATAGTATTCATACTAACCCTGTCATCTTATCATTTAGTTTATTACATTTCTAGCATCATACATAGCTTATAACACATCTCATACTAAAATCTATAAAAAGCATCTCTCGTTCTCATATTTGCCATCCCTAAACCATTTTGCTCAGTAATCTGAGAGCAAAAATGTTGGTTTGAGGGACATTGTGAGATAGAGAACCATGGGACCCTCCTTGGGAAGCTGAGTAACACTACGTTATTCCATAGCTTGCATCAAGAAGTCTTGTGTGTGTGTGTGGACTAGTATTTTACAATATTTTCACATTTTAAGTTTTATTTGCCCACTTTTCCACCATACATTTCTGGCGCCCACCGCGGGGCACGACCCCCAATAACACATTATTTTTTTGAAATTGATCATTTTGCAGGTCTGCGGGAAATGAGAATCAGCGCGTCAAAAAGATATTTTAGCGCATCTGCCTAATAGTTTAACGCTTCTAGCCTACTGTTTAGCGCGTGTGCTTTCTGTCTTAACGCGTGAACACTGTTCCTTAGCGCATAACACTATTTAACAAATTTTCCTGTAGGTGTCGATGCGGGAAGAACACATCATAGCGCATATACCTAACATATTAGCGCATACAATCCATATTTTAGCACATGTTAGACTTATTCCAGTGCGTGGAATCTAAAAACTAGCGCATCAAATTCAAACTTTCCCTGCATAACTGGCCGTGGGAAAAAACAAAACACAAATTAGCGCGTGCGACATACAGAGTAGCGCATCTGAGTAATAGAATAGCGAAGGAAAAATAAACTATAGCGCATCTGTAGCATATTGTAGCGCATGCAGTTTGTTCTGTAGCGCATCACAGACAAAACAAAAAATAAAAATAAAAATTATTGTAACCGAATTAAAATTCTAGACTTGTAGAAGTCCCCCGAATCAACTGACCATCTTATTGTTTTGTTTATTTGCAGGGTTTTAACGGTTTCTTGCAGGTAAAGCGAAGAAATTTGCTTTTATAGCAAAACGATTTTCTTTTGTTGACCTTCAAAAACATCGAATTTGCTTTGTTGACCATTTATTTTTCATAGATTAGACAATTATTGCTTTGAAAGAATAAAAAGAACATCATGCTTTTGTGGAGCAACATCTCTGCATAGGTTTTAGAAAATCACTGCTTTAAAAGGATCAAAAAAAAGACTTCATTGTTTGCTTTGTCTCGAAAGTGGAAGGTATATGCTCTCCCCTTAACTGGGTGATCAAAAAGCCAAACCACTCTTACGCTTTCAGTACTTCAAGCATTTAAAATCCTTTAGCAGGTCTGCCTTCCCGAGGAGTTGCATTCAACTCTTAAAGCCGTTTATGGTCGGTGTGAAGGGAACGACCTAAGTGGGGAACGACTTTGACGCCAAGAATTCCAACCCACTATAATCAAATGTGGAAAGTGACGAAAGTCCTTTTCAACGGTTGCGCGCAGTGATTAGCCTTCCCCCAGTATCCTTGAGATACGTAAAGCCTTTGTTCTAAAGGTTGGGAAGCCTCCTGAGGGAGTTTATCACTGACGGCTGAACAGGAAGCCTGATTAAGAACCTTAGCATTAGAAACTTTGAGCCGAGTCAGTATCCAAACATTTGTAACATCATAGTGCAAGGGTGGGGAAGAATCCACCCCCAAGATTACTCACCATATATCTCCCAAGATAACTACTCAACTATGAAGCAATTCACTTTGGGTTAACTTTTGGCAAAAGGCAAAAAAAGGGCGCTCTCTAGGGGGTGACACGGCTGTTTGAGCTGACAGAGTATCAAGACTAGTGGGCTATGATGTTACTTATGACCCTTGAATAAAGAGTCTTTTTGAAGTGTCTTACTTTGTATTAAAACCTATTAAAACATTGGAGATTTGAACACATCCTCGACAGAACATACACTTTCTGTTAGATTAGGCGAAATGATTGTACTTTGTGTGCCGTGCTTGCATTTTGTATTTCAGAAAATCATCCATCACACTTGAAAATTCCCTCAACAAAATTCAAAATCCTCACAAAACACCAAAAAAGGAAAAATTAGGGCAATCTAGCGCGTAAGAGCAACATCTTAGCGCGTGTAAAAGATATATTAGCGCATCCAAAATTCAAAATAGCACATCCAACAAAAACAGTAGCGTTTCAATTCTAAGGCAAAACAGTGAACAATCTTTTAGCGCGTGCAAAACACATTCTAGCGCGTCTCAGGACAATATTAGCGTGTGGATACCAAAAGTTAGCGCATAGAACAAAACAGCTAGCGCATAGGAGGCACAGTGTAGCGCGTCGTTTTCCCAAACAAACTTAACAGCAAAATTCAACAGCCTGAGTTCTAGCGCGTGAAACAAACAGATTAGCGCGTGGAAACCATATTTTAGCGCATTAGCCGAAATAATTAGCGCGTCTCAAGCCCAGTGTAGCGCGTGGATTTTTCACCTGTTAGAGCCAAATTTTTTCAGAATCAAAATTTTAGCGCGTAACTAAGGGCAGATTAGCGCGTGTGAGAAACATTTTAGCGCATCAAGAAAATTAGGTAGCGCATCAAACCTCTGTTTTAGCGCGTGAGATAAGGTAGAAAAACAGAAAGTTAAGAATTGAAATTTTTTGAAAACTTCAAAAAAAATTTAGAAGACCTTTTTCGTCGAAAATCATCTTTTATCAAACCAGAGTGACAAAAACAAATCATTAAAACTATTTCTCAAGTCAAATTTGTGTCAAACAAAGTTGTCAGAATCTGAAAACGAATCGAGCAATAGAGGACGTCTTTCCTATCATAATCCGGAACATTTTCATCATTAGTATCAATCGAATCCTTTAAACATCTTACGGATTTTATCTCACAAACACTTGTCTAAAAATTTGCAAATTGTCAAATCCAGTTTCCAGATCGAGAAACTTCTTATCCATATCATTTGACATGCTTTATCGTGAAGGGATATCTAAACCTTCATTCTGATAAAGTAAAATTTGAAATTTTCAAAACAAGAATCAACTAAATCCAAACAAATCAAAGGAAATCATTGATCACTCATGCATGACTAATCCCCTCATTCTGAGAAGAAAGAACCTCTATCGTAACATCACGTTGAAGAAACAACAACCTAGCTTTTCCAAATTCATCAAGAGAAATAAATTTTTATACATCAATCGTCAACTCTTCAAATCCCATCGGGTATTTCTTCATCACGTCAAACGTTATATCCAAAACAAATCTAGCGAATTTGACAAAGAACCCCTGAAAACAAGAGCATATTGTCAGAAGTCTGCTTTTAATCAAAAGATAAACCACGGAGGAAAGATCAATCCAACATTCCTGTCCGATGAGTGCATCACATATAACACATCTCGACCAGAACCACCAACGCCAGAGCAAAACATCAATGAGGACTTTGTTCCTTTCATCACTGAAAGTTTCTATTAAAAATGCCTATCACTCGCTCTCAATGAAACAAACAAAGCGAGACACCAGCAGAATCAAGTATGAATCACAGATTATCAAATCCTTTTGAAGTTCCATCCTCAGAAGAACTTGAAATTACTGACGCAATTCTTCAGGAATGTCAAGAAAATCCTTCATTCCAAAAACTCATCGAAAAACTCATGGAAAATGACAAAGAAAAATATCTACTCATGCTTACAAGTAAAGGCGTCAAACTTCCTGAAGATTTCAATGCAAACGTCTTTCAAACCAGGTCTCAACAATATACGTATCAAGAATGACAAAGGGAAGAAGAAACTCGCATACCTGAACAACATATTCCAGAGCAACATATACTAGAAATGCGAGTACCTACATTCGAAACTCCAGAACAACACATACCCTTTACTACACCTTTTCAGTTGAGAACAAATACGAGGGAAGAACTCTTCCCTCGGCAAGATAATGCACCCTTGGTTTCTCTTACTCAACAAATGCAAATGTTGCAAAGACAAATGCACGATATGCAACAAGGGACAACAGTGCGGTACTCTATAAACGAAATCTGTCCTTATCCATTTGACAGAAGCTTAAACATGGTACCTTTTCCTCCAAACTCAGACATTCCCAAATTTGATAAATATGATGGGAAAAGTGATCCTCGAGATCATGTTCGAGAATTTTGTACTATGAGTCTTGAATTTGCTCATAATGACACTTATCTGATGAGGTTATTCCCAAGAAGCCTGGGAGGACAAACAATGGAATGGTTATCCAAGATTACACCACCTGTTAGATCATTTGACGAATTGGTTAACAAATTCATCACCCATTATTCTTACAACATCCAACATGCCATAACCATGCTAGATATTTGCAACACCAAACAAAAGAACAACGAAACATTCATGTTATTCCTTCAACGTTGGCGACGCATGGTATCAAGATATCCTCGAGATATTCCTGAAAAAGAGAAAATGGAAATCTTCATTGATAACTTGAATGGTGAAATGAGTTACAGACTCAAACTTCAATGCATACCATCTTTTGACAAATTAATCGAAAATGGCATCCAAGTAGAGGAAGCTTGTGTCAAAAAGGGAACACTCAAGTTCTACAAAGAAGGAACAAACTCATCAAACTACAATAACCAAAACAACACTAATCTGGACAAAACTCGATTTTGGACTCGAAACAAAAACGAAAACAACAATGAATCATATGATCCAAAATCTAAACAGCCAGTGCTTGCCTTATCAGGAAATACTCAAAATACAAAAAATCCTAAAAATGCTACTCCCAGTGCTAACACATATGCACCAAACAATTCTCAAGGACAACTCAATACCAACAACGCTAACGATAATCAAAACAAAAACCTGAATCCAGGGCCTAACAACAATTCACGCAACAACACCAACAATTTCCAGAAATGTATCTTCACGCCATTGGGCCAATCATTAGAGTCCGCATTCAGAGAACTGTTGGCAAACAAGATTCTTTCTTTGCCTCCAATCAACAATTATGAACCCCCAATCAAACCACCTTGGTGGAATGATTCACACTATTGTGATTTTCATCGCAACAAAGGTCATAGAACAAACGAGTGCATGAGATTGAAACACATAATCCAGGACATGATTGATCGAGGTGACTTAACGGTGGATGGTCTCAAAACAAACAATGATCACAAAGCCTTCAAAGATCCTCTCCCAAATTATAACAAAGATGGAGCATCAACTTCAAATGATACACGCGGAGCTCGTATTAATCACATCTACAACAACACAATCAACCACATAACAGCCGAAGACCATCAAGTCAATGTTATAACCATTCGAGATAAACGTGATCATGAATCTGTCAATGTAACAACCCGGACTCAGAAATATGTCTTGAAGGGACATACTGCACCTCCAACTACCACACCAAAGATCCAATACGACTTAGTTAACCAACTACGCAAGACTCCGGCTCAGATATCTATCCTGGAATTGTTGAAACTATCTCCAAAACACAAAGAGATATTGGAGCAAGCGATATTAGAAACAAATGTACCTCAAAATCTGGATACAGACAGGTTCCAAGCCATGGTTGCCCATATGACAGAATCTCATAACCTCACCTTCTCAGAACATGATAATACTTCATTGAGTCATCCGCATAACACTCCTCTACATATTGAAGTCATTGTTTGCAAGCACCATGTCAAAAGAGTCTTAATAGATGGAGGAGCCAGACTTAATATATGTACCTTAAAGCTTATCCGTGCACTAGGCTTCTCGGAAGAATCTATTGATCCTTGTAAAAAGATTACCATAAAAGCATATGATGATGAGGAAAGGTCCTCTAAAGGAACAATGATATTGCCTATTCAAGTAGGACCAGTGCAAAAAGATACTATATGTCAAGTCTTAGATATTGATCTCACCTACAATATCTTATTAAGCCGACCCTGGATACATGAAATGCAAGCAGTACCTTCTACATATCACCAGTGTGTCAAGTTTCCTTATGATGGACAGGAAATCTCCATCTCAGCTGATCACAATCCATTTCAACATTGCAATGCAATGGGGGCAGCCCAAGACAGTTTGGTTCCTTATAACAGAGAAAAGCAGCGGTCTTCCACATCTGATCCACCAACAACAAAATCCAACTCCTTATGGGGAGACTTCAAACAGAAAATGCAAATCAAAGACCAAGGCATGGGCGAATATTCTATGGAGCCTTTATGTTTAACCAGATTGCCAACATCACCTAGATCACATGGTTTACCTACTATATCAACACATCTGGCAACTCAGCCCATAACTAAATTTGATGGTACCTTCATCCAATTGGGGACTCTAGCACATGAATCAGAAGATAAAGACGTTCTTAATTGGCTATACAAAGATGAAGAAGAAGCTAATAGAGCGGCTGCTCTAGACATTGTTCTACCGATGCACCTATATGGAAAAGGCTACTTGATCATGAAACAAATGGGATATGGCGGTAAAGGACCTATTGGGAAACGCCAAGAAGGAGTCACTGAACCTATAGATCTTCCTTCACAACCTAGTAGAAATAAAGCAGGATTAGGTTCTAAATTCACTTTCCTATTGAAAAGGCCACCACACACAAATGCAAAACCTCAATGGAAGGAAAAGAAGAAGTACAAGGAAGAATCCTGGCAGGAAGCTCTCTTCGAATCAAAAGAAACAATCTACAAGACACAAGAACGTCAAGATCAGAAGATATATTAGGGAAAGCTTTTAAATCATAAGAAGGCTATATCTGCAGCAATGGCTCATATTCACACACCAATAGCTCAAGAAAAAATCATGTCACCACAAGAAACCATCATTCCTCCCCGAGGAAGCATAATCTATGAACAAATCCAGACTGTAGAAGATGGGTCGGATACAGAATCAACACAGAATATCAAAATAGTATCTATCATCAAAGATTTATTTTCACCATACAACATCCCTGTTTATAGCACAGATAGAATTTGGGATGATACCTATGAGATAGATTCAAATGAATATGAATGGGGTACCTGCTCTGATACTACTACAAATATCCCAGATGATACTGATTTCATATCCATTTCTCAAGAAGAATATAATGCAGAGGATAGACCTCTTGAGTTTGGACCACAACATATCTATGACGTTCAGGAAAGCGAACAGAATTATTACGAACAAGTCTATGTAGAAGATGACACCATCGAAGACCTCGATAAAACCCTAGACTTATTTAACACCAAGACCCATCACGATGATAACTCTATCCTAGCACTTATAGTAGCTGAACTTGATCCACCCAATGATTCCTTACCGCTTGTCTTCCCTGATCTCATCGACTGGAATGAACCTAAGACTCATGATATACCAATTTTCCCGAATGATGAATCTATTATCCATTACTTATGCACCATCAATCCTGAAACAGGCTCTACCAGTGAACCAAATAACGATGTCTGCTCTTCAGGGAGTGCCAAGTCTCTCAGTCGCAAAAATGAATCCAATAATGAATCTAATGCTGAAAACCAGTTAATGGTAGCTATAGATCCCAAAAAAGTAAAAATAAAGGATGCATCTGAGGGTGAAAACCTTTTTAAGGCACCTAACGATGGGAGACTTGACACTCTTCCTGAACATTTTCATGAGCGATCACCCATATTGATTGAGCCCACTCAATCAATCAACATTGGTACCACCGAAGCAGCCAGAAACATTCACCTTGCAGAATCTCTGACAGAGGAGGAAAGATCAGCATTCATCATCTTCTTTAAAGGACAGCAAATTAACTTTGCCTGGTCATATGCTGATATGCCCAGAGTTGATCCACACTTAATCATGCATCACTTGTCCATCTCTGCAGGAGTCAAGCCAGTCAAACAAAAGCTACGAAAGATGAATCCACAGGTAGCACTCATGGTCAAAATGGAATTGAAGAAATTATTAGATGTCGGATTCATTCGACCTATTGACTATGCAGAATGGATTTCTAATATTGTTCCAGTCTCAAAACCAGATGGTAGTATCAGAATATGCACCGACTTCAGAGATGTCAATAAAGCTTGCGCAAAGGATGACTTTCTTCTACCAAGTATTGATATAATTGTAGATCTCACAGCAGGCCATGCAATGCTCTCATTAATGGACGGTTTCTCAGGCTATAATCAAATCAAGATAGCTCCTGAAGATCAAGACAAAATAGCATTCACCTGTCCTTGGGGAACATACTGTTGGAATGTTATGCCTTTTGGCTTAAAGAATGCAGGCGCCACTTATCAAAGAGCAATGACTACCATATTCCATGATATGATGCACACATTTATGGAAGACTATGTGGATGATTTACTAGCAAAATCTTTCACCAGAGCTGAACATCTCGGCATCCTAACAAAGATCTTTGATCGGTTGTAGAAATTCAAAGTCCGACTCAACCCTAAGAAGTGTGTCTTCGGGGTTACATCAGGCAAGTTACTAGGTTACATCGTCTCAGCTAAAGGTATTGAAGTTGATCCAACAAAAGTACAAGCCATCATGGATATGCCACCACCAAAGAATATCAGTCAACTTCGATCTCTCCAAGGATGACTTCAATCAATCAGGCGATTCATCGCTCAACTAGCAGATAAAAGTCTGCCATTTAACCACTTGCTACATAAAAATGTGCCATTCAGATGGGAGACTAAATGTGTAGAATCTTTTTACCAAATTAAACAGTACCTGAGGAATTCACCAGTTCTAGTACCACCAATTGCAGGAAAGCCTCTTATATTGTATATCTCAACAATAGATGTTTCACTGGGGGCACTATTGGCACAAGAAGATCAACAAGGAAAGGAACGTGCCATATATTACATCAGTAGAACATTGAATGGCTATGAACTCAATTATACATTCATTGAAAAGGCTTTCCTAACAGTTGTTTTTGCGTCTCAAAAGTTCCGACATTATATGCTAGCACACACTATCAAACTAGTAGCCAAAATTGATCCTCTTAAGTATCTACTCAGCAAGGCAGCTCTCACAGGCCGATTGGCTAAATGGGTCATGATTCTCAGTGAATTCAACATCCACTACACAGAAAGACGAGCCATCAAAGGACAAGCAATTGCAGATCAGCTAGCTGAAGCACCGCTACCAGGAAAACAAACCATGAACATTGAATTTCCAGACAAGGACGTTTTTGCTCTTTCCTCCAAACAATGGACCCTATACTTTGATGGATCCTATACACAACATGGTTTAGGGGCCGACATTCTATTCATCACCCCTGAAGGACACACTATGCCGAGATCATACAGGCTTATGTTTCCATGTACAAATAATGTGGCTGAATATGAAGCATTGGTCATAGGCATCAAAATGGCTGTCGAATGGAAAATCACAGAATTAAAAGTCTACGGAGACTCACAACTGGTCATCAATCAAATCAACAACAACTATCAGACAAAGGATGACAAGTTACTACCCTACAAATAGATGGTGGATGACTTCAAACAATATTTTGTGCACATCACTTTTGAACAAATACCAAGGGTGAACAACAAAGCAGTCGATGCAATGGCTACGATCGCTTCATTACTACAAATTCCAGAACAACAGAGTCGTTATGAATTCCTGGTAGAGCAACTATTCTCCCCCGCCTATGACCACTCTGAATCCCAGGTTATATATGCCTTAACTGGTTTAGATTCTCCATTATATGGACCAATATACGACTACCTCAAGCATAATATCTTACCCATTGACCAATCTCGTAACCAAAAACGTAACTTTATCCGACAAGCTGCCCGTTACACCCTTACCGCTGATACCTTATATCGTCGAGGTCTCGATGGTACTCTTCTTCGTTGTCTTGATCGTAATGATTCCGATTTAGCTTTACATGAGCTTCATGAAGGTATTTGTGGCACACATTCAAGTGGCACTACTCTTGCTAAAAAGCTTCTATGAATGGGATACTACTGGCCTACAATGGAGAAAGACTCATATCATTTCGCCAAGAAATGTCCTAAATGCTAGATCCATGGCAATCTGATACATGCACCAGCACAGGAACTATAGCCATTTACGACATCCTGGCCCTTTTGTCAGTGGGGATTGGACCTGGTTGGCAAAATACATCCTTCATCTTCAAATGGACACAAGTTCATTATAACTACAATAGAATACTTTACCAAATGGATCGAAGCAGTTCCCATGACCATAGTGACTGGGAAACAAATTGCCTCTTTTATCCTGAATTATCTGATCTGCAGATATGGTATTCCAAGTTCAATCATCACAAATAATGGACGACCTTTCAAAAACCAAGATGTGCAGGAACTATGTGAAAAATTCAAAATCCAACATCGGTTTTCTACACCATACTATCCACAAGGAAATGGTCAAGCAGAAGCATCTAACAAAACAATCCTAAAAATCCTCAAGAAAACAGTGAATGATGCAGGCAAAGATTGGCACGTACAACTCAATCCAGCACTTTGGGCCTACAGGACCAACATTCGCACACCTACAGGGGCAACACCATATTCATTGGTATATGGATCAGAGGCTATTTTACCCTTGGAGGTAGAAATTCCATCTCTTAGAGTCTCTTTGAAAGGTTTAATCCCCGATGAAGAGTATCGAGTTAACCGACTATAAGAACTGGAACTATTAGATGAAAGACGCCAACATGCTTATACTCATCTCAAAGCATATCAGCAA
Source organism: Cryptomeria japonica (assembly GCF_030272615.1). Taxonomy (NCBI): domain Eukaryota; kingdom Viridiplantae; phylum Streptophyta; class Pinopsida; order Cupressales; family Cupressaceae; genus Cryptomeria; species Cryptomeria japonica. The sequence goes on along the minus strand of NC_081414.1, from coordinate 201,759,739 downwards.
TGCATGTGCAGGAGCTACAATCATAAGGTCATTCCTCGTAACTTCAAGGTTGGTGATCTCGTCCTAAAAGAAAATCCAAGGAATCAGCAAGATAGGGAAAAGAAAGGGAAATTTGAACCTAACTGGTTGGGTCCCTATGTCATCATTTCAGTCTATGGATCAGGTGCCTATCAGCTAACAAATTCTGAAGGAGATGTGCTCGATGATCCAACTAACAGCATTCATCTGAAGAAGTACTATACTTAAGGTAGCCTAGTGCACGAAAAAAAAAAAAAAATCCAGAAAAAGCAAAAATACAAAGTACAATAAAAACAAATGGTGAAAACCTGGTAAACAGGCGCCCTTGTGAAAGACCGGCTCCTTTATCTATATCCATGCCATTTTATCCATCAAAACACTATCGGCCATCGCCCGACACTTAGCATATATCCATTCAGGACATACTTAGCATAGTCACTATCCTGAGTTATTCATCTACCGCATTCCACCATGGCTTGGAAATCATTGTACATAATCATATCCAGGGGTACACTCGGCTAGGGGCATTAAATTATTCAAAAACTTACAAACATTTAAGACATGCCAACTATTGCAAAACTCAGACGCAGGACATCCAACAAACACAACTACACTTCATCGCAGCAACCAAAACAAAAACAATACACAAGAATCTCAAGGATGGATGATTTTCTGAAGTACTAAATGTTGCATTATTGCATTAAAGTCTTGATTATTTTGCATTTTGAACTTTTTAAATTGATTGGAATCTTCTCCTTATCTCATAAAAAGCTTCAAAGCCAGAGATCATGAGGAGCTTCTAAAATTTTCTTAGTCTTCTGTCTGGGAGGCGATCGCTTGTACTGTGTGAATATTTGCCTCGAGACGTGATACATATCACTGAAGGCCTGATTCCATTTCACGCATATAAATGATCTAATCTTGTATGTTTACACAATACGCACTGAAGTCGTCCTGGTTCAATTATACCTTGACGCTTGTGCTATCTTGCAAAATTAAATATCATGTAAATTTTACTCAGGTCATTATGGTTCAATTATACCATTATGCTTATATAAATTTTCAACATATCCAAAAATCAATAAATGCTCCATGATGATATTTACAAAGAAAGCAAATAAATGGTTATATCGGATGGCAAATATCGAATGAGAGGTGCTCCAAAAACAATTAGTTGCATATCATTTTATAAATTAGTTGCATATCATTTTACAATTAGTCGCACATCATTTTACAATTATTATTACATATCATTTTGCATCATTATTACATCATTATTACATCATTTCATCTTACATGTAGCAGCATATTAAATCATACATCTCATTTTCAAGATACATCTCACAGCATATAAAATATACATCCTGCATCACACATTACATCATATATGTAAACATTACATCATCATATAAAAAGGAAGTGGTACACATAAACATGCATCCATAAACACATCACATTGATCAAAAATGGTGCTTTGTATATATATCTCTAGAAAAATGATCAAAATCTACAAAATGTGTCAAAACTGTGTCCAGTACAAAGAATACAATGCTCAAAATACAACGGAGACCATGTCTCTCAAGTGTGACTATCCCCTGATGGAGATGGTCTAGCTCCAAATGCACCTACCCCTGGATCTCCAGGAGGATCCTGTCTAGCTCCCGATACACTCGCCCCCGGATCTACAGGAGGGTCCTGTCTTGCTGGCCCCGTCACTCCTCGGCTCTCAGATCGTGTCCCAGCAGTTCGAGATCAACTTGATCTCGACTATGCAAAGCTCTCAACATGTCGATCTCTAGGTACTATAGCCTCATAGTGCCACCTGTAATACTCTGCATCCTGGACACTCTGTGTCAGCTCTCTAAGGGTGTCTCTCAAAGGACCACCCATCGCTGCTCTTTGCACAGTCGCTAAGGCCTCCTTTGCTCGACCCCGCCGCTCTATCTCTGTATCTCTCTCAGTAGTCAACTGAGAAATCTGCCGCTGATAGGTCAAAATCTGTGCCTACAGCTGCTGCATAGTAATCTGTAAGGTCCAAATCTGTGCATCCTCTACATGACCTAGAACTCGAACCCGCAGTGGTACCTGTGCTGGCGCCACTCCTCCCACTCGGCCTGTCCTAGGTATAGGAGGTGGGAGTATATCTACCCTCCTCCTCTGTGCTGGCCTCCCCACATCCTCCTCTCCCCCCACTGCAACTAGCACCTCTATCACTCTCCCCTCTCTCCCAGCTCCAATGACCAATCCTCCTCTCCCCCTCTCAATCCTACCCTGTCGTACCGCTCTCTACACACCTCTGCCACCCTGCCTCCCCCTGGCTCCTCTACCTCCTCCATCATCTCCATCGTCTCTGTCATCTCCATCATCTCCCCCCTCCTCTCCATCTGAATCAAATGCTGGCCTCATCTCCTCTGGATCTGAGATCCTCGCCACGGCCCGAGCAGCAAACAAACGAGCAAACTCGTCGGTCATCCCAGCATCCTGTATCTCTGGGGCATAGTCCCAGATCTGTCCTGCCAGCCCTGTGAACTCCTCTATGGCCACGGCACTATCAATAGTCGGCCCCCAATCGGCCACATCCTGCTGCCGCCGTGCATACAAGCACGCTCCCTGTGGAATCCCCTGCTGCCTCCCGAACTGCCGCAAAACTTGGGTAACCAAAAACCGCTCAATAATGAACGGAGTCCTCCCAATCAGATACCTCATCATGAAAATGAAAGGCATCTCCATACCATCCTCCACCCACACCTCACAATCCGTATACGGTCTCCAGGTCACCGTATCTATGTCATCAAACACTCTCCTCCAGTGCTCTAGTTTGCCCAGCTTACGCTGGACAACTAGGCCTCTGTACCCATAGGTGTATGCTGCCCCTACGGGCCTATCTCTTTCTGCCAATGGCCTCGCTACTGGGATGTGCTCCCAGCACCATACCTGTAATAGGGTCACACCTGCTGATAAACTCTCGTAACTGAGGTATACTACCTCATGCAGGCTCCTATAAAGATGGGCCAACATCGCTGACCCCCATGCAAATCTCCGACCCTGTGTAACCATCTGCTCTAGGACCAACCCCCACCCTACTAAAAATCCCTTTGACCTGCGATCAGGACAAAGGAATCCCCCAATAAATCCTGCCAATACCGATGGCAGTGGTGCATAATCCAGATCCAAGAACTCCTGCCAAGGGATCTCATAACCACAGACACTCTCATCATGGAATATACGACGCAGTGCCTCTGTGCCACCCTCCTTTGTCTGCTCATACGGTAATATGGTCCCTACCACAGGAATGCACAAAATCCGGTAGCAATCCTCTGGTGTCACTGTCATCTCTCCAGTGGCAAAATGAAAGGTGTTCGTATCACTGTGCCACCTCTCTGCCAATGCTGTCAACAGTCCCCGGTTCATAGTGAACCGCGACATATCAAGAAGCGAGGTTAATCCACATCTCTCAATAATATCCAAGTCTGCCTGTGACAGATGTGGTATCAACATCCATGGTCTCGGGAATCTCTCCCTCGACTACACAATACCCAATCGCTCCTGTCAACAAACAAAACATATCCAATATCAATTTCCACATCAACACAAAGATATCAAAATAAAACTTACATCAAAAACATGAAACAATTTGCTCATCTACAATCAAAGTTCAAAATCCTATCATTTCATATCAACTTGTAAAACAACTCAAGTTCTCAAAAACCATATCAAAACTTGTAAAACAACTCAAGTACTACAATCACATAAACTTGTAAAACAACTCAAGTTTCCCACCCATATCAGCTTGTAAAACAACTCAAGTTTCCAATCCATATCGGCTTGTAAAACAACTCAGGCTTTCACACACATTGAACTTAAAACAGACAACGCAAATAATCATATTCTGATCAACACAAACAGCTTGATATCTATATATAACTTGGAAAATTGCACATCAAAACAAGTTATACAAATACTCATCTTGGATAAATGTATCAAAAACATGACAGGCACACAAAACCACAACTTTTTCAAACTCGGCCAAAACTGCAAAATTTTCTTGGATGCGCTAAAACAGACCTTCACTGCACTAAAAAAAACCCACGCGCTATGCTGTTTGTCCTACGCGCTAACCTATCTGCCCTATGCGCTAGATTCTATCTACGCGCTACTCTTTTTAGACTGTTGCGCTACCTAATCTAACCTATGCGCTAGAACTATCCACGTGCTAATCTACCCTTCCTAAGCACTACCCTTTCAGCCCTATGTGCTAGGTTCGTCCTACACGCTAAATCCCTTTGCCTATGTGAACCCCGGCAGCTCCTATGCGCTAGGTCATACCTACGCGCTACCCTGTTTCCCCTATGCGCTACCAAATCCTTTGCATGCGCTATTTTATCTACACGCACTAACCTACAGATCCTATGCGCTAGCAAAACATTTTCGGACGCAACTCCTAAAAATAACTTAGACGCGCTACTCTACACTTCGTATGCGCTAAATTAAACCTTAGATGCGCTAAAATGAACTGCCCGAAGTTTAAAAATCAAAAAACACCTGAAAATGACAAAATGAAAAATCCAAAAGGGGTCAAAGATGTTGACTTACTGGTGGTCCATGCGCTACTAGTCTCCGGTACCTCCGAACGCGCTCGAAACGGTGTCTGTGATAGGGAATAGGCATTTTCTCTCCAGAACAAATTATCTTTCTTCAAAAGTCAACAAAGCACAAATGACTTTAAATCAAGCCCTTTTCCCCTTTTATAGGAGAAAAATGAAATTAGGGTTAGCCAACTGGGCCTGTAATATGGTCGCAGTCTCCCCTATACCAAAACAGTTGTAATTTATCGGGAGATGAATCAATTTACACACTTTCTACAAGCACGAAATCCTACACATCATACGAACTTCATCAATTTAAAATAAAAAAATTTCCAAAAAAATATTGATTTATCTCCCGAGGGGGCATCACATCAAATATCGAATCTGGGGCATCACATCAAATCTGGGGCATGACTTGCAAATAAAAGAGCGACACAAAAATTGCATTTGATCATAAAAACACAAAAACAATCATTTTTCTTTGAAATAACATGTGCACACACGTCACTTCAAAGAGGGGCAAAATGTAGATGTATAAAAATGACCATATTCCTAAATGAATATTTTATGTTCATTTCCCTATTTAATTAAATCCAATTTAATTAAATTATTCACATTCTTCTATTTTATTAAGTAAATTGCTCAATTTATTTAAATAAAATTCACTATACCATTTAATAAATAAATCATTTTATTCAATTAAATCCCCCTAGCCACTTTTAATTAAATTCAAATTTAATTAAATAGTTATCCTAAATTGAATAAATCAAATTTATTTAATTACAACCAAATTGAATGAAAATCAAATAATTCAATTAAATCCTATTATCCTCCCCATCCACTTGCAAAAACCCAAACCCCTTCCTAATCCCTTCTAGAATCTTCTAATCAATTCTAATTAACCTAATCCCCCTCTAAACTTTGTCACATCCCTAAGCAAAGGGAGGTCACTTCTCAAATGACCCAAAGTCTTCGATAACCATTGAAGGTTTTCAACCTTCAACCACCAAAACCCTTAAAGTCTTTGAAAACCATTGAAGGCTTCCAACCTTCAACCACTTAATCCCCAAAGTCTCCAATAACCATTAATGGTTATTTCAAACCCTCCCACATGGTTAAAACATTTGTTTTGACACAACCTCTACCCAACCCAAGGGTCTCATTAGGTCATTAATGCTTTGACCATGATTATCTCTTAATCATTTGCACAAAGGTTTATCTTTGGATTAGATCTTAATTCATTGAGTAAACCTAATTTAGACTTGACCCTTAGCCTTTAGATAACCATGAGGTCTTCTCAGGCCTTTAATACCTCCAACCTCTTCTTTCAACCCAATCTTATGTTGACATTTGTCACCATTTCATTGGTGCCAATTGTGCACATGGATCCCCAACTTTCAAACTTGGCCCTTGATTAAACCTTTCAATCCTGACCATCCATTGCCCTGTTTGTGCTATAAATAGAGCTCTCATTCCTCCATTTTAAAGAATCATCTTTCAAATTTGAAGCATCACACTTATGCTCAAATTCTTTCAAGCTTTCATTTCATATATGCTCATCATTTAGCCTCTCTTTAAATCAGGAAATAGACTAATATGCATGCTTAGATTACTTTATTTATCATTTTAGTTCAATCATAGACTAAATATAGTATGTTAGGATAGTATTCATACTAACACTGTCATCTTATCATTTAGTTTATTGCATTTCTAGCATCATACATAGCTTATAACACATCTCATACTAAAATCTATAAAAAGCATCTCTCGTTCTCATATTTGCCATCCCTAAACCATTTTTCTCAGTAATCTGAGAGCAAAAACGTTGGTTTGAGGGACATTGTGAGATAGAGAACCATGGGACCCTCCTTGGGAAGCTGAGTAACACTACGTTACTCCATAGCTTGCATCAAGAAGTCCTGTGTGTGTGTGTGGACTAGTATTTTACAATATTTTCACATTTTAAGTTTTATTCGCCCACTTTTCCACCATACAGTAGGTAGTGGGTTGCATAAAGTTATCAATGTTGTAGAGCTTCCTATATCCACTTGTGATTCAAGCAAACCTAACAACTTCTATAACTTAGGGATTAACTATCAAAGACTGGGCAACCCTTTGTGAACTATAGGTTTGTGGGGTGAAAATTTTGTAAACTGATGAAGGTTCACAAAATGTGTGTTTCACAACAGCACATAGAACAATATCTCTCATCTAAGGCAAGATATAATTCCTCATAATTATAAGGGAAGCCTCCCCCTTGCTACTGCAACTATTTTCTATTTTTCCTACTTGCTAACTTTACACTAATTAAGGGTACAATAACAATTTGATTATCTTCTTTCAAAACCTATTATATTCAATTCTCTTTCAATAATATACTTTCCCTTAACTTAAATAACTATGAAAACTTGCAATAGTATTATACTAACTAATTTGGAAAGTATAGTGTTTGTTAAAGAACAAAGTCTTCTGTTACTTCCCTTTTTTGAAAATGACCTAGGGACGAGAATTTGCACAATTAAGAACTCAAAGATTATTTCTATGTATTAATATTCCTATCAACCACTGTAACCCAAATATATTGTCAGCTCAAAAACTAAAAAATATATTAAAAGATATTTTACTCTAGCCAGATAGTTTGTATAGCACAAAAACTCCACTTTCTATCCATCAAATACAAATTTTGGAGATGACTCGTAAAGCTAAAATAATTGAAGCAATTTCTTCTCAGCTAATTTCCAATTTTTTAATTTTCGAAGTAACTCAAAGATTACTTGTAAACACTCAAAAGTTCTTCAATATTCAACACCAATACCTATAACCAACTTTAACCATTCAAGAACACATGATACCAAAGAGATAAGAACATTCGTACCACATAAAAGATTAAACTAAAAAAAAAGTTTGAATGCTAAGCTCTTCTCTTTCTTGATTAAATTTCAAATTTACAAAAAAGAATACCAAGTCTTAATTTGGTCTTCACTTTGGCAGAGTTTTGTTCCATAAACAAAGATGGAAAAAAGATCTTTATTACAATAATAACCCTTATATATATAGAAGAGGGGTGCAACATGAAAATAAGAAATTATAACTAATTCTAAGGATAATTCAAAAGTAGAGTTGAAATTGGCATAGGGCTTGTGCACTCAACAAGTGCACAAGAGAAAATTAAAAAAACACCTGAAGTGTCAATGGGTAAAATGAAAAACCACTGGAAAAACATGAAAATGACTAAGTGTCATTTTCCCTTAATTTAAATCTCGCTTTTGGAACTCCTTGAACTTCTGAAAAGAATTCAGTATTTGAATTCCATCAGGTCCCTGGGTATTACTTGTGATGAATTTGACCCTGATGATGGAATCTTCCAAGTCAGTGTAATAATTTTTGTGCTTCCTCAAAATAGTATCCAGAAAATCCAAAATGAACTAGAGATCAACCAATTTATGAATTGAGGATAAAGATAAATCCTCCCTATCAACCTCAATAGTCACGAGCAAGATAAATTCTTTGATGATTACATCTTCTTTAAGTACCTTCTCATTTTCATCAAGAAATGCACATGGAATCTCAAAGATTTTTGTTGCAATCTCTTTATTCTTATTCACACATTATTTTAGGGGTTTCCTCATATGCTTGACTAGATGCTCAAGAATATTCATCTGATGTTCCAAGGCCTCTTGCTACTCAATGTACATGTGTCATGAAGGAATGACACCATTTTGGACGAGGTTATCAGGATCATAATCTTCAAACTTCAACCAGGATTCAAAATCCTTTTCTTGTATTTCAAGCTCCTGGGAGAATCCCTCTATGGTGCTATCTACTTCTATCTTCACTGTATCAAGATTGTTGACAATAGTATAGGTTGGACTTATGAGTTATGTGCCTTAACTCAGCATTCGATCCATCCATTCTCCTACAACTTTGCTTCATGGTGTTGCTTGCTCAACCCTTTTAACAACCTGTTCGTCCAAAGATGAAGCCACTAGTTCAACAATTTTGGAAGATTTGATCACTTTAATAAGAATTGAGATGAGTTTCTCAATTCATGCTTTGAGTTGATCCTTCTTGATCTTATCTTCATCGTACCTTGCAACAAGAGCTTCTGAAGCTGATATGGCATCACTTGAAGAAAAATCATGAGTTTGTTTTCCCAATTTAATCCTTTGAATGACATAGTTTGAATATTAGACTTGACAAATAATTACATCTATAGGAGGAACAACAACCTTAGCATGCTTGTTCCTATTCTTGTTAACCTTTACCCTTGACAAACTTTTTTAGCTTTCTTAACAATCTTGGGTTTGACAGGAACAAGTTGGCTAAAATCAAAATCTTTAGGAGAGACATCTTTCTTCTTTCTCTTGATAAACTTATAAGGCACTGAGAAGGGGGGGGGGGTGAATCAGTGCAAGCAAACACCTTAAGAATCTGATCACACCTCTTAACAACTTTACAATCAATAGGCATGCAAGGAAAATAATCACATAAGAAAACACAATATAAAACATGTCAACCATAACACAATGATTTATACATGGAAACCCAAAAGGGAAAAACCACGGTGGGAGTTAGTACCCACAAGATTCACTATCTGCAGAATAGAAATCTGTGACCGGTTCAGGTCTTACAAATATGCCTTGTTAGGAGAAGACCTTGTTAAAAGTCACCCGGTGAAGGTATTTTCTATGATGAGCCTTGTTAGGAGCTTTGTCCTATTAGGATCAACCTCACAAAAGGATTTAAACTCAGATGTTGAGCTACCCTATTAGGGGATTTACAAATTAAGGTCTATCAGCACCTACCCGGTTAAGGGATTTGACTACTGAAACTGTTAGGATAACAACAATTTAATGTTCTTCATATAACACTTCTATGTCTGATAAGATTTGCTTCAGTTCCTCCAAAAACTTCAACAACACATCAATATAGAGCTTCACTAATCACCGCACAATCAAGTTCGCATCCTTCACTAATGATCTCACATATTTATCTCATAACTCATCACATTTTTTATAGACATCAACTCAATTGGCTCATAACCTTGGAACAATTTCCTAGGTTCAATGAATCTAGACAAAATTCCATTACACACCTTAATTATGTCGGACACCAACATAACAAACCAAAAATAAAATAAAAACTATCGGTTTACCGATCTTAGTGACTTTATCACTACTGGTTAAGTGTTCTTCTAGATAGCCTGCTTTGTACATCAAATCTCGATCATCCTGTTGAATCTACTAATGTGGTCATGAATATAGCACCAAATACCTATCTGCATCACTCCTATAGAACCGCATCATCCAACTCTTCATCAATCGCCTGTACCGGTTGCTTGAATACAACTCTATTCATGTTTACCGATTGAAGACCTATTTGTCAGTTTACTGTTAAACTGTCTTCTCTATCGGTTAAGCTTTACCAATTGGTTTACAAGACTTATGTGACTATAAAAACATAGTTTCCATCAATGACAACATAAAACAAGTCAGCAATCAACTCTTTACATCAAAACATCAACATCAAGCCAACAATCTCCCCCTTTGGCATTGATGGCAACACAGTAAAATTTTTGTCTAAGTGTGCAATACAAAAATTGACTCTACTCATGACACATACTCCCCCTTAGCAATTACATGCTATTACAAAAATTTAAACCATCACAAGACTCATACTACTACTCCCCATTATACAACAAAATTTTGACTAACTCTTTTCAACAACTACTCCCCCTTTGACAACAATGACAAAGGAAAGTAAATGCATGAAAAGATAAATACATTTACATCAAAATTGTATAGCATATATAGATATAGGAGTTCAAAATGTTTTTACAATATAATTTTAGAAAAAGCATCACTAAAATGAGATTTCAATTGCTCTAGAACATTATGCCAGGTCTCCAAAATAGTGTCGGTTATCTCCACATGTGTCTTGATCTTCCCAACAAGCTCCTCCATGGCATCTATAGTGCTCATCTTCAGGGTAACAAGGATAGCTTCTGACTCTTTATACCCTCTCTGCAAGATTTCAACTTTTGGTATCAATTGTGTTTGTAGTTCGTGTAGGGATGATGTTCTCTTTACCTATCCATTTTCATAAGCTTCTAGCTTATGTTCAAGTTCTACAATGGACCTTCCATAGTATATTGCAGAATCATTTAGGGGCTTAAATGATTCACTTATAACTTCAAGTTCTTTTTCTGCTTCCTGCTTCTTCTTTACCAAATCATCACAAAATAAAGAAAATTTTATCACAGTAGAAAGGATCTTACCGCCAGTCTCCAATGCTTCCATCAAGTAGTCCTTATTAACAGTCAAAACAACTTTATCTTTATCAATATCTTTCATTAACTGCTCCGACCTTTGCTTCTTATACTCCTTTTCTACACAAACATGTTTCGCATCCTCGAATGTTTTCATTTGTTCATCGACATCATTAATCAATTGACCTAGCTTGTCAATTAGTGTAGAAAAATTGTCTATATAAGTCTCCAGAAATAAACTTGACAAAATTTCAACCGCATGTTTGATTGTCTCGGCTTCTTTTTGTTGTTCCTTCATTCTCTTCTTATTTTCTCTAGATTGCATTGTAGTGGCAATATCCATTAATTATGTAGAACTCAGCATATCCATATTAATGGGTCCTTGTATACTTAATGCATCATCATCCTCATCATCATCAATTTTTTTTTAGAAGTAAAGGATAGAGGTGTACTTTAGGTTCAGATTTATCTGTTTCCTTCTCCTCTTCCTCTTTCTTCTGTTTAGGTTTATCCTCTATCTTTTTTTCTATCTTTTCTTCTTCCTTATTATTTTCACTGTCATTTATCTGTGGTGGATGAGTATCAACAGTCTGTGTATGTACTGGTGGCTCTTCAGAGTGTTAGGATTAATGATAGTCCCAAAGATATTGAGAGGGGGGGGGTGAATCACTATCTAACTGGTTAACAAAATATTTAAACTTATTAAGTACTTCATTACAAAACATTATACCAGTGAATAAGAATTAATGTAGTAAATAGGAACAATAAAGACAACATAGAAAACACACCATAACACAAGATGTTTAATGAGGAAACCCGGTGTGGAAAAAACCTCGGTGGGATTTCTGACCCACACTATTCACTCACTGGCCAATGAATAAATATTACTTACAATGAGGGTCCTGCACATGCAGGAAGGCCAACTACCTAGAGCTCACTGCTCAATCTACAAAATAGAAGTCTCACTAACTTACAAAAAGGATTATGAGAATCCAATACAATGTATTGCTTCAAATCAGCATTAACTATGCGAGGTTCAGTATCGGTTTAATCTCATACTATAACCATCCATCTCATATATCAAAATGAGTTACAATATCTCATACATATATGAGTCTATTACAATATGCCATGTCAGCTTTACAAAAGATAATTATAATTAAATACAATAAACAAAATTATAATCCTGTCGGCTGGGGTGTCGGTATGCATTATTGTCGTTGTAGGTGAAGTGTCTTCCGGTGTTGGTGCTTGCCAGTGGTTTAGAATATGAATGCCATAAGGTTGCCTAAAGGTTTCCATCAATAACAACACTATCAATTCTCATTAGAGTGTATAATGCCAACAATCTCCCCCTTTGGCATTGATGGCAACACTCATGAGAAAAATCCAAAAACTATTCCAAAAAGTGAAGTCCAAAAATTTACCAAAAAGAATGTGCTCCCCTTGAGCAGATGATCTCCTCTGAATAGCCATTTTTATTTGTCCACTACTCCCCCTTTGACATCAATGACAAAGGTTGTTAAAAATTGTCAAACGAGTGTAAAATTTCACCTTAAGGTTTGTAACCGGTTTGTTACAATCTGAAATATATCAGCCAAAACCAAATTTAAACTCTGCATGAATCTATTGCTATCATTCATGGTTGCCTCAGTTCATTGGATCTTGTTGGTGAGATGATGCATATGATCTTTTGGTGATCTTTCCCCTTGAATTAATTCCTTAGAGATCTCATTTCTCAAAGAGATAAGGTTATCCAATTTAGGACAAAGTTTATACTTAAGCTCTCTAGCATTTGCCTTGATCCTTGCTTTTTCCTTCTCAAATTTCTCCAACTTTTCTTCAAATCCTGCTATTTCTTTCTCAATAACTGATATAGGTTTGGATGAACCAATAATGTTATCAACTATATCATCAATTTCCTTTTGTGCTTTGCTTATTTCTTTTTCAATGTCTTGGGTCACTAGATGTGGCTTGCATGTTTCTCTATGTTATCAGTTGCCGATATCTCTGTCTCTATCTCTGTAGGTTTCTTAGTGCCAACATCTATACTACCAGTATTCATTCCACTATCCAAAGGTTGCTCTATTTTCTCTATTTTTATTTCAACCTCAATATTTTCTGTCAGTTGCTCAGCAATGTTTCTACTGCCAACAATATCATTTTGTACCTTTGTGTTGTCCTTGTCCACAACAATGTTCACTTCCTGAGTATCAACATTCATGGTGAATAGAATTTATGATTCAGGATTAGTGTCATCATGTGTTATGTCCACATTTTCAGTAGCCGGTGTATCATTAGTATGTACTAGTGTAGTATCCAAGAGTGGTGGTAAGTTGTCAGTTATTTTGATGTTTGGTATTCCACCAACCTTACCTTTCCCTTTGTCCTTGTCCTTCTGATATACTTTGAATGTTTTCTTAGGTCAGTTTAATTCTTCCTGTTTTTCCTTTTCTACAAAAAAGATATCCCATTTATCAGCCATTTCCTCTGCAATTTCATTTACTCTACCAGCCATTAAGCTCACTTGTCGGTGACCTCTAGCAAAAACTGATCTGTTAGCTTCACAAATTAATTCATCAATCTCCTCTTTAGAGTTAACTAGATGTACAACTAGAAGTTTTTCAACCTTAAGTTTCTTGTCCAACTCCATTACTGCAATCCTTTTTCCATCTAACCTTCTATATAGATCATTTGGTAAGTCATCTACCACTTCAATTAACACTTTCATGTATATGTTTAGGTGTAGAATAATAATATTTTCAACACTTTCCTTTTTTGAATCAGTGAATGTGCTATACAATTTGCTCGCATTTGCCAAGTTACTGTCATTAGTGATTTCATTCAGTAAGTTATCCAAAGGTGGTATAACCCATTTCTGTTTCTTCTTGGGTGTTAACTTCTTTGTCGGTTGTCTTAATGCTTGCTGCTTCTTTCTCAGAGTTCTTGTTTTCTTGGGTGAAGGAGAGGGTATCGGTGAGGGTTTTCTCTTCCTATCAACTCTCTTATATTTATTAGGTATCTCACTATCAGATGATGTACCAACTGGTGAAATATGTGCCTCTGGTTGCAATCCTTCCAGTTCACTTTCCTTTATTCCAATAAGGTTCATAACATTTTCTTTTATTTCCTTTACCTATTTTGATGCACTCCTTATGTACTTTTCTCTTTTCTTTCTTTGTTTCATTGTTTGTACACCACTCTCAATTGTTTCTGCACTATGAAAACAATTTATGTTGGTTCTCTAGGTGCTTCTAACATGGGCTTTAGCATAAGTCTCAATAATATTCACATCAGCCTCATACCCCATTTCAGTTACCCATACAGTTCTAGGAAGAACTGCTTCCATCCATGTTTCATCTTTCTTAATCACAAAATAGATTTCCTTATCATATTTATCTACTATACTCTGTGGTAGTCTCTCTCTGGTTTTCATTTTGGCTTGGAAAGCTTTGAAATATTTAGTTATATTGTTTTCCCTAGCAGTACCCATGCCAGTGAAAGCTTCTTGCAATTGTTGGCCTACCGGTATGTCATATCCAATATCTTTATGTCCAATGCTGGGAATTTGTTTTGAGAAATACAACATAAGGCATACCAAAGATTACCAAAATGAAATGTCCCTTTCCTTTCACCTTTTATCTTTTTCAAGTTATCTACTAGTTCATCCTTCAACCATTCACACACATCTATTTTTGCATTATTATTTACCATATCATAAGCACTTTTAATGCAAAGACTAGAAACTGAATTAAGTCGGTTTGCATGTGTAGTCTTGTAACCTAAAATCATACTTATGAATCTCACATTGATATCCTTGATGTCATTTACTCTCAGAGATCTACTATCAGATGTTGCTCTGGTTAAGGTCATGACTATATTGTTAGGTACCTTCTTTGTCTTGTCTGGTCTATTGTTGGTTGAGGGTAAACCTTTCACTACCCTAATTTCTTGTCGAGTAAATTTGCAGACTGAATCTAACCAAATAAATTCTCCATGTGCCCTACTTAAGACAATTCTCACTACTTCCTTCAGAAATTTAGGGATGTTCAAGCTTTCCACAAAACCTAAAGTCTCAATAATTTTGTGCTCGGGTTTGACATTTCCATTTTCATCATAAATTATGGTTTTAAACATCTTTAACACTTCCTCAGAACCCAATTCTTCAATATTATAGTGAGTATAAATCCTAGGGTCTTCAGCATAAGCTACACCTTTAGGAATTTTTGAAATTGCGCCCATGGATGTTGGTATTTTGGATATGTTGGTATGGTTTTGCAGCACAGAAGAACTATAAAGTGTATCAAATGGATGTTAAATGTGCATTTCTGAATGGTGATCTTGAAGAAGAAGTTTACATTGAACAGCTTGATGGATTCTCATTGACAAATGACAAAGATATGGTTTGTAGGTTAAGGAAAGCATTATATGGATTAAAGAAAGCTCCTAGAGCTTGGTATGCTAGATTGGACAAATATATTTTGAAGATTGGTTACACTAAAGGTAATCTTGACAACAACTTATATTACAAAGTGACTAATGATGACATCATGGTTATTGAAGTTTTTGTTGATGATATAATCTTTGGAGGAGAAGATGGATTATGTAAAGACTTTTCTAATAAGATGTAGGAAGAATTTGAAATGTCTATGATTGGGGAGATAAAATTCTTTCTAGGATTGCAAATTTCACAAACTGATAAAGGTATATTCATATGTCAATCAAAGTACTTGAAAGAATTACTTAAGAAATTTGGCATGGAAAACTCTAAAGCAGTAAGCACACCTATGACTACAACTGATAAACTATCATTGAAAGATGAATCAACACCTGTTAATCCGACTAGGTACAAGTATATGATAGGAGGTTTACTGTATTTAACACAAACAAGACCTAATATTATGAATGCAGTGTGTATTGTTTCAAGATTTTAGAGTAATCCTAAAGAAAATGATGAATCGGTAGTGAAAAGGATTTTCTGGTATCTACAAGGCACTACAAATCTTGGTTTATGGTATCCTAGAGATGAAAATTTTGATTTATGTGCATACACAGATGCAAATTGGGCAAGAGATGTAGATGACAAAAAAAGTACCACCGATGGAGCATTCTTTCTTGGTAGCAGATTAATTTCTTGGTTGAGCAAGAAACAGAGTTGCACATCTTTATCAACAGCATAATCAGAATATGTTGCAGTAGCAACTAATTGTACACAGGTATTATGGATCAAGCAAATGTTGAAAGACATAAAGGTAAAATGCAAGGAACCTATAACAATTTACTATGATAATTTGGCAGCAATCAATATATCTAAGAATACGGTATTTCACTCAAAGATTAAACATGTTTCTATAAAATTCAATTTTCTAAAAGAGAACGTTGAAGCAAAAGAAGTGAAATTGGTTTATGTGAATACTAAAGAGTAGATTGCAGATATTTTTACTAAGCCTTTGCCTAAGGAAACTTTTGAATATCTGAGAGAACAACTTGGGGTTATACCCCCACCAGTAGAAACTTAGACAGTTGATGCTTGGCATCAAATCGACAGAATTGACAAAGAAATCTTTTTCCCGACTTTGATGAGTAGAGCTACTTCTTAGGGGGAGTAGTTGGATAAATTGATAAGTTGGTATTTTGTAAAAGTTTGAATCTGGTTTTTATATTGCTTTGGCATTTGATGTCAAAGGGGGAGAGATATCTATGGAAAAACATTATTCATTGGGGGAGAGATATATACTCTTTGTATCTGTATTTTGATTTCTGGTTAATGATCTCTTTTGGAGATTGTTGGTATTTTGGATATGTTGGTATGGTTTTTTCATTGATGTCAACACTTGCCAACACCTATCAACACTTATCAGCACTTGGAGATTCTTGATTATGTTCACCAGCATGGTTCAGTGACTTATGCATAGTCACCAGTATCTGGTTCGCCGATAGGTTATATTGTTCACCGACACTTGGAATGACTTGGATATTACTTGGATTTGTCGAAGACATTGTTTGGACACTTTGTTTTGGTAATTTGGTCATTGGTCTAATCGGGTTTGCATATTTGTTGTTATTGGAAAATAGGTCTAGGTTATGGACCGACAAGCATATCTATTCTAGATCAGCACGACACATTATGAAGATGATTTTTTATTATTGTAAATGAATTGAGCCTACATGATGCATTGCATATTGATTCATTTGTAATTGATTTCATTGTAATATCTTTAGTGAGCCAACCTACTCATTTGGTCTTAGGTTTTGGCATATATGTAAGATCTCATTTGTGATATTGTGATAGGGATAGTGGAAGAGAAATATAATAAGGTATATATATGAATATAAGCAGAGCTATACATGTAGACATCATTCAAGATTGAAGGAAGGTTTGAAGAAGGCAAAAAAGAGCTTAATTGATATTGAATCCAGCATATGAAGATGCTATTTTGAGCAATACATTATTATTTGATTTAATCATTCAATTGTAGTCAGTGTGATTCCCATTTTGTGACTGAGCAGTGAGCTCTAGGTAGTTGGCCTTTCTGCATGTGTAGACTCCATATTGTACACACATACTATCTGCAGTAGTATCATCTGATTGTGGGTAAGGTCTCCAACCATGGTTTTTCCCCTTACAGGGTTTCCACGTACAAATATATGTGTTATGTGTTGTGGGTATTATTGTCTTTCTGTTTCATGCATTAAACTTTACTGGTACTGCAATTAACTATTAAAATTGTCTACCAGCATAAAGTTTGGTTAAGTTAGTTTTAGTTTGAAATTCATTGACAACTGACTCACCCCCCCCTCTTAGATGTCTCTGGGACCTAACAATGGAATCATCTTGCTTCGCTATCTCAGGAATAATTTTGAAAATGAGCCTAGGGCGTTTTACAATTTCTAGAACAGTAGGGTTTGCAATAAATTCGGGAGCAGAAGATGAAGCCATTTGAAAAATACCTTAAGCTGCCTGATAATGTTTGAGTGCTTGAAATAAATTGCTTCACTTCTTTGCCTTGAATGCCTTTACTCAGATTTCATGCTCTCTACTAGTTTGAATGCTCGGTGAATCAAAAATGAAGGAAAACCGATGATTTATAATGAAATTTCTTTCAACAACTGCAATAAATGATCGTCGATTAAGTGAAATTTATCATATATGTCGATAAAGAAGAAATCTATCTTCTCACAATCAACCAAGGGTAATCTGTATGATATTCAACTTGTTGCAATACCCCCAAAGGGTTACTTCTCAGTTGGATGATGAATTTCTTGTCGGTGGAGTAATACTCTGTTCTATCGGTGAAGAAATAGTCTCATCAACATTCTGATCTATCTTTCTAATCCATTGTCTTGAAAATTCTTCCTTTACCTCATCTACCTTCTCTTTGCCTTTCAAACTGGGTCCTTTATTATTTGCAAGTGAAGTCTTACTTCTACAAAATTTTGCAATATGTCCAATCTTGTTACAAGCATAACAAGTCACATTATTCTTCTGAATAGCCTTTCCATATCCTATGCCAGTTTGTGTTCTTCATTGATTAGATAAGTGTCCAAATCTTCCACAACCATAACATCTCACATTCATTATGCAGTTTTCTGAATTATGACCAACTTTGTTGCATTTGAAACATTGATCGGTAGGTGCATTAATGTTCTGATTGTTTCTAGATCTACACTGATTTTCTCTATGACCATACTTGTTATAGTTAAAGAATTTCCCATTTAATTTGTAATCATTAGGTTGTCTTACTGGTTTACTGTGATCATGATTGTTTGCAGTACCGAAACTTTCTCCAACTTCAAATCCAAGTCCATTAGTATCCCCATTAGGTTTCTAAATTTTCAGTATATCATCAAGTTCTTCTGAACTTTTCTTGAATTTATCTTTGTGTTGATTTGCAGTAGCCAACTTATTTTCCAAAAATCCCATTTGTCTCATAAGTTCAGTTTTATCATGTTGCATGTGAATCGGATATGTCTTTAACATATCATTTTCATGACCAAGTCTTAGATTTTCATTTCTAGCATCATTGAGTCTCATATTCAAGTCATTTTCATTCTTCTTCCTGTCTTCAATGTCTTTACAAAATTTCATAGTCATATCTTGAATTTCATTCCTCATAGTCATGTTTTCTTTCCTCAACTTGTTCACAAGCTCATTAAGAGTTTCTTTTTCATCATTATCATTCTACATCTTCTCATGAAGTTATTTTCTTTTATTTCTAGCAATAGTAAGATTCTCCTGAAGTCCTTGAATGAATTCTTGTGTAGTCCTTAGATCATCTTCAAGTTTGATATTCTTCAACTTCTCTAAATCATAGTCTACAAGAGCTCCTTCCAATTGCTTTCTTAAGTTCTCCATCTGTACCAGTGTCAGAATCTTCCTCAAGTTGTTAGGCTTTTGAAAATAGAGGACCGGGCTCTGATACCAATTGTTAGGATTAATGATATTCCCAAAGATATTGAGAGGGGAAGGTGAATCAGTATCTAACCAATTAATAGAATATTTAACCTTATTAGGTATTTTGCATTCCAAAACAGTGTACTAGTAAATAAGAATTAATGCAGTAAACAGGAACAACAAAGACAACAAAGAAAACACACCATAACACAAGATGTTTAACGAAGAAACCTGGTTTGGGAAAAACCTCGGTGGGATTTGTGACCCACAATATTCACTCATTGGCCAATGAATAAATATTACTTACAATGAGGGTCCTGCACATGTAGGAAGGCCAATTGCCTAGAGCTCACTACTCAATCTACAAAATAGAAGTCTCATTGACTTACAAAAAGGATTATGAGAATCCAATACAATGTATTGTTTCAAATCAGCATCAACTATGCCAGGTTCAATACCGGTTTAAGCTCATACCATAACCATCCATCTCATATATCAAAATGAGTTACAAGATCTCATACATATATGAGTCTATTACAATATGCCATGTCAGCTTTACAAAAGATAATTATAATTAAATACAATAAACAAAAGTTTATTCCTGTCGGCTGGGGTGTCGGTATGCATTGTTGTCACTGCCGGTGAAGTGTCTGTCGGTGGTTTACCAGATGAATGCCATAAGGTTGCCTGAAGGTTGCCATCAATGACAACACCATCAATTCACATTAGAGTGTATAATGCCAACACAGAGCTCTTGTCTTCTCCATCTTTCTTCTTTTCTTGTTATACAAACATTGTCCAAAATATCTTATGCCTTAAGCTTCTCCGGTTTCTCTTTCTCCTCATCTGGTAATAAACCCAGTAACTTCTTCAAAATTTATCCAGTTTCCATATGAATTTATTGGATCTCACGAATTAACATTCTTGCTAACCTTTTCTTAGATCTAAAAGATGATTTTACATTTGCAATAATTTCATCTATCTCCTCTCTTGTAGCTTCAAGTTGTAGATTTTTAAGAATGAATTCAATAAATTATCTATCTTGTTTCATGGCTTCCTACCATCTTGCATCAATCTTATTATATAGATAATTTGAAATCAGCCCTTGCAATTCAATTAGGGCTTTGTTGTATTTATTCATCATGAAAACAAATGCATCCTTTATCTGTCTTTGCTCATCCTCACCAAAACTATCATACAGTTTCTTCACAACAGATAATAAACCATACTCCTTAACATGCATTATTAACTTTTCAAAAGATGTAAGTTTTGTTACCGATTTCTTTATAGTCTTTGTTAGACAGTTCAAATAACCCGAAGACAACTGAGAGGGGAGGGTGAATCAGTTGTCATAGATTACCAGAACCCAAAATATTAAACTAGAATGCTTAAACCAAATACCAAAATAGTAGTTAAACCAATTAAGCATAAACAATAATCAGAGAATAAATACCATCCACATGACACCAAGATTTATACGTGGAAAACCCAGTAAAGGGAAAAACCATGGTGGGAAGCCTACCCACGGTCAGATAATACTTCTGCAGTAAGTATGTGAATTACAAATGAGGGGCCTCCACTTGTAGGAAGTCCAACAACCTAGAGCGCACTGCTCATCACAAAAGGAGTCTCACTAACTATATAGAAATCCAAACTACAATCTAGAAGAATGAATAAACTCAAAACATAGCATCTCCTATGCTTGTGTACAGTTTTGGTTAAGCTCAATACCGGAGGACTAAATCCTCTTACATAAACCCAACTCAATCTCCAATGATTGACCAAATCCTCTACCTAAATGATATTACACTATTCGCACATTACATATCCATATCCCATTCTTATATCTTGATGATCTACAATGAGATCTTACATCATATATATACAAACCCTCGACCATAAACAATTAGGTTGACCACCAAACAATAAACCAATTACATAATTACAAAACATTTTGGCCTTAGACCAAATAAATAATATCCAACATATAAGACATCCCAGAAACACATCAAGAGGTCCAATTCACACGTTACATTCAGTTGGTCCATAACCTAGATCAACCGGGACCCAATATAGGTCCACACGCTAAAGCAATAATCTCCATCTACCAAGTCTCAAACATGATCACCATCAGCATCCTGAATCCATACCAGAAGCTGAACCAATACCACTTATGCATATCATCAAAGATCTTCATCAAATCTTTGTCGGTGAAACACTTGCTGGAATCACAAACCAAGCTTCCAAGAAAACAGGATAGCATCTGATCACCAGACCAAAACCAACTTATTGAATATCAAAATGAGTATTATGAATAAGCCAATTGCATAACCAAACCATACCAGATCATGTTGGATCCAATCCAACCAGAAACCACACATCCTACCGGGACCAAAAGGGTGTCAGTAAAGCATCCAAAACAACTAGTGTTGACATCAATGACAAAACACCAATGCAACACATAATCAATTCCACCAAATGGCCAACAATCTCCCCCTTTGGCATTGATGGCAACACTAGATGTGAAAAACATATAAGTACCAAGAAATGCCAAACAAGTCTCCCCCAATAGAAGAGAACCAACAATCTCCCACATAAAGATATAGCAATGAAATTCTGAAACAAAGACCAAAATCCCCCTGTAAATGATATCTCTATAAAGTTCTGAATTACACATATATCTCTCCCCCTAATGTATACAACTCCCTTTTTTTCTTTTTCGCATCAATATCTCTCCCCCTTTGACATCAATGCTAGCAATCTAACATAAATATCAAAGAAAAAACATAACCCACTGAAACACAAAGCTAACTACCCCCCTGAGTAGTAGCATCCCCACATCAGTGTCAGAATGAATAATATCTCTGATAATACATACCGGATTGATGCCAAAAAGCATCAATCAGTTCTCTGTTGGAGGGGCAGAAACCCCTAACCTCTCTCTCAGCTACTCAAATGATTCTTTAGGCAAAGTTTTAGTGAAATATCTGCAATCTACTCTTGAGTGTTCACATGAACCAATTTGACTTCATTTTCTTCCACCTTCTCCTTCAAAAAGCTATACTTGATAGATATGTGCTTTGTCTTAGAATGAAATACCGAATTCTTTGAAATGTGAATAGCAACATGTTGGCTTGATGATGATTTTTGTAATAGATGACTTTATGTGTTATCATTGATGGCACATATATACACACACATATGTTCACATTCTCATAGTCATCTTAGTTAAGACAAACCGATACTACTCCCAAGTCTTTGTATTGCAAACCGGTATCAATTGTATAGAGAAGTCCAACCAGTTTGAAGGTGTCTAGCCAGTATATGTAGACAATCGGTATATGTAGGAATCACAATTGGTTTTGGTCATTTTCACTGACACCATCTTGGAGATACTGTGGAGATCAACAAGGAAGAAAATGGAGGACAATCAGTCTATGAGTTGGAAGAGGTTAACTCTTAACCGGTTTTGGTGTTCCAACCGGTTTCACTGATTGTGTGATGTGTTATCACCGATCGTGATGAGTTATTCCTAACCGATAGATTTGGCAGTAATTTGTGATGTGTTATGTAAGATTGTCTAGATACACTACACCTAGGGAATTATGATGAGGTTCCTGGGCCGACATGAAATCTAATGTCTATAAAATGACATTGTGATGAACTATTTTTATGATGCAAGATACAACTGATGAGTTGATGTGATTTATCAAAGAAGTTGCAGAGTATGTCAATGGTGTAGTTTTAAATGAGCAGAAGAGGATCTATAAAAGAAAGATGTGCTATTTTTAGATCATATCACCTGTTGTTTTCTAATCATTGCAACAATTAAATCCCCTACTCAGGTAAGCTCTACCAAGTTTCATTGTACAAATCCTCTAACCAGGTGATCCATTAGTTTGGGTTTGAAATCCTCTACCGAGGTTACTCCTAATAGGGTACTACCTTTAACCAAGTATAGCTCCTAACAGGGCATTGGCATCTTTAACAGAATTCGCTCCTAGTAGAGAACTTTGTAGACCTTAACAGGTCAATTACCTATTTTTGTAGATAGTAAACTTGTGAGTCCCATCTCACCATGGTTTTTCCACGTATAAACACTTGTGTTATGATGGATGTTGTACTTATTGTGGATGCTTTAATACCACTTTGGATTGCATGCATAGTATTAAGTAAACTGGTTAACTATTTTTATCGGTCTGTGTTTAATGTGGTACTATTTTTTCTATCATTGATTAACCCACCCCTCTTAGTGCTTTATAAGTCTTATCAATTGGTATAAGAGCCTAACTTTCTTAAGGCTTAATCACTTGGAAGGGAATGCTAAAGCCACTATGGGGGACATGAGTTATTTAGAGTTGGCTAGAGTGCTTGATGCAACCAAGGAAGAGCTTGAAACCCTGAGGGTGTGATTTAAAGCTTCACAAGTTAAAAGGAGAGAACTGATCGAGCAACTATCAGAGATCTCTGATAACAGTTCTTCAGATGAGGCTAATATTGGTGCATTGGCTGAAGAAGTTGAAAAACTGAATGGTGAAAATCTAAATCTGAGGAGAGAACTTGAAGCCCTAACAATCCGTATGAGCCAAGAACTTGAAGCAAGGAGGGCAGCTGAAGACCTAATCAAATAGAGAGATAATGAGATTGCTAATATCAAGCAGAAGAATGCAACTTTGCATGAACATTGGCATGAGGAGAAGGAAGAGAAAGAAGCTTTACAGTTAGATCTTGAAATGGAAATGTCTCTAAGAGAGACTCTGATAAAGCACAATGAAGATCTTACCAAAGAGCTTACTGAGGCTAATGGAACACTTGAAAATTTCAATAAGAGTTCTTCTATGCTAGATGAGGAGATCCAATCTTAGAGGATGAAAGGTGACACATCTAAACTAGGCTTCGATACATCTGAGAAAGGAGAATCTTCTAGTACCAAGAGCAACATGCACAAAGGTAAAACTACTCCTAACGCTAACAAGCCTACTGGTAAGAAATATTTCAAACTTGTTTGCTTTATCTATGACAAACCTAGACATACTGCTAATGTGTGTAGAAGCAGGCCTAATAAGAAAATAGGGTATAATGATAATGCTAGATATGTGTCTAGAATATTTGAAGGTCATTGTTACACATACAACATGTATGGACATAGATCAGTTGAATGCAGATATGGATCAAACAATCTGACACCTCACATGCATCCAAGACCTATCGGTGACTAGAGAAACATGAAATGGTAGAAACCCTATGTCAGACGATTCATTCCATATGAAATGGAAAAGGTAACAAATGTGATTTTCACCATTTTCAATAGTTATGGACATGTGGCTATGAACTGCAGAAGGAGAATTGGAAGAGGTAATGCAGGACCTTGGAGAGAATCTGGGATGGCTTGTTATCATTGTCACAAACCGAGACACATGGTAAAGTTGTGTAGAACCAGAAAGAACAAATCGGTTAACCATTCTGAAGATCAGAAAGGTAAGCAAAAGGTTGATATCAAAGAAACCAAAGCAAAGATGAACAAAATTTGGAAGAAGAAGAGTGAGGACAAGACTGCAAAAGAATCTAACCCTTCACCTAGTGTGGAGAATCCTGCACCAGTGAACTGAGCTTTTCAACAAGCCTAAGGGGAGCATAGCGGTAAATCTACTTCTAGACCCCTTGAAGAGTGTATGGTAAGAGAGTTTTACATTTTGAGTTATTTTATGAGAATTCTTGATATCATTGCCTATCAGTTTTCTAAAGGATTACCAATCGGTATAAATGAGTTTGCTAAGTGATATATTAGGGTTTGTTACCCTATTGGTTGTGCAATTAATGTTGTGGGTAAGTTTATAAAATAAAGTTTTAGTAAGTTACTTTTACCCTAGTTGCATTCGAAGAAGAGTTTTTGAGTACCTACAGAGAGAAAAAGAGAATTGCTAGCTGATTGTGAATGGATTTGTGTTGTGGATCGAAAGTTGAATCAAATTCGAAGATAAGAGAAGGCAAAATGGGTGTGCATTCAAGAGATCATTCGGAAACCCTACAAGTGCAAAGGGAATAAGGTATTCTTTTGGTAATCACTCTCAAATCAAGATTATCCAGAATGGCATCATCATCCATACAAGTAGAGAGACTTATGATTACTGTTGAAGCTATGGAGTCTATGGAATCTGATAAAATAGAATCATATAATGCATTGTCTCAAGTTCCTGATGGTGTTATGATCAAAGGTGATTTATCCAATTATATAGACTATAAAATTGAGGATCTAGGATCACTATCAATCTATTCACAACTCAAATATTTGTGTGATAAAAGAAGAAAAATCAAACCCAAATATATTAGAGTTTATGAAAAGGGTTTTCATAATGCGACATATTTTTTTGAAGATTTTGAGGAAGAGAATGTTAGGATTATCCTTAGTCATGTGCATGGAGAGAATATGTATCTTGATAGGTCGCACACAATCATGAAGGAATTCATGCAGTGACTAGTTTCTGGAAAACCAGTGGAGTACCAAAATTGAGGACAATTTCAAAAGATATTGTGATTGCATTGACTCAGACCACTGCTAACAGTCGAGAGATTTCCGTCAACAACATTGCAGATCAAGTAGTCATATTTGCAACTATGGTCAGTGTGCCATCTATTGATGTGCATGTAGCCTGTTGAGTCACAACTATAGTCGCAATATGAGTACGGCTTCGTCGACTATCTACGATCGCGCCCATACCACATGATGATCGTAGAGAATGTAGATTATGATTTATGCAATTAAATGAGAAGCCAATTGATGTTGAACTTAAAATCAATCAAGAATGATAATAGTTAGAAGTTCAAGTATGGTCAAATATTGATTGGTCTATTCTTCTATTTTTAGAATTTTCTACCAGGAATTGGTGACATTCAATGGTCGAAGGACATACCAATTACAGCTCAAATCAAAAATAGTATTAAGGTTGTGAAGAACACATTTCTTGTTGCCATGAATAGATATTTTAATGAATTTCAAAAGAAGATGAGCATGAGGTTAAGGCTACCTGATGAAGTGGTGAAACACTTTGAAAAAGACATCAGTTTCACAGTTACCACTAACTTTTGCCTTATGGAGGCCGTTGAACCCAGGGAAGAAGAGATGGAAGAAATGAGTTATAAAGTTAACTATGACTTATTAATTGGTTATGCCAACAAACTTTTGGCATCTCCCAAGGATAAGAAGAAGAAAAGACTGGGAACTTACCAGGAAAGGATTGCACTTGCTCAACCCAATAGTGCCAAAGAGAAAAAGAAGAAAGTTGAGGGATCACCTTCAGTGACCACCAGTACAAGGGTGACAAGAAGTATTCAAGTCAAAAAGGAACCAGCACCCAAGGTATATGCAAAGAAGCAAACTGCAACAAAGAAGAGAGGTAGACAACTCATTCTTCAAGTAGAATCTGAGGATATTGACACTAAAGAGGAACCAAAGAAGATGAAATTGACTGGTAAGAAATCCAAACTAGTAGGAGACATTTCAAAGCAAAGTACTCATATTAATGTTACATCATTCAAGCCTATGACTGATTTTGAGAGGACATTAAAAATATTAGGGAGGAATAGGATTGATAATGTAAAGGAATATTTTGATTCATTTGATGATGGTTAGAAACAACAAATTGTTCAACAGGTAATCAACCATCTGTGTCAATACAATCGGTTGCCTCAAGATATTGAAAAGGATATTTTTGATTCTTTGTATTCTATTCTTGCAAATAGGTGGAAAATGGTTGTAGAATAGGATCAAGAAATTATTGATAGAGCTTTCATTCAATATTTTCCTGAGTTACCTAGAGATAAATTATTAGCATTGCTTGATAATTTCAAAGGACAGTTTCATTATAAGTCAAGAAGATTGAGGTTATTGAGTGGAAAGACTCAACTTATTGAAGATGATACTCATCTTATAGCCCAAAATATTCAAAAGATGAATATACTTTTGGAAGGCTATGCAAATAAAACTGACCAAGTAGAGACTAGAGCTCCACCAGAGCTAGATGTTGAAGAGATTATTACATCGGATGTTGTCTATCCTATTAAGAATAAGGATGACACCACCTCTCCACCGATTATTTTCTTTGTATATGATACTAAAGAAATCCAGGACACTATTGACACAACTGGTAATATCATTGAACTATTTAAGGAACCTGTATAGCAACTGGTCATTACTGATACACAAGAAGAAGTTGAAGCATCGGTTGATGAATCTAGTGTAGATATTCAACCGCCACTAGAAAAAGAACACCAAGTTGAAAATCAACTATCATCGGTTACTACAACTACATAGGAGAAACAAACAGAGGCAGAGAAAGAGAAACCAGAGAAAGAGGTTGAAGTGAAGGAGACTAGAAAGAAAAATGATGAAGAGAAAGAGAAAACAAAGGAGAAGATAGCAGAGAAAATAGATGAAAAGGAAAAATAAAAGGTGAAGAAGCAAATTGACGATGATGATGACTCACTCAATATACAAGGTCTAATTGATGTGGATAAATTGAGTGCATCTGAACTTATGGAGATTGCTTTTTCGATGCAAGCTAGGGCTCAAAAGAAAATATTGAAAGAGTAGAGAAAAGAAGCAGAAACAATTCAAACTATTGTTGATATTCTGTCAAGTCTCCTACCAGAGACTGACAATGGCAATTTGTCAACCCCTATTGGCAAGCTTGGATAGTTGGTTGTTGCTACTAACCAACTAAAATCCCTTGTAGAAGTTGCACATACCTTAGCTTAAAAGAATTACAGAAAGAAGAGGGGAGAGCAATTATTGATAGCTATTGATAAAGGGAAGATTGCTTTATCTATAAATAAAGATCTTTTGAGAACTACTATTGAAAATGGAGGAAGGATTTTGGCCTATACATATAACATTTAATTTTTCTATTCTGATTTGAAGAAGAGGCGAGAAGAGATAGAAAAGGAACTAGAAAGGATATGTACTGCTTACATACCTTTACAGGATTTAGCCTTAGCTTTTGGCAAATCAGTTGATGCTTTGCAACATTGGTTAGATGTTTATGATTATGAATAGGCTAAGCGACTTTGATCCTTGAAAGAACTAAAGAACCAGTTATGACCTAAAGTGGACATCTTACAACGGGTATACAAGCATGCAGAAGCAGTTTTGGTGACTCTAGAGATGAGAACAGTGGATGCAATGGAAGAATTCGTTGTACAAGTTATGACAACTATTGAGATCACTAAAACATTATTGGAAACATTGGATAATGATTTTACTCAGATGAAGATTACTTTTAGTTACATTTTCTTCAATGTTGCAGTGAAGACTCCTTGAAAAACTCTTATATTTATGTATATGTAGTTTTTGATGCAAATTTTGATATAATATATATGTATTTACTTTTCAATTTGGCATTATTGTCAAAGGGGGAGTAGAAATATGTATGTGTTGTGAAAATTTTGTATGTATTGTTAAGGAGCAGTAGAAATAATTTTTGTAAGCACACTTAGTTGTAAAGTTGTAAAATTTTATAAGTGTTGCCATTAATGCCAAAGGGGGAGATTGTTGGCTTAATGATGATTTTTGTAATAGATGACTTTATGTGTTGTCATCGATGGCACATACACACACACACATGTTCACATTCTCATAGTCATCTTAGTTAAGACAAATCAGTACTACTCCTAAGTCTTTGTATTGCAAACCGGTATCATTTGTATAGAGAAGTCCAGCCTGTTTGAAGGTGTCTAACCGGTATATGTAGACAATCGGTATATGCAGGAATCACAATTGGTTTTGGTCATTTTCACTGACACCAGCTTGGATATACTACAGAGATCAACAAGGAAGAAAATGGTGGACAATTGGTCTATGAGTTGGAAGAGGTTAACTCTTAACCGGTATTGGTGTTCCAACTAGTTTCACTGATTGTGTGATGAGTTATCACCGGTTGTGATGAGTTATTCCTAACCAACAGATTTAGCGGTAATATGTGATGTGTTATGTAAGATTGTCTAGATACACTGCACCTAGGGAATTGTGATGAGGTTCCTAAGCTGACATAAAATCTAATGTCTATAAAATGACATTGTGATGAACTATTTTTATGATGCCAGATACAAGTGATGAGTTGATGTGATTTATCAAAGAAGTTGCAGAGTATGTGGATGATGTAGTTTTGAATGAGTAGAAGAGGATCTATAGAAGAAAGATGTGCTATTTTTAGATCATATCACCTATTGTTTTCTAGTCACTGCAACAATTAAATCCCCTAATCAGGTAAGCTCTAAAAAGCTTCATTGTACAAATCCTCTAACCAGGTGATCCATTAGTTTGGGTTTGAAATCCTCTACTGAGGTTACTCCTAACAAGGTACTACCTTTATCCAATTATAGCTCCTAATAGGGCATTGGGATCTTTAACAAGATTTGCTCCTAGCAGAGCACTTTGTAGACCTTAATCGATCAGTTACCTATTTCTGCAGATAGTTAACTTGTGAGTCCCATCTCACAGTGGTTTTTCCCAGTTGGGTTTTCGATGTATAAACACTTGTGTTATGGTGGGTGTTTTACTTATTAGGGATGCTTTAATACCACTTTGGATTGCATGCATAGTATAAAGTAAATTGGTTAACTATTTTTACCGATCTGTGTTTAATGTGGTATTTTTTTGCTATCACTGATTCACCCCCCCCCCCCTCTCAGTGCTTTATAGGTCTATCACAAGAGAGTTATCACAGTGAATAACTACCGGTCCAATGCAATGCACTTTGATATCCTTCAACATTTGCTTCATCCATAGAACTTGTGTGGAGTTAGTAGTAGTAGCAACATACTCAGCTTCAGTAGTAGATAAAGAACTACATGACTGTTTCTTGTTGATCCATGAAACCAACTTCTTTCCAAGAAAGAAAGCTCCACCGGAAGTACTTTTTTGGTGATCAACATCTCCATCCCAATCAACATATGTATATGCATATAAAGTAAAGTCATCATTCTTAGGGTACCACAAACCATATTCTAATGTACCTTGCAAGTATCTAAAAATCCTTGTCACCGCACTCTCATTGTTTTCTCTAGGATCACTCTGATATCTAGATGTAATACAAACAACATTCATTATGCCAGGCCTAGTCTGAGTCAAATAAAGTAGACCTCCAATCATGGATTTGTATCTTGTAGGATTTACCGATGCAAAAACATATTTCTTTGTCAATTTCTCACTAGTGACCATAGGAGTACTTATCAATTTAGAATCTCCCATACCAAATTTCTTCAAAAATTCCCTATAATACTTATTTTGACAAATGAAAATACCTTTGTCAACGTGAGTAATCTGCAAACCTAAAAAAAAAATCATTTCCCCAATCATAGACAATTCAAATTATTTCTCCATATTCTTAGAAAATTTCATGCACAACTTATCTTCACCTCCAAAAATAATGTCATCAACAAATACTTCATTAATTAGTATATCATCATCAATGATCTTATAATATAAATTACTGTCAGCATTACCCTTAGTAAAACCAGTCTTCAAAAGATATTTATCCAACCTTGCATACCAAGCTCTAGGTGCCTGTTTCAATCCATATAAAGGTTTCCTTAACCTACAAACCATGTTTTTATCATCTGATAGTAAAAAACCTTTAGGTTGCTCAATATAAACTTCCTCATCAAGATCCCCATTAAAAAATGCACACTTAACATCCATCTGATAAACCTTGTAGTTCTTATGGGCAGCATAGGCAAGAAATAATCTTACAGCTTCAATCCTAGATACAGGTGCAAAAGTCTCTCCATAATCAATTCCTTCCTTCTGAGAATATCCTTTACAAACCAATCTAGCCTTTTTCCTTACAACTTGACCATCCTCTTTCAATTTATTCCTAAAACCCCATTTAGTTCCAATAAAATTCTTATTTTTAGGTCTGGGAACTAAAGTCCATGTGTTATTCTTCTCAATCTAATCTAATTCTTCTTCCATAGCTTTCAACCAACATTTATCTTTACATGCTTCAATTACTGATACCTGTTCAATTTGAGAAATTAAACATACCTCATTAGTTGCTAGTCTTCTTCTTGTCATCACTCCATTGTTCTTATCCCCAATTATCTGATCATCTGAATGATTCAATCTCACATATTTAGGAGTCTTTTCACTCTTTGTTCCTCTTGTTGGTTCTTCAGTTACTGTTGAATTTTTTGATACTACCGAATTAACTGGTTCAACACTTTGTTCTAATAAAGATGCTACCGGTTCAGATATAATTATTTCCACCACTAGTTCCTTCTCATAAACTCTAATTTGACCTCTATTCAGCTCATCCACCTTGACATTAGCACTCTCCACAATTCTCTGCAATCTCTTGTTATAACATCTATATGCTTTTATTTCATTATACTAACCAAGAAATATGCCTTCATCACATCTAGGATCAAATTTGCCAATGATATCATCTCTCCTAATATAACATTTACTACAAAAGATTCTGAAATACTTAACTGTAGGTGTATTGCCAAACCATAATTCATAAGGTCTCTTACTAGTTTCTCCTTTGATATGTACTTTATTGAATGTATAAATCATTGTGCTCACTACTTCTCTCCAGTAGATATGAGGTATACTAGCTTCCATCATCATTGTTCTACCAGCATCCAAAATAGTTATGCTCTTCCTTTCCACAACTCCATTCTGTTGAGGTGTCTGGGGAGTAGAAAATTGTCTCCTTATACCATGCTTCTCACAAAAGTTATTACACTCACTGGATGTGAATTCTCCACCATGATAATCCCATCTCAGTTTCCACTTTAGCCTTAAATATTTAAAATTTTCAAAAGCCTCATATTTCTCCCTTAGAAAAGTAACCCACGTCATTCTAGAATAATCATCAATGATTAGCATAAAATATCTATCACCTTAAAAAAATTTAACTCTAATAGGGCCACACAAATTAGTATGAATAAGATCAAGAACATCATTATATTTATCTTGTATAGTCCTAAAAGAGGTTTTGACCTGTTCACCCATTTGACATTCTTTACATACCAAATTATAGGGCTTCACAATCTTAGGTATATCTCTAACTGCCTTAGTTGAACTGATCTTTACAATGAAATAAAAATTCACATGACATAGCTTCTTATTCCATAACCAACTCTCATCAATTTGTGCAATCAAACATGTCTTCTCACTGGAATTCAAATGAAATTTATTACCTTTTGTCTGTGTACCGGTTGAAATCTCCAAACCAGATCTATTAATGATTTTGTATTTTACATCCTTGAACTATAATTGAAATCCCTTATCCACCAATTGTCCTACACTCAAAATATTATGCTTCAAACCTTAAACAAAATAAACATTATCAGTATTGTTCTTACCATCCAATGATATAGTTCCTTTTCCTTTCATAATGCATGCTTTGTCATCTCCAAATGTAACCAAACCGCCATCAAATTATTGCAAAGATATAAACTTCCTTGTATCTCCAATCATATGATGTGAACATCCACTATCAATTACCCATTCATCCTTGTCTTCAGTTTTAGCAGAAAGTGCCTTCTCTTCAAGTATATTTTCTTCCAGTGTCGGAACATCTTCCTTGATAGCCAAGAATACCCATTTCTTCCCATTTGCGGAACCACTTGCAGAGTATTCTGTCAATTCATCATCAAAGTTAGTAATACCTTCCTCGTCCACTATGTATCATGATTTGTCTTTGTTTTTCCTTTACATATACTTGTTCTGATATCTAGGGTTAGGCTTAAAAGATCTTCTAACTCTTTCTTCAAATCTTGAATTCCTTTTAGGACATCTAGATGCAAAATGACCAATCTTATTAAATGCAAAACATTTAAAAGGTTCTTTTCCTTCATACTTACTTCCTATTGGTCCTTTAGGTACTCTTCTAGCAAATAGTGCTTCAAGTTGTTCAAAATCATCATCTTCTCTCTTCATATCATCCAATTCCTTTGCATATAAATCTTTCCAACCTTGCTTACCGGTTGATGATGCAGATGCATGAAAAGCAGGTTCAGACTTCACAGCTCCAGAAGGTCCAAATTCTTCGAGCTCAAAAGCAAATAATTTCCCAACCAAGGTATCTCTGTTGACAAATGTATTAGCCATTGTTCTCAACTCATTAATAGTAGTAGCATTCATCTTGTAAGTCAGTGATAGGGCTCTTAGAACTTTATAAACTATTTCATCTTCACTCAGAGTTCCACCACAACATTGAATCCCCAGAACAATCCCATTTACCCTTTCCATGAATGCAGTAATCCTTTCATCTTCTTCCACCTTTAGGTTTTCATATCTCACCCAGTAACCATCAAGTTTAGCAATCTTTACAGTAGGGTCACCTTCATTAAGAGTCTCCAACTTATCCCATATAGCCTTTCCAGATGATTTGTTGATTAGAAAGTGCACACAAGAGGGCTTCTCTTGCTCTACAATCATTCTCAAACTCCTTATCCAAGTTTTCCAGAGGAGGATTGTCAGATGTTGGATTATGAGGTGTAACACTATTCTATGTGATCTCCCAAATCTCCTTACCAAGACATCTTAGATGAGTCTCCATCTGAATCTTCCATACTGTGTAATTTTTTCCATCAAGCCTAGGAATATCTCTCTGAAAGATAGTTCAAGATGAACTAGATGAACTTGAACTGTTAGATGCCATATGATCTTCCTCAAGTAGTTAAGCTTTCTACAGAGGACCAGAGCTTTGATACTAATTGTTAGACAGTTCAAATAATCGGAATACAACTGAGAGGGGGGGGTGAATCAGTTATCATAGATTACTAGAACATTTAGCAATTAAAACTTTAATATCGGAACCTAAAACATTAATACTGGAATGCTTAAACCAAGTACAAGAATAACAATTAAACAAATTGCGCATAAACAATAATCAGAGAATAAATACCATCCACATGACACCAAGACTAATATGTGGAAAACCCGGTAAAGGGAAAAACCACGATGGGAAGCCTACGCGTAGTCAACTAATACTTCTACAGTAAGTATGCCAATTACAATTGAGGGGTCACACTTGTAGGAAGGCCAATAGCCTAGAGCGCACTGCTCATCACAAAAGGAGTCTCACTGACTACATAGAAATATAGACTACAATCCAGAAGAATGAATGAATTGCAAAGATAGCATCTCATATGCCTGAGTACAGTTTTAGTTAAGCTCAATACTGGAGGACTAAATCCTCTTACATAAACCCAAATTTATCTTCAATGATCGACCAAATCCTCTTCCTGAATGATATTTCATTATTCGCACATTACATATCCATATCCCATTCCTATATCCAGATGATCTTCAATGAGATCTTACATCATATATATACAAACCCTCGACCATAAACAATCAGGTCGGCCACCAAACAATAAACCAATTACATAATTATAAAACATGTCATCCTTAGACCAAACAAATAATATCCAACACAAATTACATCCCAGAAACACATCGAGAGGTCCAATCCATACATTACATTAAGTCGATCCATAACCTAGATCAACTGAGACCCAATATAGGTCCACACACTAAAGCAATTATCTCCATCCACCAAGTCTCGAACATGATCACCATCAGAATCCAGAATCCATATCAGAAGTTGCACCAACACCACTTATGCATATCATCAAAGATCTTCATCAAAGATATGCCAGTGAAACCCTCGCCAAAATCACAAACCAAGCTTCCAAGAAAACAGGATAGCATCCAATCAACAGACCAAAACCAACTTACTAAATATGAACATGATTATTACGAATAAGGAAATTTCATAACCAAACCATGTCGAATCATGTCAGATCCAATCCAACCAGAAACCACACATCCTATCGGGACCAGAAGGGTGCTAGGAAAGCATCCAAAACAGCTAATGTTGACATCAATGACAAAAAATCACAATGCAACAAATAATCAATTCCACCAAATGGCTAATAGTCTTGACAGTGGAAGTTCCAACATCCTTTGATCTCTTACCACTAGCTCTTAAGGCTTTCTTCTCACCTTCTGATTTGGTTTCTTCTTCATCAGCAACTACTAGTTTCTTTGCTTGTTCTTTTTTCCTATATTTAATGGTTCTTTAGGTGTAGGGGGCTCAATGATTTTACCTTTTCTCTTGAATTGTATCTTGGAAGGCTTCTCCTTCTTTTCTTCAACAGGTTCCTCTTTCTTAATCTTTGCATCTTCACTACTTGTTCTCATACCGATGAAGGTACCGGTTGGGGAACTTGATGCACCTTCTTGTTGTGTTGCATGTCTTTCTCTTGCTTATGCAATGGCTTCCTTTATAAAACCTTGTTGTTCAACAACTGCCTCCACTTCCTTTCTCACTTTCTTAGCAATTACTAGTTTATTTAATTCAGAGTGCACCTGTAGAGATTTCTCCTTGTAGGTAGAAAATCTTTCTACAGTCGTATCTACCGGTTGAGCTAACAAGTGATTTGCATATGCCACCAAAAGATCTGCTTTGACTTCATAACCCATAGGCATCATCCAAGTTGTCTCGGGATCAATTGCCTCCATTATATAGGTATCTGTGTCAACCATGAAATAAATTGTATCCTCATATCTCGAGACAATACTCTCCAATAACCTTTCTCTTGCATGCATCTTCTTCTAAAAATCCTTAAAATAACTCCATGCAATCTTATCAAAACCATTACCCAATATTCTAATGTTGTTCTTAATCTGTAATAGTGTCGGTGTGTCCTTAGGCAGCTGAACATCACCGATGCTGAGAAAATAGTTCTGAAAGTAGAAAAATAAACCAATGATCAACTATCCAAATTTAAACTTCAATCTCTTATCCTTCTTGATGGACTCAAGATTCGGCATCAGTTGACTTCACAATGCCTCAGACAAATCATAATCAACATCTTTATCATCTGGTTTGCGATATGAATGGCTGCAGCAAGGATGTTGTTCATCCTGCTAGAATGATATATTTGGTAACCAATAACCATTGAAGCATATTTAACTGTTGGATCATTAATATCATTCACTGTCATTTCTCTTTCATCCCATCTTGAATCAGTCAATTTAGCTACAAATTTATTAAGAATGAATCTCAATACTGGAACATCACCGGTGGTACAAGGTTTGGTGACTGCATGAATAGCTTCTTTTGTGATCTTATGTGGTTTTTTGAGCCACATAAATTGGTCGCGAATCCTGCTAAGAACATATCTGACATGTTCACCATCAAAATCATTAATGGAATTTAGTGCATGGTGAAAACCTTTCTTGGTAACCTTCTTAAATTATTCCTTCAACACTATGTTCTTATCACACAACAATTTATATTGGTCAAAGATTGCAAAAATACCAAGATCCTCCAATTTGCAATGAAAAAAAGATCTAACATCTTCTACATGTAACACTCCATAGGGAACTCTGATTAGGGTTCTGGAGGGATCAGTTTCAACAGACTTAAACGGGTGCCTTTTAAATTCAAGATGAGATCTATCTATAACATCTATTAGATGCAGGGTATCCATTCTCAAAGATTTAGACTTCAAATACAAAAAATAGGATTTGTCAGATAAATACCTTTTACCGCTTTCACAACTAGGTTTTGACACTGACAATGTTCTCTTGCCGATTACCAATTGTGGATCACCTCAAATCTCCTCAAAACTCTATCAATCCGGTTAGATGTTGCAAACACAAAATTTTCTCTATTCTTTTTTCTCTCTGAGTTCACACAAGAATCCAAAGTGACAAATGACATTCACAAAGTTCCTTTTATTTGCCCATTATCTACTACATTAAATTCTATTACCGGTAAAACCCTAAAACATCTTTTAACATACTATCAGTTCTCATAACACATCAAACCTACCAGTTTGATCATAAAGTCACTTCTCAATATCATAATGCATCAAAGTATACAAATTTAACTTACCTCATGGTCCTTCAGGGGGTTCTAAAATAGATATAACATTAAGCTCCCCCTAAGATTTTTAACAACTTAGTTTACCAGTGAAGGGTTCTCCACACTAGGTGAAGAATTAGGATCTTTAGATGGTTTCTCATCATCCTTCTTTCTTCAGATTTTGTTCATTTCAGCTCTGGTCTCCTCCACACCAATTTTTATCTTCCCTTTTTAGTCAGTAGATTGATTTACCGATTGATTCACCTTTGCTATGCAAAACTTTGCAATATATCTCGGTTGATGATAATGATAACAAGCCATACCGAATGCTCTCCAAGGTCCAGCATTACCTCTACCAGTCCTTCTTCTACAGTTCATAGCTACATGACCATAGTTATGACAAATTGGGCAAACTACATTCATCCTCTTTTCCATCTCATAGGTGCTAGACCGGTTAGCATAGGGTCTCTGCCAATTAGGACTTCTTCAGTCATTAAAGGTTCTTTGCCAACCATCACCAAACGTCTTACTCATGTGAGGTGTCAAATTATTTTCTCCATACCTACACTCAATAACTCTATGACCATGCATTTTACAAGTGTAACAATATCCATTAAAAGTTATAGGCTTATATCCTTGATATGTATTAGGTCTAAAACCATTATTAACATTAGATCTACTTTTACAAACATTGGCAGTATGTCATGGCTTATGACAATTGAAACATACAGGTTTATAAGGTTTCTTACCGATGGATTTCTAAATTTTAGGTGTAGATTTACCTTCTTCCATGTTGCCCTTTGTACCAGAAGACTCACATTTCTCAAATGTAGTATAACCCAATCTAGTTGTGTCATAGTTCATCCTTTGTGATTGAATCTTCTCATCAAGCATGGTATAACTTTTGTTAAACTTAGCAAGTTTTTCATTAGCATTAGCAAGTTCCTTTGTAAGATTTTCATTCCTTTTCATAAGAGTCTCTCTAAGAGACATTTCCATATCCATATCTGCCTGTATTTCTTCTTTTTCTTATTTTTCCTCATGCCAATGAGCATACAGGTTACCAACTTCCTGATTCAAATTAAAGATCTCATGTTCTTTCTATTTGATCTTTTCTTATGTTGTCCTCATTGCTTCAAGCTCTGGACTCATTCTGATGGTTAGGGCTTCTAGCTCTCTCCTCAAGTTAGCCTTCTCATCATTCAATTTCTCCACTTCATCAACCAATGCATCTATGTTTGCTTCATCACAAGAGTTTCTCTCAGAAACCTCCAACAATTCTTTAGAGAGCTCTCTTCTCTTAGAAAGTGAGGCTTTATACTTTCCTTTCAATGTTTCTAGGGCTTCCTCAGTTTCTGCAAGTTTATTAGACAACTCTCTATAGCTCATTCCTTCCCCTATGTCTACCTTAGGGATCCTTCCCAAGCGGTTTAGCCTCAAGGAAGTTTGGCTCTGATACCAATTGATAAACTTATAAGGCACTAAGAGGGGGGGGGTGAATAAGTGCAAGCAAAAACCTTAAGAATCCGATTACACCTCTTAACAACTTTAAAATGAATAGGCTTGCAAGGAAAATAATCACATAAGCAAAAACTATATAAAACATGCCAAACATAACACAATGATTTATACGTGGAAACCCAAAAGGGAAAAACCATGGTGGGAGTTAGTACCCACAAGATTCACTATCTGTAGAATAGAAATCTCTAACCCGTTAAGGTCTTACAAATATGCCCTGTTAGGAGTCATTAGCTGAAGGGATTTTCTATGATGAGCCATGTTAGGATCTTTTCCCTATTAGGAGAAACCTTGCAAGAGGATTTAAACTCAGATGTTGAGCTACCCTATTAGGGGATTTACAAATTAAGGCATATCAAGACCTACCCAATTAAGGGATTTGACTGCTGCAACTGTTAGTGTAGACACCTAAAATTGTCCAGTCTAATTAAATAAATATCTTTATTTATTTAATTACTTTAGCCTAATTCTTCTATTAATTAAATAAATCTTTATTTATTTAATTAATTCATTTATCCTCTTCTAGCCTTATTTCTCATTTAAATAAATACATTTATTTATTTAAATTATCCCTTTTCTTAAATTAAATAAATATCTTATTTATTTAATTGATCTCACTTCTTCTATTAATTAAATAAATATTTATTTATTTAATTAATTCATTAACCTTTTCTACCCATGACACATATCATTCATCTCTTAATTCATACACTACCTACCCTCTTATTATTTTCTTATTTTCTTTACCTACCCTCTAATCATAGCTGACCTCTTTTACACCTCTCAATCTTATCCCTCCATTTCATATAGTGTCTTCTATATAAGGAGATGCTTCCTTCATTATCAAACCCTGACTACCTCACTATGCATTCAGCCTCGACTACGCTTTTGAACTTGCATATGCAATTAAGCCTACTTGCAACCACATTTTTCGTTCTTTGTTGAGCTCTTGTGCACATAAAATTTGAGAGCAAATATATCAAGCAAGATCAATGGAGATAGGAAGAATGGTGATTCAAACCCTATTGGACATGTGATGGTATAATCTTTGTGATTTCATTTGATTTGCATTGTCTTAGGTAATCTTCATATGTTATGGTGGATCTTTGTTGTTGTTAGGCTAGGGTTTTGTGGTTGAATCTATTGAGTCTTTCAATATTGTTGTTTATCCATTTTCACCATATACATTTTGGCACGCCTCGTGGGACATGGATTTTTGTTAGATCTTTTTTTTTTGCAGGTTTTCCTAACCCTATATTGTTGTTTTGTAAAACAATTTGGAGAATAACCTTGTGCAGCTAGGGTTTTGGACACAAAATCAAGATCTTGGAGAGATTCGATCATATCTCACAAACGGCCTAGAAATTTTGCACCAAATGTTTTTTGCAGGTTGAAGATAGTATCAAGAGCTCACAAAGAAAAATTCAGATCTATTGGAGCATATTTTAATTTTCTATGAATTTTTTATGAATTTTCATTAAAAAATTATTTTGAGAGCAAATGAGCGAATTCTTTGGATTTTCTTACATTTTTGGAAATCTCTCATAATTATACATAGGATCTATTCTTTGTAATTTTAATTTTGATGCAAAATATTTCCCTAAAAATTGAATCTTTAAAAATTAGGGTTTTTCCTTATTTTGATCAGATCTCACAAACGACTTCGAATTTTGGAATCAAATTTTTTTTGCAGGTCAGGAAAATTATCAGAAGTGTTTAGTAAAAATTTTAGATTTTTTGGAGTAAAGTTTCATTTTATATGAATTCTTTATGATTTTTAATAACAAATTATTTGTGAGAGCAACTTAGTGAATTTTTCAGATTTTCTTATATTTTTGGAAATCTCTCAGAATTATACATAGGATCTATTCTTTGTTATTTTAAATTTGATGCAAAATCATTCCTCAAAAATTAGATCTTTGAAAATAAAGGGTTTCGCATTCTTTTACTCATATCTCCCAAACTGCTTGGATTTGTTGCAGAAATTTTTTTATGTAGGTTTGGAAGACCATTAGGAATCTCCAGTAAAAATTTCAGATTTTTGAATCGATTATGCATTTATATGAATTTTTTATTATTTTTCATAAAAAATTAATTTTTGGAACAAATTAGCAAATTTTTTGGATTTTCTTACATTTCTGGAAATATCTTGAAATGTTATAGCTGATCTTTTTTTATGATGTATCAGATCCTTGAATTGGTCAACAAAACGCATTGTTGAAGGCCCCTATTTCACAAAGTCTTTTGGATCTAAAATTTACCTAACTTGTGTGCTTGCAGGAAGGGGTGATCATTTGAAACAATCCAAACTACTAATAAATCTTTGTTGAAGGACCTTGACAAGTATTTCATTTTGATCTTTATTGTGTGCCTTATTTTCATAGATTATCAAACACTTCAATTGGTGCACTAAAATTGAACCAGTGTCTTTTGTGTCTTAGGCAATAGGCTCTTTTTGTTTCATCTTTAGAGGGCCTGTCTCCTCATGTGGTCATTAGGACTACTAGTGAGGAGAGAATGACCCAAGTGGTAGCAAAAGAAAAGCCATCTTCTTCCAAACCACTATAAATAACTGTATTCATGGTGAAAACTATGGATAACGTGTGCTGATTAGTTCATACCGACACTATGTCTCCCCATAAACCCGTTTGATCAAATTTATTTGATCATTTGTAGGGCGTAACCCCTACCGGCTCAGAGCCTTCTGTATTTACAAAGCTGAAAGTGCCGCATGTATGGCCACACAAGCGGATGCCCTTACTAGCACCTTTTTTTTTAGAAGCCAAAATCCTTCTAGTTGTTGGAGCAGGAGGTCGGACCTCTGGTAGCAACCCACACACATACGGTTCTTAGTAGAGATACAAAGTTCACCACGGGGAGTTTTCGTGGGGACTGATGCTTAGCTGCCCCGAGAAGTGAGTGCCAAGGGTGGA
This sequence comes from Cryptomeria japonica, assembly GCF_030272615.1. Lineage (NCBI taxonomy): Eukaryota > Viridiplantae > Streptophyta > Pinopsida > Cupressales > Cupressaceae > Cryptomeria > Cryptomeria japonica. Next base: position 201,718,136 of record NC_081414.1, on the reverse strand, counting down.
GCTAGTGGGGTCAAGCATCTAAGTATCCACTCTAAATAGCGTAGCCTCGGGGTAAACTCCATGTGGGATTGTTGGTGTAAATAATTATTCATCATGAATATTATTACACTTACTTAAGTTTACTTAGGTAAATGCATTTCATAGTAGTTTGGGTATGAGACACTTGGGTGTTTGTGCCACATTGGGATAGTGTGTGTAGGAGAAATTCCACCTTTTATGGTGTTGATCTTGTTGTTACACTCCACATTCAGTGGGTGATCCACCTCATATGGACTATTATATTATATCTCCTACCTACCCACACCTATTTCCTACCTACCCTTGTTTCTTATTGAGCCACATGTCATGTTTGTGTGCTCACATATCCCTAGCCTTGCCTATATAAGCAAGCTCATCTACATTGTATGTAATTTGATATTATTGATCATTTTCTATTGATGAGAATACAGTTTATTCTTGTCCTATATTGTGTCTCTATTTTGTACATTTCATTGAGCTCTTGATCTTGGCAAAATCTCACATGGTATCAGAGCCATTGGGGCTTCATTGATTCATCTTGAAGAGGCATTATTGTGACGTCAAGAGGTAGATCTAAGGAGTAGCATCTTTTGGAGGCGTTCTAAACCAGATCCGACCTCGCCATTGCGTCCAGAAGGTTGTTTCCATGAATTTTGGTTATAAAGTCGGCCTATTTTGGTGAGAAAAATTTTTTCGCCAATTTTGCTATAATCGTACGGATTTCGAAATTTTTTTATATATTTTTCAAAAAAAAAAAATTTCTGAAATTTTTTTTCAAAAAAATAAAAAATAAAAAAAAAATTGAAAAAATTTCGAAAAAAAAATCACAAAAGTGCTTTTTTGGGGGGTCCGTAGACCCCCCCCCGTGACCCCCGTACCTGCAGTTTGCGTCTACAGGTCTACAACATTGAGTCATGTCTGTCGTCCGTGCCTGTACCTGCTGACAGACCGCCACCGCATTTTTTTTTCCGTGCCACCGACGTCCACGCACCTCCCCCGCGCCCACGCCCGTCGAGTCCCATTCGACCGCTCCAAACGCCGCATCGCCACTGGACTCTCCCGTCGGTCGCTCTACATCTCTCGCCGACCGACTTACCTGCACGCCACTCACGCCGGCTGTCCCATCCTCATTGGTCTCTGCCTCCCTTAGCTCCCTGGCAACAACTCCGCCCAGCAGCACCCACTACCTCCTCTTTGGCGCCCTCAACCTCCACCGCCGACCTCTTAGCTCCGGCAGCTCCCTCAGTCGGCGATACAAACCGAAGGACCCGCGTCCGCCACGTGGCAAGCGGCCACTGGCCTGCGGGTACAACCCTGACATCTCATATCCATACGGCCACCATGCAGACGCCACGTGGCTCACACAGTCAGCTTTCCGTACGCCACTGTACAGTGCCCAGTCAACAAATCCGCACGGTACGGCCTGCACAATCATCTGCCACGTCATATGTTCGTACAGTACGGATGCCCAATCAGAAGAGAGGTGAAGTTTTTGTGATAGTCATACGGCCATCAAATTTAATCGAGTGATTTGCTGACATCAGCACACATCAGCAGGGTTTGAAAATTTTTGGACCCCTGTCTCATTGAGTTTTTTTGATTTTGCAGTTCAACTTCAAATGGCCATAACTTGCTCATTTTTGCTCCTTTTTGGGTGCAATTTTTTTTGAAATGGGCTAGAATCTCATGCTCTCCATAGTGGTGAAGAAATTTTTTTATTTTGATGCACTTATTTTTTAGAAAATGCAGTTTTTGGTGACGGTACCTGAGTAATCCCAGTTTTTGCAACTTCAGAGGCTTCGTTTAGGGTCATACGACCTCCTTTTTAGGTGCCGTTTTTTTTGAAAGTGCATATTTTTTTTTCTACTTTCACATGATGCTATCAGATTGATGCCATTGTAAGTAGAAATTGTACTTTCAGATTTTGGCCATTTTTGGCTCTCTTGGTACTTGTATATTTGCTTGAATCTTAGTTAGATTCATTGCACTATTGATTGAAGTCTCTTATATCTCATTTGAGAAGTTGTAAAATTTGCATCATAAGTCCACTTTGCCTTGTTTTGCAAGTGGCTCATTGTAATTGCACTAAGTATAAAGTGCCAAAATCATCACTTTGGGGGGGGTACTTTGATTGAGTGAATTTGGGGGGGTGTCTCTTGTGCTCTTGTTCACTTGTGTTCTTTCTTTTGCTGCTATGGGTTCTTCTAAGTTTCCGCTCTTAACTCCTCATAATTATGCTACTTGGAAAATTGATGCATGGAGTAAACTTATGGAAAAAGGACTCACTCATTACATTGATGGAACTATTGTTGCTCCCGTTGATCCTAAGGTTGATCCAATTGGTCACTTAGATTGGCTCACTAAAAATATCATGGCAATTGGTACCTTAAGAAAGTATGTATCAAAGGATCTCATTTTTCATATTCAGAAATGTACTCTAATCAAGGATGCTTGGCAAAAGTTTCAAGACTTGTATGGTCAAGTTGATGAGATTAGGGGATATCAAATTGATAGTGATCTCACCATGTTAGATCCCAAAAACTTTGATACTATACAAGATTACGTCACTAAGGCAAATGAGTTGAGGGCACAACTCAAAGATTGTGGCATTGATAAAAAGGATACTCAATTGATATTCAACTTGATAGGCAAGCTTCCACAAGAATATGCAGCATTTGTTTCTAGTTTCCAAACCCATAGGATGACAATGGGTTCAAGCTACAAAATGCCTACATTTGATGCTTTCAATGAAATGTTGATGATGGAACAAACTAAGTTGATAAGCATGGGCATTCTTAAGGCTTCTAAGTCTCAAGCATTAGTGGAAAATCAAGGGAACAAAGGAAATCAAGGAAAGGACAACTCAAACAAGAAGAAATGGCAATCAAAGCCTAAGGACAAAGCACCATCTTCTCCACAACAAGGAGATTCATCCTCTTCCAAGAGAGATAATTCACCAAAGAGGGAGAGACCTACTTGTGCTTATTGTAAAAAGATTGGTCATGAGGAGCATTGTTGCCATTCTAAGAAGATTGATGAGCTCACACATATCATCAAAAAGCATAAAATTGATTTGCCTAAAGTCTACAAGAAGGATGATTCATCAACTTCCACTTCCTCACATTCAAAAGGAAAAGGGAAAGCATTCATGGCTTCTACAAGTGGGAAGACTCACTCTTTTGGAACAAGAAAAGGAAAAGATTTTTGTGCTACAACAAGTCATGATTCAGAGAGATGGCTTCTAGATTCAAGGGCTTCTCATCATATGGCATCTTCATAGTCTATGTTCTCTACATTTGAGCCTTGCACCATGCCATAGATTTTGATGGGCAATCATACATACATGGATGTGATTGGGAAAGGATCTATTGACATTGGGGATAACTCCTTCAATGATGTGTTGTGTGTACGCCACTTGACAAACAATCTCCTTTCTATCTATCAAATCACACATGGCGCAACTAAGAAAGTTGTGGAGTTCACACCTAACTCAGTTTTCATTAGAGACTTGGAGACTAGAGCTATCATTGCGATTGGGGTGGTTGATCATGCATCTCGGTTATACTCCTTTTTAGATTTTGTTGATGATGATGATTTCACATTTGATGATTCTATACATGATGATCACACTTCTTGTGATGGTTCAGATTTTGAGGGGAACTTTGGGCTCTTGAACATGGGGATTCTCACATGTGAACCCATTCTTGAGCCTTGTATTTCATCTCCTCATATTGATATCACATCACCTATTGCACCTGATGATGCGAATAGTGCGACAGTTTTGCCTTCATGTGATTCAGTGCAGCAGGATATTCATTATCTTCCAGCTTCAGATTCATGGGATGATTACTTGACAAACAATGCAGGTTTATTTATGGAATCCTACATTGCAGATTTGGGAGACATCATTGATGACATTCATCTTCTCTTTGATGAAGATGATCCTTCTTCGATTGTTGCGAGGGAACACTTTGACCCTCTTGTTCATTCTCTACATGATCATTCTTTCGAGGTTGACATGATTGTGGATACTTATGTACAGCAGTTGGAGGAGGTCTCTTTATGTTTTGAGGAGACATGTGAGTCTTTGGGACATGTTCTACATCCATCTCCACTAGATCTTGGAGTGCCTTTTTCAGCAGTGTGGCACAGTTTACCACCTTTGGAGGGGGTTTCTTTCGACATCAACATGGGGACACTTGAGCAGTTTTCAGAGATTCCTTTCATCATGAGTTTTTTTCATACATCTTCCCTTCATGATTGGGGAGACTTCATGGATATACCTTTGGTTTTTTTTCTTCCTAAGGGAAGGAATGTTGTTTGACATTCGTGGAGCAGTTTCTTCATACATCGAGCTTCTATCATTGGTGCAGATTCCACATTGAGGGGGGGTCACAGTTTGACTTCTCTTCTTCTCTCATATGGGGGGGACTATTTCCTCACATGGGGTTTTGTTCCTCACATTCTTCTATGAGAGTTCTCTTGTATAGCTTTCATCTCTCTTTTGGGGGAGGGTTTTTTCCCATTGGGTTTTTCCCTCTTTCCCCACTTTGTGAGAGTTTTCATTGCATTGGTTTGCATGCATTTGCATTTGTACATGGGTACCTAACATGGCCTAGTAGCCGAGACCCATCTTGCATTGCTTAGTTGCATTGTAGACTTAAGTGCATTCCCCTAAGTTGCACTTAAGAGGGGGTGTTGGTGTAAATAATTATTCATCATGAATATTATTACACTTACTTAAGTTTACTTAGGTACATGCATTTCATAGTAGTTTGGGTATGAGACACTTGGGTGTTTGTGCCACATTGGGATAGTGTGTGTAGGAGAAATTCCACCTTTTATTGTGTTGATCTTGTTGTTACACTCCACATTCAGTGGGTGATCCACCTCATATGGACTATTATATTATTTCTCCTACCTACCCACACCTATTTCCTACCTACCCTTGTTTCTTATTGAGCCACATGTCATGTTTGTGTGCTCACATATCCCTAGCCTTGCCTATATAAGCAAGCTCATCTACATTGTATGTAATTTGATATTATTGATCATTTTCTATTGATGAGAATACAGTTTATTCTTGTCCTATATTGTGTCTCTATTTTGTACATTTCATTGAGCTCTTGATCTTGGCAAAATCTCACAGGGATCAACAACTATTGTCTTGGCTAGCCATAAGAATTGTGTTTGTCTTATTTTGAACTATCAAACATTCAAGACCAAACATTAAAACATTGTGTCTTTTGTGTCTTCAAGTGTATGCAAAATAAATTTTACATCAAACAACACACTTTTCTTTGAGTCATTTTTGAGTCTAAACACTTACAAACATTGAGTCTTCATCATCATTGTGTCCTCTTGTCATGAAAAAATAGTCAAAAATTCAGATTTGGTCAGAACAATAACTTCACAAATTGGAAAAATTTATAGTCCAACAAACAAGAGCAATCAGTTTCAGAATTCTTGAGCTTCCTAAGTTATTTCTCTAGATTTTCATATAGCATTCAGCCTATTTCTGGGTCTCACAAATTCCATCATTGCTTTACACCTTGCATTACATACACATTTGTCTAAACTTGAGTCAAAAGGTCACTTGCTTGTCCTCATCATACTTTGTCAACACACTACATACAACAACATTTTGCTAAGTGGTCCCTCATCAAGGTCTATCACCTTTGGGTCTCATTTGGTCTTACTTAGAGTCAAGGTCAACTTACCTCATCAAGAGAAACTATCATCTCTTTGGAAGTCACACCTACTCAACTACATACATACTTGGTCTTACACTTTGGACATTGCAAGTACACCTCAGATTCATTTACATTTCATCCAACTCTTGGTCTTCCATACTCTTTCCATTTTCATGTAGTCTCACACATCTTGGTCAATACCTAGTTCATTGTTGAAACTCGTTCCCAAAAATCTAAGAGAGAAACTAAGAGGCTCAAGAGTCCACAAACATGAGTGCCTATGAGTATGACAATGACGTCTTTTTCAATTCTGATCATACTACATTACCTGACATGGATGCCTATAGAAACATTCCAAATATTGAGCACATGGACACTATAAACAACAATGATACACACAATGACAATATGGACAATATTTCAATACATTCAGCAGAAATGGAAGACTCCATTATGGATCCCCGTTTCAATCGATTGGTTGAGGAAATAATGAGGAGAGATAGACAATATTACTTACAAATGATGGCACAAAGTGAAGCCAAGATACCTCATGATTTTGACATGTCTCAAATAATGGAAAATCGACCTTTGCAACAAATTCACTCCAACATGGATCAAAGGAGGCCTAATAGTGGAGGCAATAGAGGAACACATATGGTGCTTGAATCACCATCATCTTTGTTTCAAAAACCTGAGGTCCGATACACACATGGTCAAGCATATGATACTCAACTTCGCAGACCATTATGGAAGTCTTATGCAGAAAAATATACTCAATCACATGCCAATGCTAAGAACCAACCACCAAAGCAATTGGATATTCAAAGGCATGTTCAAAATTTGGACACAAGGAAACCCCACATCAAATTTGGGGGCAACACATTAGAAAAAACTCATGACATGCCTATAGAGTATGGTATACATGGACAAAACAGATATTCCATTCCTCATCATGACTCTATACCAAGTGGTCCTTATACTCGGCATCATTATAAACCTCCGCCATATGAACATGTATATGATCAATATCATCCATATATGCAACATGCTCCTCCTCCACCCGATGGTTCAGGCATGGGGTATGGTCCAAGAAGTCGGTCTCCATCGAAGAACAATTTGGAGCAACAAATCAGGGACTTACAAAAGAAAATGGAAGACATAAATACACCGAAACCAACATACACAATGAGAGACATATGTCCCTATCCATTTGACAAAAGCATTCCAATGCCTCCATTTCCTACACATTTCATGATGCCTAAGTTCAATAAGTACAGAGGAAAAGGGGATCCTAAGGCACATATAAGACAATTTTTCACAGCTTGCATTGAGGTAGCAGCAGAAGAGACATATTTGATGAGATTATTCCCAGAAAGCTTAGGTGATCAAGCTATGGAATGGTTCTCCCAACTTCCACCCAAAATTAAGTCATGGGGTGACTTAGCAAAGGCATTTATCCAACATTTATCATACAACATAGAGACAGAGATATCAATCACTACTTTGTGCAACACCAAGCAAAGGGAGGGAGAGTCTTTTTCATCATTTTTACAAAGATGGAGGAATCTAGCTAGCAGATGCTCTTGTGAAATTCCACAAAAACAAATGGTAGAGATGTTCACCCAGAATGTTAACAAAGACATTGGTTATGACTTGAGAAAATCTTGTTTATCCACCTTCAAAGACGTCATTGAAAAAGGCTTAGCAACAGAGAAGGTCCTAATTGAACAAGGCATCATCAAAATATTCAAAGAAAACAAAGATGACTTTAAAGGAAAAGACAAGCCAAGATTTTGGAACAAAAACAAGAACACAGTAAATGATGGTGTTGTTGATGCCAATACAGTGCGACCCAAAATAATTTTTTTGGGATCAAGCTCTACAAACAACCAAGTGAATACTCAAACAACTTCCAAATCATGAAGGAAGTACACCCCATTGGGAGAACCACTTGAGTCTATTTTCAAAAAGTTAGTGGCAAACAAAGTAATCACAATTCCAAATTTTCCTCCATATGAACCAAAGGTTAAACCAAATTGGTGGAATGATGACGAGTATTATGAGTTTCATAAGAGCAAGGGACATAAAATAGGAAATTGTCATCGGCTGAAGAACATTATACAAGATCTCATTGATAGAGATGACATTGAGATTAAAGGACACTCATCCAATCAAGAACATGAGATGTTTAAGGAACCATTCCCAAAGCATGACAAAGGAAAATCTAAAGCCACAGATGACCAAACCAACTATACCAGAGCATCCTACAATTATGATTCAACCATCAATCACATTTCAACGGATAATTATGTCTCTACCATTATCATCAAGGACAAAACGCCTAAGAATTCTACCCAAAGACCCAAGATTGTCCTGAAAGGAATTGGATCTTCTTGCAAACCTACCTCTGAATGTAATGTTACAACTCGTCGAGTTAAATTCACTTTGCAAGGTGCTCCAGCTAAAAACACTACTTCCTCATCAACTAAGCCTGAGTATAACCTTGTAGAACAGTTAGGGAAGACACCCGCACTCATCTCCATTCTTGAGCTCTTACGCATATCCCCCGCACATAAAGCCATTCTTGACAAAACTTTGAGAGACACTTCCATCCCTACTGATCTGAACGTGGACCAATTTCAAGCCATGGTGGGATACCTTTCTGTTCCACACTCCCTTACATTCACAGAAGCGGATGATACCTCCGTAAGTCAGCCACATAATGCACCATTACACATTGAAGCCTTCATACACAAACATCGAATAAAACGAGTCCTGATAGATGGAGGAGCAGGTCTAAACATTTGTACACTGAGCACTATTAAACAATTGGGATATTCTGATAAAGTTGTGAATTCTACAAACAAAATTACCATCAAGGCATATGATGATGAAGAGCGTTCATCCAAAGGCACAGTTACCTTACCTCTCAGGGTTGGGCTAGTTACGAAGGATGTGGTTTGTCAAGTCCTAGACCTAGATCTCACATACAATATATTACTAGGACGTCCATGGATTCATGAGATGAGCGCAGTACCATCTACATATCATTGATGCATCAATTTTCCATACAATGGAGTTGAAGTGATCATCAAAGCGGATCCAAATCCATTCATATATTGCAACAATCTGCAACCTCGATCAAAAATAACAATCCCAGTCAATCGAGAAGTTGTTCCTTCATCAACATATGTGGATCCAGAATCCTTGAAACCTTCTACATCAAAGCAAGCAGAGCTCAAAGAAAAATTCAAGGTTAAAGACCTGGGATGTGGTGAGTATATCTTTCATGTTGATCAACTCCCACTATCTCCCAAGACATTCAGTCGACAAGAACGATCTATAAATAATTTGCAAGGAATTGGGTGTGAACCACCTAGTGTTGTGGCTACTAAGTCTGAATGCAAATCTCCTCTAGTGGTGCAAGCACCTCTTGGTATCAATAGTCCTAAGAGTAGTTCCAACAAAGAATCTATTGAGCGTATCACTGGCCCTCTTGAGAACTCACATAGATTTACCATATCATCCACTCATTCCATTTCCACTCCACTTCTAGACTTGGATCAACAAGAATCACAAAAGCCCTCACTTATTGGGGATCAAAAATCAAGATTTGAAAAGAAAAATCTAAAAGTCAAAAATAAAGAAAAGTCCTTCAGTCCAAATCAAAATCAAAAGCTATTGGACTCTGCAAAAATCAAAGTCAAGGATAAAAATCCTATGAAGCAAAAAGAGAAAGAGTTGATCTCCCCTAATATCAAAATAACTGGGGGCAAAATTTCTAAAATTTCAAGTCAAAAAGCATACTTGTTGATCCTAAGTCTCCATCATGTCATGATACTTTCACTTCTTTTTGCAATCACAAGCCTTCATAACTCATCCACTTGTTCCACACATCCTTTCCCTTCTGGTGATACATCATGGACCTTTAATGGAGCTTCCTCAAAGGAGTTTGTTATCAAGGATGCCCAAACTTCTTCAGGTGACATGCATACAGGCCTGTGTAGTCCCCACACTAGTAATTCTATCTCAGTTCCTTTATCAAGGAAGATAGTCACTCGAGCTACATATCGTTCAGTCAAGGAACATCACAATTACAATTATAAAGTCAAACCTCGCACATTTGAGGTAGGTGACTTAGTTCTCAAAGAAAAACCTAAAAAACAGCAAGACAAAGAGAAGAAGGGCAAATTCGAACCAAACTGGCTTGGTCCTTACATCATTACAATAGCCTATGGATCTGGTGCATATCAGCTCTCAACCATAGAGTGAGAACCTTTTGAGGATCCTATCAACAACATGCACCTTCGTAGGTTTTACATATAGCTCTTTAGAATATCCTAATTCAAAAATACAAAAAAATAAAAAATCAAATCAAATCAAATCAAAATTTTAAAATACAAAAAAATCATTACTTGGTGAAAACCTGGCAAACAAGCGCCTTGTGACACAAATAAAAATTGAAAATTTTGAAAAATAGAAAAACATTTCATCCAACGGTGAAAACCACTTCGGTGGTGCCCTGGGCAAGTACCATGGTGAAAACTGGGTCACCAGCACCATGCGTAGAGACATTGCTTTTCCCTCCTTCAGGATTCCATTTCATCATTTCACTTTGCACACACTCACAACCTATTCATCCATAATAAACTTACCCAATCCCATCATGGCTTGTTATTGATCTACCTAAGATTAGTTAGTCATTCATAATAATCCCTCCTTTTCACCCCTTTCCATCCATAATAAATCAGCTCCTATATGTGGCTAAGGCAAATCCTACGTCTAGTAATGGGTGTGGAACTGAGAGCATCACGTGTTCTGAGGAGTACAGTTTCTTCCACTTTTCTTCAATCTATCCATGCACAATCCGCAATAAAGCAACACTTACATCGCCAATCCGCAATAAAGTATCGGTTTCATGGATTCGGCTAGTTTCAGATGAGACACAGCAACAATAATGGACTTCAAAAAATCAAATCTTTCAACAGACTCAGACAACATTATGGTTCAGTGCTATCTATCCTTTTGTGAAAGTAAACATTGTTACCACAATCAAATTAGACTTATACAAGTGACAAGAGACACTAAACTTGAGGACTACAGTGGATGTTGGTGTCGAGTCTTGGTTTTATTTTGATTTTATCTTTTGGTGACATGTCTTTTAGCTTTTTCGGGATGTCTCTGACTAGAGATTCTATCTCCAGGATGTCTTTGACTAGAAAGGTGAGGATGGGGTATCGTCACCTATTTTTCTTTGTTGTCTGTGGATTGTCTCTTAGTAATGCTATGACTTGTCCAAGGATATGAGGACACTAAGAGTCTAGTGTGAACTGGGGCATTCCTTGTTTGTGACTGTCTTATCTCCATGCAAACGGGTATAATGACTTTCTGGGTCGAACATATGCCTCGATTGTCATAACCTACTTGCCATAATAAAGCTCAATGATGATAACGCACAAGAAGCTCTTTCACTTTCATATCTACTATCTTCCATCCCCATTTCTTGATTGACTTTCATCATCCTTCTTTAGTCCGTGTAGCCTGCTATCACATGACTGAGTATAATGACACACCAAAAACATTTACATTTCATGTAGTTGCACCTGCATTACCACATATAAGCATTTCATACATACATATAGATATCACAATTGCATAACATCTTGCACACAACACATATTAGCACATTTTACATTTTCATCATGTAAATAATTATTTGCATTATCATATTCATTTGCATTTCATACATTCACATTTGCATTGACATAAGATATTAAAAACATAAAAGAACAAAAAATATTGCATTGCATCATATACATATTTGCATCCATAACATAAGCATCACATAGAAACATACATCTTAAAACATCTCATCACATAGGTAAACATGCATATAGCTACCACAAAGATGAATCATCTCATATGTATATAATCAAAAGTGTCATGATACAATGATGTCAAAATACATATAGCTACAACCACTCGAAGGTGTCTACATCATAATACAAAATGGTACAAAACTGATACATAGGGAGCCCTCTACGGCTATGATGAACTCCCTCTCTCGGAGCCAGCTAGCCTCGACAAAGTTTGAGCCCTGGAAGGACTCGCCCCAAGATCATCTCTCCTAGCCCCTATGTCCTCTGCAGCCACCCCTCGTGTCGCCCTATCCGAACAGAGGAACCCACTGATCACTCCTACCAGCACCACCGCTAGCGCCAATCCTATTTGTGTCATCGTGTCCCATGCCATGTGTCCAGCCCTCATCTCCAGTCCTAGATCCTAAAACACTCATCTCAGTGCATCCTTGTCTCCCTCTCAGTCATAAGGAACTAACTCCCCATCAATCGATATCCTCAAAATCCTATATACATCCTCTAAGGTGATTGTCATCTCACCCATCAGCAAATAAAAACTACAAGTCTTTGAGTGCCATCTCTCAGCCAGCACAGTCAACAATCCCATGTTCGCCCGAAACTCAAGCACATACAGAATAAATCATAGACCCATAACCTCAATCGCATTGTCTCAAAGAGGGGCAAAATGTAGACACCTAAAATTGTCCAGTCTAATTAAATAAATATCTTTACTTATTTAATTACTTTAGCCTAATTCTTCTATTAATTAAATAAATCTTTATTTATTTAATTAATTCATTTATCCTCTTCTAGCCTTATTTCTCATTTAAATAAATACATTTATTTATTTAAATTATCCCTTTTCTTAAATTAAATAAATATCTTATTTATTTAATTGATCCCACTTCTTCTATTAATTAAATAAATCTTTATTTAAATAATTAATTCATTAACCTTTTCTACCCATGACACATGTCATTCATCTCTTAATTCATACACTATCTACCCTCTTATTATTTTCTTATTTTCTTTACCTACCCTCTAATCATAGCTGACCTCTTTTACACCTCTCAATCTTATCCCTCCATTTCATATAGTGTCTTCTATATAAGGAGATGCTTCCTTCATTATCAAACCCTAACTACCTCACTATGCATTCAGCCTCGACTACACTTTCAAACTTGCATATGCAATCAAGCCTACTTGCAACCATATTTCCATTCTTTGTTGAGCTCTTGTGCACATAAAATATGAGAGCAAATATATCAAGCAAGATCAATGGAGATAGGAAGAATGGAGATTCAAACCCTATTGGACATGTGATGGTATAATCTTTGTGATTTCATTTGATTTGCATTGTCTTAGGTAATCTTCATATGTTATGGTGGATCTTTGTTGTTGTTAGGCTAGGGTTTTGTGGTTGAATCTATTGAGTCTTTCAATATTGTTGTTTATCCATTTTCACCATATACAGTTAGGATAACAATAGTTCGATGATCTTCATATAACACTTATGTGTCTGATAAGATCTGCTTCAGTTCCTCCAAAAACTTCAACAACACATCAATACAAAGCTTCACTAATCACCACACAATCAAGTTCGCATCCTTCACTAATGATCTCACACACTTATCGCATAACTTATCACATTTTTATAGACATCAACTTAGTCGGCTCATAACCTTGGAACAATTTCCTAGGTTCAATGAATCTAGACAAACTTCTATTACACACCTTACTTATGTCAGTCACCAACATAACAAACCAAAAATAAAATAAAAATTGTACCGGTTTACTGATCTTAGTGACTTTATCACTACCAGTTAAGTGTTCTTCCAGATAGCCTACTCTATACATCAAATCTTGATAATCATGTTGAATCTGCTAATGCAGTCATGAATATAGAACCAAATACCTGTCTTTGTCACTCTTGTAGAACTGCATCATCCAACTCTTCATCAATCATCTGTACCGGTTGCTTGAATGCAAATTTATTCCTGTTTACTGATTGAAGACCTATTTGACGGTTTACTATTAAACTATCTTTTCTACCAGTTGGTTTACAAGACTTATGTGACTATAAAAATATAATTTCCATAAATGACAACATAAAACAAGTCATCAATCAACTCTTTACATCAAAACATCAACATCAAGCCAATATCTCTTTGGCACATTAGACATCTACCAAGGTGGTAAAGTCAAATCATCATTCTCACCTACTACCACATCTTGAGAGGGATTGATAGAATCCTGAATGGTGGTGGTTACTATAGGAGAGGTCATGGTAATGACATTGGGAAGATTCTCAAGGGATGATTCATTGGATCTAGGGACTACTTCATTCATTGATCCAGGTGGATATGCTCTCGTTCAAAATAGTTTCATCAAAATCTTTGTTATGAGGTTTGAACTATGAACCTCTCATCTCCTATTCTCATGCACCACCAATAGACCAACCAACTTTCTTGGAATCTATTATTGGCGGTTTCTATTTAACTTCTACACTAAAGATAGTTCATTTTCCAAAAATATGGTTGAGCGGTTTTGAACCTCCGACCTTCCTTAGTCAGAGAACCAGTGATTGCCACTATGCCATACGATATTTTTGGAGGAAATGGCGGGCTATCTTTGTTTTATCGTTGTGAAAGATCACCCATATAACTAAAAATTATCCTAACCACTATATTGTGCGATTTATCTACGAGTTGATATAAACTAATTCGCTTTGTTAACACCAAAATCCGTAAAAGTCCATTTTTAATAAGGATTGTTTTTGGCTATATTATTAAGCCAATGGGATATCATAGGATTTTGGGGTTTTATTTTTAAGAGATATAGTTTAAAAGTGGGAGATATGGGGATATTATCAAATATTATTGTTTTAACGCCATTTTAGCATGTAAAATTGTATAAAAGCGGGGGTGATTGTTGTAATGGAGGACATTGGAGATTGAAGTGTATTGTTAGAAAATTGAAGATTAGAGAAGTGTGAGAGGATTTCTTCTGGAGAATTTGATAGTGAATTGTTTGACTCTGTGCATTGGGAGTTTGAATTCAAGCTTGTTGCACTTGGGAGAGGAATTTTGTAATTCATTATCTTTTGAGGAGACGTGAAATTTGTAACAGGTTGAAGACCTTGTAATCTTTTTCTAGAGCATAATCAAGGATCGGTCACTCTTTTGGAGAGGGACCCGGAGACGTAGCCATATTGGCGAACTCCGTTATCAACTTGTGTTTTGTCTTCTCCCTTCTTTCTCTCTTCTATTCAATTTATTGTTATTTGATTATTACATTTATTTAAGCAGTTTGAATCTAATTTCAAGACCTTCATTTAATCATTGTATAAGTTAACATTACACGTGCAACAGTCATAGATCCTAACATCAGATCAAGTGGTATCAGAGCTTGTTTGACTAGTGTTTGCAGAGGTGGATGTTAACACAATCTAAGAGCCAACGAGTTCAAGGCACACTTGCAGAGTATAATCCTGAGATTGGTAAATGAAGGACCTTTCCACCAAAGATGTCAGAAATTGCAAGTGAACAAGAATACCTAGAGCTCAATGAAAGAGACTTTCGGAAAGCTTTTTTTGAAATGAAGACTATGGTAGAAGTGCTCTACAAAGAGAGGCAAGAGTGGATGAAGCATGAAAAAGGAAAGTCATCGAAGGACCATGGAGATCGAGAGGAGAAAGAAAAGCGATCGAGAGGTGGTGATTCACCACCAAAAACTCCTCCATCTCCTTCTCCTCCTTCTTCCCCTTCTTCTTCTTCTTCTTCTATTAATCCTTTCAAGAGCACATCTAAGCCTGTAATTAAACTGGATGTAAAATTCAAATTACCTAAGTACTGTGGGGAGTTAGATGCTGAAAAGTTAAATGATTGGGTCCAACAAGTAGAGGTGTATTGTAGGATACAAGGCCTAGTAGAAGATGCCTCTAGGATCCAGTTAGCCACTCTCCGGTTGGGAGGAACAGCTCTCACCTGGTGGGAGAGTAGGTCTAGGGTAGAAAGTGCTCACCATGGTAATGTTGGTATTACTTGGATGGAATTTGTTGCTGCTCTCAAGAAGTAGTTCTACCCTTTGGGTCATATGTAACAATTGACAATGAATTGGCAAACCTTTAGGCAATCTAAGGGTTTGTCTGTCCAAGATTACACCCATGAGTTTAGAAAACGGGTTATTGCTTTGAATGTGCCATTGTATACTCAGGATACACTGCTTAAGTACATAGGTGGTTTGCATTCTTACCTAAGACATTTTATTTTGATGTTGAATCCTAGTAATTTGGATGAAGTTAGTGTTCAAGCCACACATCTAGAGTCCAGGGGTAAGGATTTTGACAATGATAATTTTGTACAAAAGTCATCTAAGGTTGCAGAAACAAAAAGAGAAAAGAAGACTGCTACTATTAAGAAAGAGTTCACATGTTCACATTGTGACAAGAAAGGTCATGATGAAGAACATTGTTGGCGGTTGCATCCAGAATTGAAACCTAAGTGGGCTCAGAAACAGAAAGGTAAGGAGAAGGCCGCAAATGTTGTTATGGATCTTGGTTCAGAATCTGAAGATGAAACCAAGATAACAGCAATGGGTTTGAAAGGTAAAGTTCCTATTGCCAGTGTTTCCTTCGATAGTTGTGCTTCTACTTCTCAAGTTAAAAGTGTCCCTGAAGATAAGAAAAGAAATGAGCTTTTTCATGTAAGGGTTGTTGCTAAACACACTAAAGTTGATGCACTCATAGATAGTGGATCCCAAACTAACTTAATCTCAGAAGATGTTGTAAAGAATTTGGGATTGAAAACTACTACACATAAGAGACCTTATCCACTAGGTTGGGTTTGCGAAAAAAGTAAATTGCAAGTAACAAGGCAATGTACTTTAAGGTTCACAATCTCAAGTAAGTATGTTGATAAGGTACAGTTTGATGTGGTCCCACTAGATGTTTGCGAAATAGTGTTGGGTAGCCCTTATTTATATGATCGGAAGGCTATTTTCTACAGGGAATTTAATCAGTATCATTTGTTTAAAGATGGCATCAGGTATATTGTACACTCTCACAAGGTTAAGACTAATGAGTCTTTTGCAAACATAGGGCAGTTAAAGAGGGTGATTAATCCAAGTAAAGATTTGTCTCTTATGTCTGTTAGATCAAGTGATTCTAGGCATGAACTTGAAGCAATTGAGGCTAATCAAGATTAGATGCCACAAGATATGCCAATAGTACAGTGTGAGGAGACAACAAATGAAAGCGTTGATGATCCATGGCCTCAGCTTATGGTTGAGAGTTTGGAGGCTCCCTTGGCTAAAAATGTTCCTATTGTGAAAGACCATTATGTTGTTGATTTGTTCTCTTTCATATCTGCATTATTGCTCAGCTTGATACTAGTCAATGGTTGTTGCATAGTGGCTATGACAGCTAATGTAGATGCTTATGGAAGTGATATAATGATGTACATGTTCAACAATATTGTTGTAGTCTTGATTGTGGTGATGAGCCAAGTGTACAGATGGACAGATGATACAGGACAAGTGGGGAGGCCATGTCCTCATTTAATTTCTAAATAAATGCAACTTTTGGAGGTCCAAAAGTTCTCCAGTGGGGAGGATTGATCCAGGTGGATATGCTCTCGTTCAAAATAGTTTCGTCAAAATGTTTGTTATGAGGTTTGAACTATGAACCTCTCATCTCCTATTCTCATGCACCACCAATAGACCAACCGACTTTCTTGGAATCTATTATTGGCGGTTTCTATTTAACTTCTACACTAAAGATAGTTCATTTTCCAAAAGTATGGTTGAGTGGTTTTGAACCTCCGACCTTCCTTAGTCAGAGAACCAGTGATTGCCACTATGCCATGTGATATTTTTGGAGGAAATGGCGGGCTATCTTGTTTTATCGTTGTGAAAGATCACCCATATAACTAAAAATTATCCTAACCACTATACTGTGCTATTTATCTGCGAGTTGATATAAACTAATTCGCTTTGTTAACACCAAAATCCATAAAAGTCCATTTTTAATAAGGATTGTTTTTGGCTATATTATTAAGCCAATGGGATATCATAGGATTTTGGGGTTTTATTTTTAAGAGATATAGTTTAAAAGTGGGAGATATGGGGATATTATCAAATATTATTGTTTTAACCCCATTTTAGCATGTAAAATTGTATAAAAGCGGGGGTGATTGTTGTAATGGAGGACATTGGAGATTGAAGTGTATTGTTAGAAAATTGAAGATTAGAGAAGTGTGAGAGGATTTCTTCTAGAGAATTTGATAGTGAATTGTTTGACTCTATGCATTGGGAGTTTAAATTCAAGCTTGTTGCACTTGGGAGAGGAATTTTGTAATTCATTATCTTCTAAGGAGTGTGAAATTTGTAACAAGTTGAAGACCTTGTAATCTTTTTCTGGAGCATAATCAAGGATCGGTCACTCTTTTGGAGAGGAACCCGGAGACATAGCCATATTGGCGAACTCCGTTATCAACTTGTGTTTTGTCTTCTCCCTTCTTTCTCTCTTCTATTCAATTTATCGTTATTTGATTATTACATTTATTTAAGCAGTTTGAATCTAATTTCAAGACCTTCATTTAATCGTTGTATAAGTTAACATTACACGTGCAATAGTCATAGATCCTAACATCAGATCATTCATCAATTTATCAAAATCATCCATCATGGTTATAGATAATTTAGACAAAGAGGGAAAATCAAAAAATACACTCTCAATATTTTCATATGGCGTGTCTAAAGTGGACTCACTAGCAATAGTGGAAGATACATGGGTAACACTTGAATGGGAAATACATGTGACCATTGGAGACTTGGGCTCAAAAGTAGAAATGAGAACTTGTAACATAGATGAAGGAGAAGATACTTGAAGTAAGGATTCATCTTCTTGTGGCATTTCTTCTTCATAAAATTCATTTTGTTCTTGATCACCCTCTTGCCTAGAAATTAACTCTTCATTAGGATACTCACCCTCCACTTGTTCATTTGGTACTTTTAACTTTGATATCTTCTAAATATTAGAACTTGAGAGTTCTCCTTGATATTTTCCTTTCTTAGAACCAACTGTGAACTTCAACTTAGGAGCCTTTTCTGAAGTGGTAGGGTCTTGCATGTTCTTAGTTCTAATCTCTGATCTCCTTCCCATTGGGCTAGCAGTGTCATCATTAGAACCAAAAGAGAATGGTTTCATGGGAACACCATGCAAAGATAACCAAATTTTAGTATTCATAAGAATACTTTGAAATCATTGAATGAGAGGCAAAGGAGTAGAATAAAATTTATTCTTCTCATACATAGGATCCAAGATATCACTATCTTCCTCTAGATCATCAGGAACATTGGCAAGGCCGAAGTTTTGAATATGTTCAATGATTAGCTAACAATAGTAAAAGTTTCCTTACATCATGCTCAGACCTGCAATCAACCCAAACATCTTCAATTTGATGCACATTTACATATGCCTTCTTCATCTTATTTCTCATTCCTCTGTAATTGAAGTCCTTCCTGGTTTTGAAGATCCTCATGGTAACCCTTCTCATTTCCTCCTCCATTGCTCTGGCTTTGAAAATGGAAGTAATGGAATATCTACCAATGGAAAGATAAATTTTCAAACCTGTCTTATGAGAACTTGATTGAGCCTCATGTACATCAATAATTTGATGAGGTAGTTCCATCAATACAAGCTTACCAGAAGGATACCTAGGGAGCATGAAAGGCTCACCAGTGAAACAACCAACCTTGAGGTATGTGAAAGTCAGAAATTAAAAGAACATGCATGCATATTGGTTAACCACCTCCCAAGCATAATCAGACACCCTTTTATTTTATAAATTTGTGTTAAACATAACCATATAATAACCAAAGAATGCATCATTTACTCTTTGGAAATGACTATAACTATTCTGAAGAACCAACTGGGAATAATATTTATGTACCTCAATCTGTCTCCTGTCACCAGTTTTAGACAATCCAAGAAAATGTCTAATTGAAGCTACAATGTACTCCAAGTATGAAGTCATATAGAACTTTATCATGGTAGAACCTTGGCAATCTATTCACAGATGGCAAATCATTGATCTATTTTCCCCAAAATATCTTCTCTATGTTTAATTTGATCACATCAATATATTCATATGTTCCATTTATAGAAGGTATTAGATGTAGGAAGACCTTTCACTTTTCTCAAAAGGGTTATCAAATAATTAACCTCTTCACTGAAGTCACATCGGGGAAGAATTTTTGGCCACCTTGCAATGGTAGGAATTGGGGTCTTCAACTAGTTATCATTCATGTTCTTTCTACACTTGTCAGAATTTCTATCAAAATAAGCTATGGTTGATTGCATTGTAATATCAATATATCTCTCAATACTAGGACACTTGAAAACTAAATCAAAGATTTCCTCATCCAACTTGATTAATTTCTTTCCAACTTCATCCTTTACACTTCTAATGACGGGGTTAAAGTGATTTGCGACTGTCGTTATAAACTCAAGATATTGAGGTGACATTGGGAAAGCAGCCACCATATGAATTCAGTTGTTGATAACAGCTTCCATGTCACGATATGAAGGTGATTTCTCAATCCTCTTAAGAAACTCAGCTAGGTCAACATGACCTATTTTTGTATCTCTTATGTGATCAATGTTTGAACTAACTAAAGAGGAAGGAACGATCAGATGAGGGTCTTATTTCTTGAATTTCATCCCTCTCTTGTTTGGAGAATCTTCTGTCATTGATATAATAAAAACACTGAGAGAAAAAGACACTCCTCAATATTATAATAGTACATTTGATCTTTTACTTTATTCATATGACTTGAACAAATCTTCAGAAAATAGTGTACTTGAAATGATTAGGGTATATCTTTATGGTAAAGAAGCCCCATTATGTGTGTGTGATAAATAAATTTCAAATTGATAAACTTAAAAAAAATATATCATTTATAAAAAAGTATGGATTGAAAGATGTAATTAGGGTTTTTAAATCCTAAACACATTTTAAAATACCAAAAAAAGGTGTAATTCGAGTTTTTAAACCCAAATTACACATATTATCAAAATCATAAAAAGAGGTGTCAGTCGGGTTTCTAAACCTGTCGAACACCTAACAAAGGAAAAGCTAGCAAAATTGGTGGACGACGGGTTTCTAAACCCATGGGACACCTCAAAGGAAAATCTGACATTGGTCGAGTGTCTAGTAGGGGTCGGTAGCCCCACCAAGCACCTTGGGTAAATATAAAGGGTTGATGGTGGTGGTCGGGGTCGCAGACCCACCACACACCACACACAGTGGTGTGTGGTGGGCCTATGGCTCTGTGCAACACCGTAGTGAGTAATACAAATACAGGTTGGAATGTGGGTGGTGGTCAGAGTCACCAACCCACCACATGCCATGCAATGGTGTGTGGTGGGAACACCACTTATAATAATGCAAATGGATACGATGTGTGGTTGGGGTCGTAGACATGCCACACACCATAATATTGTGTGTGATAGGCTGACAACCTAGCCCACACCACAGTGTATAAAGTAGCATAAAGCATAACATGAAAGGATTATATGGTACCGTGACGAGGTCGCAGACCTACCATGAACCACTCAATGGTGCATATCGGGCCTACGGCCCTGCCACGACACCATGAGATAAAAAAAGGTAAAAAGATGGAGATCACTTAGGATCATAAGATCCCAATGAAATATCAATCAAGAAGAACCAGTATAGATCATACAAAAATATGAAAAACAATCAAAAAGGGTTTTAAGAAACCCTAACAAGAGGGAAGAAAGAACACATACCCAAAATGTGTAGTTGAAATCTTCTCCCTCCAACTTTGAAATTAACTTGGGAAAGATTAAAATGAGGGTAAAAAGAAGATAAATAAGTCTTAAAAACAAAGTAAAAGACTCCTAAACAAACTCTTCAAGAAAACCATAAATGACTCAAAGTGTAATAAATAAGTGCAATTCGGGTTTGTGAACACAATTTACACCAATAAGGTGAAACAAGCCAAGAGAAGTGCAAATCGGGTTTGTAAACCCGATTTACACCTAGACTTCACATAAAAGTGAAAAGGTGTAAACAAGGGGAAAAAACATGCTTATGATGACAAAAGTATCTCGTAAAGCAAACATAGATCACGAAAAACCACAAATGAGCCAAAATTTGTGGGGTACCCTCGATTTTTTCTAGCACTAAAATCAAGGATAACAAGGTTACATTTAAAATGTCAACCTAGAGGTGTATACTTGAAATGGGTCTACAATGTATGTGCACCATAACTCTATCTAAGTTGTTGTCCTAACTCACAAAAATAATTGCAGTAAAGTGTATTACAAAAAAGTAAACTTGAAATGATAGCAATCAATAATGAAATAATACAATAAGAATAAAAATACCAAAGCACTTAGCAATAACACTTAAGCTTATGGTGATAAGGAAAATAGTGTTTCTATAAGATGATGACTATAATAGTTGGAATAATATGACACAACTACATTAAGTACAATAATGAAATTAAGATATCTAACTAATATGCATAAATAGAATTTAGAGATGTGTTACCTCAAGTGGGCCCTCCTTGGCTAATCCAATATCAAATGAACAATGAGATGACGTAAACTAACTCAATAGATCATATATTCATATCATTCAAATTAATAAATGTTAACATAAACTATACTTTGAAAAGGGACATAAAATATTAACCTTCCCAAGTTATTCTTTGACTCATATATAGTCCTCAATCTAATAACTCATCCTATAATTTCCTAGCACTCATTCTTCTTATCTCAGAAGAGATTTATTGACAATTAAGAAAAGAATAAACAAACGACAATCTTAATAGGACTACACCACATAACCATATCCAAAGTATAAATATCCACTTGCAACGATATAATAAAATATTAAATGGAACTATTCAAGATGTCTTCAGATAAATAACACTCTCCAATGATCCAGGGTAATCAGATCACATATTGACTTGTTCAAAGTGAATTATGCCTATTGTTATAGAAACTCACACAATCTTGGCTATAAGAGTTGGTTCAGTTAGCTTAGTTGAGATGTTGCACAACATGTTAGTACAAAAAACATCAAATATGGCATAAATTATCTAATCTCATCACATTCCGCATAATTTTTTAAGCATTTATTTATATTATTGTATTGGTGAGGAAAATTAGGGTTTCACTATTTAAGATAATAGAACCACTAATCTTGAAAGAGGGTTGAATGTAATAGATCTAACCACAATCTAAATAGTAAAAGGGCTACAATTCTAATTAGATTCACTAGTTTTGTTTGCCACCCTCTTTTATTTGAAATTATAAGGAAGTTAAGTAGTGAAAAAACTTCCTATACTAACCTTGAGAGGAGGGTAATCCAAAAACTTTTATAGATCATTACAATAGCCACAGAAACTTAACAGAAATGAACATAATATCATGCATACCACAACACAATAATTTACATGGGCAAAACCCTTTTGGGAGACAAACCCCACACTCCAAAAGCAACTCAATATATTATTCAGCAATCAATAACAAATTACAATATACTTGTAGAGAAAGCTTTGTTGAGTTGTTGAGTTGTTGGGGAGATTGTTGTATTCTATTAGATTTAATTGTTGAATTTGGATACATTGTTGTCATTGATGTTAGCATATACCTGTGGGTTATTTCGATAAGTTTGGGAATATTTTTTGATCCGGTTTGATGTTCTTTGGCTACCGGTTCCTAGTGTTCCTATTGGTCTTCCTGTCGGTATTCCCTCCAATATATTTCAATATGATCCAATCTTGTGTTGAGACTTTGGGATGTTGTTTGGGATGATCTTATGTATCTTCATCTCAGATGGTTCATGATTTGATGACCCGCAAGTTATTTTTCTTCGTGACAGTTGTTGTTTGGTTGTGTTCTTGAGCTTTGAGACGCTGATCAATGAAGATTTGAAAGGTGGAGTTGGTGCAACTGTTCTAGATGACTCTAACGTGTTTTCCAATGTTTCCTAATCATATCCTATTTGTTTTGGTGATCCGCATTAATCGTTATGCATGTTTTGGTGATTTCTATCAACCAATGATGATTTGTGTTTTATGTGTATTTTTGGTGGTGCAGAGTATTGTGGTTGGTCTTGGCATGATTTTCAGTGGATATGATCATTTAGGAATTTGAATTAGGTCCATTCTATGTAATTTAAATCATAATATTAGTCTGGTGGTCAATCCTTGTATCGTGTAATGTAATTTTTGTATTTATGAGTTGAGGGTTGAGGCTTTTGTTGACCTTGCTTTCAAGGTTGATGATTTGTATATATAGATGATATACTTATGCAATTTATGTGTTGGTATTATGTCTGCATTATCAGGGAGAGTTGCATGTGTGAACAAGAGATATATCATTCAGTGAAGTGTTGTGGTGAGATCGGTGTTGCAGAGTAGACAACTGTGTTTAACTAAAACTGTCATCTGGCATATGTAGATGCTACTATTGCAATTCATTTCTTTTGGATTGTAGTCCGATTCATTTTGTAAGTCAGTGAGACTTCCCTAAGGGTTGTATCCTTCTGGACATCTATCTTTTGAGTAGTGAGCTCTAGGTAGTGTGCCTAAATGCATGTGCATTCCCCATTGTAATATTTTCACATACTACTGCAGAGTATCATCTTATCGTGGGTAGGTTCCCACTATATTTTTTCCCTTGACCATATTTTCCATGTCAAAAATCTTGTTGTTGTGTGTTGTGTTGTTCATTTGCTTATCTTTCGATTGCTGCAATTTATCAGTTTATGCTTTGGTGCTTGATTATCTGATTTTCGATGAAGACTGATTTACCCCCTCCCCCTCTCAGTCTTCCTTCTTGATTTCTGCTAACAATTGGTATCAAAGCTAGATTCTCTAGTAGAATCTTAATCACTTGAGGAGATTCCAGATGGCAGCTCAAGGTATTCTTTTCAAGAAGGACAGTCTGAGGTTTGATGGAAGCAACTCTACTATGTGGAAGAATCGAATGGAGGTGCACTTGAAATGACTTGGAGAAGATTACTAAAAGATTAGTAAGAATGTCTATGTTGTCACTCAGAATGGACCATCCACTCCTGATGAAGTTAAGGAAGATGAATATAATATTAGAGAGAAGGAAGCATTACTCAGTGCCCTGACTAATTCTGAAATGACAAATGTAATGGAACTTCAGAAAGCACATGAGATCTGGGTGAAGCTTGAGACCCTGTATGAAGGTGATAGTCAATGAAAGTTGCTAATTTGCAGAGCCGAAAAGGAAAGTATGAGACATTGAATATGGGAGATAATGATAACATACATTCATACATGGCTAAGGTGAATGAACTTGTCCTTGGTATCAGATGTGTCAGTGGGAAGATTGAGGAAGATGAGATTGTTGCTAAGGTGTTGAGGTGTTTGTCTCCTGCTTACAAACATAAGGTTGCTGCTATAGATGAGATTGTTGCTAAGGTGTTGAGGTGTTTGTCTCCTACTTACAAACATAAGGTTGCTGCTATAGATGAGATCCAGAGTGTAACTATAGTAACAAGAGATATGTTGGTTGGAAAACTTGTTGCATTTGAGCTGAGCAAATTTGGAGAATCACATGGAAAGTGAGATAGTATTTAGAGCATTAGAATCTATTTCTGGTAAGAAAAAGTATGATCCTAATGAGTGTAGGATATCCAAGTATGAAAGAGAAAGAAGAGAGATTGTAGAGCAGGAGAGAGAGCTTGATGAGCTTGAAGCATTGATTTCCCAGAGATTGCCTAAAGTTGTTGGTAAGTATGATGGAAAGTTGCCTTTGAAATGTTTTACTTGTAATAAGATAAGACATTTTGCTTCTAGATGTCCGAAGAGAAGGCCTAAGTATGACATACATGATAAGTTTGATACGTATGATAAGAATGATAGATATGAGAAGCATGAGAAGTATGATAAGCCTTATAAGTCTAACCAGAAGTTTAGGAACCAGGATAACTGTAATTATGTTGCAGATGAAGTTATTACAGATGAAGAATCAAAAGGAGATGAAGTTGTGTTTATTGCCATTAAGGAAGATGGACTTGTGCACATTGATTCCACTAGTTGTTCTGTTGAAGAAAAAGATTTGGCTGCAAAATTTGAAGAAAAGAGTGTATGGGTGATTAACAGTGGTTGCTCACATCATATGACCAATGATAAAAACAAATTTGTAAGTATGGAAAATTATTATGGTTGAATAATCAGATTTGGAGATGACAAAGCTTGTGTAATCCGTGGGAGAGGTTCTATTTCTTTTTATGGTAAGCATAACACTGGTGATGTCTTGTATGTTGAAGGTTTGATTCATAATCTTTTGAGTGTCAGACAGATGGTTGACACATATTGTGATCTGCAATTCAAGGATGGTAAATGCAAAATCTTGAATGCCTCTGGTATAAAGATTGCATCTGGGACTAAGATTGGAGGTAACATTTTTCATTTGAATGCTAGTGAGAGAAGTTGTTTGATTGCTAAGATAGATGAGAGTTGGTTATGGTATAGAAGAACATGTCATGTAAACTTTGATTCACTGAACAAGATTAGTTCTACACATGTTGTTAGAGATCTTCCTAAGATTGTTAAACCTGTTAATCCGGTATGTAAGGAATGTCAGTTGGGTAAGAAAACAAGAATTTATTTCAAGAACAAATGTTATACATCAGATGGATTGTTGGATCATATGCATATTGGCCTATGTGGACCTACAAATGTTAGAAGTGTGCAGGGAGATAGATACTTTATGCTGCTAATTGATGATTATTCCAGAATGATTTGGGTTGTCTTTTTGAAGGAGAAATCAGAAGCATTTGAGAAATTCAAAATATTCAAAGATAAAGTTAAAACAAAGTCCAGATTGAAGTTGAAGTGTCTGAGATCTGATAGAGGTGGAGAATTTTGTTCCAGTGAGTTCAATTCTTTCTGTGAGATGCACAGAATCAGAAGATAGCTTTCTACTCCTAGAACCCCACAGCAAAATGGAGTTGTTGAAAAGAAGAACCATATTGTTTTGGATGTTGCAAGGACTATGTTGATTGAAGGAAATGTTTTGAAGATCTGCTGGAGAGAAGCCATTAGAACTACAGTCTACACACTTAACAAAGTTCATATCAAAGGTGATACTAGTAAGACCCCTTATGAGCTTTGGTTTGGTCATGTTCCTACTATGAAATATTTCAAAGTTTTTGGTAGAAAATGTTATATCAAGAGAGATGAGGATATTGGAAAGTTTGATGCTAGAAGTGATGAAGGTATCTTTTTGTGATATTCTACAAAGAATAAAGCCTATCAGTGCTATAACAAGAGACTGAGAAAGATTGTTGAGAGTGCATGTGCAAAGGTGGATGAGAACCTTGGAAAGGAGATAAGATCTTATAATGAAGGTTAGCATGTTGTTTTAGCTCCTATTTAGATTGAAGGATCTAAGCATAATGATATGTTAGAGACATAGACTGTTAATACAGATGTTATTGCTACTGGTGATGACGTGCAGGACTCTGAGAATCAGAAGACTCTAAGGTATGTTAGATTAAATCACTCTGAGAATCAGATTATTGGTGATAAGAATAAAGGTGTGATGACTAGAAGAAGGCTAGTTGCAGAAGAGGTATGTTTGATATCCAAAGTTGAACTTAAAGATATTGAATCTTGTAAAGATGAGAATTGGATAAGGGCCATGGAAGAAGATTTAGATCGGATTGAAAATAATAATATGTGGGAACTTGTTCCTAGACCTAAGGATAAAAAATTTATTGGTACTATATGGATTTTTAGGAAAAAATTGAATGAAGCCGGCGAAGTAGTCAGAAATAAAGCTAGACTGGTCTGCAAAGGGTATTCACAACAAGAAGGAATTTATTATGAAGAAACTTTTTCTTCGATTGCCAGAATTGAAGTTGTTAGGTTGTTACTTGCCTATGCTACTTATAAAGATTTCACGGTATATCAAATGGATGTAAAATTTGCATTTTTGAATGGTGATCTAAAAGAAGAAGTCTACATTGAACAACCTGATGGATTTTCACTGTCGGATGATGGTGATATGGTATGCAATTTGAAGATAGAACTTAATGGATTAAAACAAGCTCCTAGAGCCTGGTATGCTAGATTAGATAAATACTTGTTGAAATTAGGATTCACTAAAGGTACTACTGATAGTAATCTATAGTTTAAAATTGAAAATGAAAACATTTTGATTGTTGAAGTCTTTGTTGATGACATTATTTTTGGTGGTGATGATGATATGAGTATGAAGTTTTCCAGTGATATGAAAAAGAAATTTGAAATATCTATGATTGGTGAGATGAATTTTTTTTAGGTTTGCAAATTACAAATTGCACAGACATAAAAAGGTATCTTTATATCTCAAACTAAGTATGTGAAGGAATTGTTGAAGAATTTTGGACTAGATGATTTCAAACCGGTTGGAACTCCTATGGTGACTAGTTGTAAGTTGTCTAAAAATGATGAATCTCCTAGAGCTAATCAGTGTTTGTACAAATCTATGGTTGGTGGATTATTATATCTTACTTAGACTAGGCCTGACATTATGCATGTTGTATTTATGGTTTCTAGATATCAATCTAATCCGAAGGAAATTCATGTTATTGTTGTTAAAATAATATTCATATATCTTGAGGAAATTGTGGATTTTGGTTTATGGTATCCTAAGAAGGATGATTTCATGTTATGTTCTTACACTGATGCAGATTGAGAAGGTGATGTAGATGACCGAAAGAGTATTATCAATGGAGCATTATTTTTGGGTAAGAAGTTGGTTTCATGGGATAGAAAGAAACACGACTCGGTATCTTTATCTAATGTTGAAGCTGAGTACATTGTTGCTACTAGTAATTGCACTCAGATAGTTTGGATGAAGCAAATGTTGAAAGATATCAGAATTATTTATGATGATCCTACTGTTATATACTGTGATAATTCCAGTGCTATAAACCTATCAAAGAATCTAGTACAACATTCAAAGACTAAGCATATATCAATCAAATACAATTACTTGAAAGAGTAGGTCGTGGAATAGAAGGTGAAGTTGGAATATGTATCTACAAAGGAACAAACTGCTAATATTTTTACTAAGCCCTTTCCTGCAGATACATTTGTATATTTGAGAGATAAGGTAGGGGTAACCACCCCTCCTGATGAGAACTAAATGCATTAAATTGCATCAATCCGGTGGATTTTAGAGCCTTATTCTTTTTATCTAGATTGATGTGTTGGTGTTGCTCCTCTGCTGGAGTAGTCTGTTGATTTGGTTGTGACAAATTCATGTTTCTATTTTTTGGAGGAGAGAGATTTGTGTTTCATATTCAAAGGGGGAGAGTGTGTTTGGTTTTCTATTTTTGGAGAACTTTGGCATTGTTGTCAAAGGGGGAGAGATCATGTGAAAAACTGCATTATCTATCTTGATCTTAGGGGGAGTCTGTTGGTGATATTTTCTTTCTTTGCATTGACTATTTTCCACATTCATATGTTGCCATCAATGCCAAAGGGGGAGATTGTTGAGTTGTTGAGATTGTTGGGGAGATTGTTGGGGAGATTGTTGTAGTCTATTAGATTTGGTTGTTGAATTTGGATATTGATCTAGGAGCATCCCCGGTTCACAACAATCTTGCATGAACCAAAAAAAAATTCCTTTCTATTTTGTTTGCAGTTTGCAGTTTCAATTTTCCTTTCTGTGTGTCCCGATTTTGGCTCAATGGATCCTCTGGAGTTGGATTCTACTCGAAAACTTGATCATCTTTCTTTCTTTCAAACTGTATCTCATTTGGATCACTTACCAGCAAGATATCACTACCGGTTTCCATGACAGTTTCTTGTTACTGGTTGTCTGAGACCTATTCTGGTGATCTATCGGAACCCATTCCAAAGCTTGCATAGCCTTGAGTGTTGATTTCGATGTTCCTTGGTGTATGGATGGCCTTTTCCCACAACCTATGTTTCATCCTTTGGATTTTCCGAAGGAATATCTTTGCGGAGGCTGACCTTGTTTATTTTGCACGTTAGGTCTTGTTCTTTGGGTTTTGATCCCTTTTGGGCCGACTGGATCCTTTGGATCGATATATGTGTGTGTGTGTGTGTTTTATCATGCTTTAGAATGGAACCAATTAGAATCAATCAAAGTATCAAATAGATAGACTGTTCCTAAAAGATAGATCTTTCGATTCAAGGTCTTGGTTGTGACCTATTCTATCGGGCCTGTGTGTCGGTGTGTTGTAACCCGGATGTTACTGATTGGATGTAATCAAATTTCATGCTAGAAAACTATCTGTTTTGTATTGCCTCCATCATCTATGTGTTTCCATTATGTTTACTCTTGTTGACCGGTCTGGATTGATCTCCTTGAGGTCCCTCCTCACCGATGACTGCTTCAAGTGGTATTAGAGAGAAGTTTCATTCCAAAGGTTGCATGTCTTGAATTTATTGTTGTAGGATGGCGGATTGCGGATCCAACCTATAATTGCAGAGGACTAGCATGAATCAATGGCACAAAGAGGAACTAGGAATGGTGGAGCACGTGGGAATGTAGACCCTACTATGATGGAGATGTTGCGAGGAATAGTAGTTTGGTTAGAAGTTGTCAAGACAACCCAAAGAAGAGGCTGACATATTGAAGATGAAGGAGAAGAAGCCCCAGTAGAACAAGTAAACCTACCGACGGTTGATCCAGATGAAAAAGGGTTTTTAAGGCTTTTGAGTAGGGAAAACACTAAACCTCATTTTACCCCACTGGAATATGATGGGAAGTTACATTCGGATGAATTGATGGATTGTATCTCGGAGATGGAGAAGTATTTTGATTTTGAAAACACTATAAAAGAGAGGAAGGTGAAATATGCCTATACCCGGTTGAAAGGTCATGCATCTCTTTGGTGGGAGCATTTGCAAGTTGATAGACAAAGAAGAGTTGAAGAGAAGATTAAGACATGGGATTGGATGATTGCTAAGTTGAAATCAAAGTTTGTACCAGTGAATTATCAAATGGATTTGTTCCACAAGTTGCAGAATCTGAGACAAAAGGAATCTAGTGTGAAGGAGTACAGGGAAGCATTTTATAAGTTGAACATCAGATCCGGACATGTTGATGATAAAGTTGAACAAATTGCAAGATATTTCAATGAATTGCGGATTTCTATACAAAATGAACTCAATATGATCAAATTGGAGAGTGTTGAAGAGGCTTACCAGTATGCATTAAAGGCTAAAGAGAAATTGAACAAAAGACATGAGAAGAGACAAAGAGGTAGAGGTGGAAGGTTTACCGGAGGAAGATTTAAAGGAGGAAGAGGATATACTGGAGGAAGAGGAACTAGTACAAATCAGAACAAGGATAAGGAAGTGAGAAAAGAAGGTAATTCATATCGGAAGGATGATAGAAATTTCTACCGGAGGAGAGAATCAAATGGTTAACAGAATGAGAACTTTGGAAGATAAGACAAGAGGACATTCAAAGGAACTTTCTTTAAGTGTGGAGAAGAAGGACGTCATGCATTTGAGTGTAAAAAGAAAGAGGCTACTGGAAGAACAACAATGGTGGAAGAAAAACCCACCGAATCAGACAATAAACTGGAAGATGGAGAACTATTGATGATGAGGAGAGCTTTGTGTCATACCCAAGGAGATGAAGGGCCCTTGCAGAGGAAGAATTTTTTCAAGAGCAGATGTAAGGTATCCAGTAAATGTTGTAACGTTTTTATTGATAGTGGTAGTTCACATAATCTTGTTTCAGAAGAGATGGTGAATAAGTTGAAATTGGAGAGATTGAAACACCCTAAGCCTTATCAGATAGCATGGATTCAAGATGAACATAAGTTTTTAGTAAGTGAAAAATGTTTGGTGAAATTGAAAATTGGGAATTATCATGATGAAGTTTTGTGTGATATTATGCCTATGGATATTTGTCATCTTTTGTTGGGAAGACCTTCGCAGTTTGATAGACAAGCAATACATGATGGGAGGAAGAATACATACACTATTGTGGCCAATGGGATGAAGCAAACCTTTTTGCCTTTGGAGGAACCTTTGAAGAATGAAATCTATATGAATGCAAGAATCTATTTAGTAGATGGAAGGAAATTCATGGATGGACTAAGACATAAAGATGTGTATTTTGCCTTAATTCCTAAGAAGACTGAGAGATCGGAACCAAAAGGTGAGCACCTGAAAGAGATAAGAGATTTGCTGACAAAATATGAGGACATCATTTCAAATAATGTACCTGATGGATTGCCACCTATGAGAAGTATTAGTCATTGCATGGAATTGGTTCCTGGAGCTAGTTTTCCTAACAAAGTTGCACACCAGTTGACACCGGTAGAGAATGAAGAATTGAATAGACAAGTGCAAGAGTTTTTGAAGAAACGTTTGACCAGGGAAAGTCTGATCCCTTATGTAGTACCATCAGTATTAGCACCTAAGAAGAATAGAGAGTGGAGAATGTGTAATGATTCAAGAGCAATAAATAAGATCACAGTGAAATATAGGTTTCTTTTGCCTAGGATGGATGACATAATGGATTGTTTGAGTGGAGAAAAATACATTGCAAAGATAGATTTGAAGAGTGGATATCATCAGATCAAGATCAGAGAAGATGATGAGTGGAAGACAACATTTAAGACAAACGAAGGACTATATGAATGGTTGGTGATGCCTTTTGGATCGACTAATGCACTGAGTAGTTTCATGAGGTGGTTGATGAATAAGGTATTAAAGAAATTATTGGGTAAGTTTGTTGGTGTGTATTTGGATGACATTCTGGTTTTCAGTAAACAAGAGAGGAGCATTTGTTGTAGTTAAGACAAGTTTTGCAAAGGTTGAGAGAACAAAAGTTGTTGATCAATATCAAGAAGTGTACTTTCATGAAGGATGAGTTAGTCTATTTAGGATTTGGCATATCTAAGGATACTTTGAAGATGGACCCTAAGAAAGTGAAAGTCATTGTTGAGTGGCCTACACCGGAAAGCATTGGGGAGGTAAGATCATTTCATGGATTGGCTAGTTTTTACCAGAAGTTTATTAGAAATTTTAGTTCAGTTTGTAACCCCATGACTGAGACCATGAGAGGAGATCGGAAGGAATTAAAGTGGACCACCAGAGCAAACAAAAGTCTTGATTTGTTAAAGCAGAAAGTGACTAAGCAACCTATGTTAGCTTTACCGGATTTCACTAAAGTATTTCAAGTGGATTGTGATGTAAGTGGAACAGCAATAGGAGCAATCTTGATTCAAGAAGGGAGAGCAATAGCCTATTTCAGTGAGAAATTGAATGATGCCCGAAAGAGATATTCAGTGTATAATCAAGAATTTTATGTCTGTAAAGCGGAAAATCGTGATCGAACCCTAAGTGTTTCCCCCACCACTCCGAAGAGAGGGGAAGGAGGTCACTAGGGTTGATGGTTTTCACTTAGGGGAGACTTTACATTCAAAAGAGGGGTTGAAACCCACAAGATCCAATCCCACACAATGCAAGATTGGATTCTAAATGAGTTTCAAGGGTTAAGACAGCAAGGCTACCCTCTTTTGTAAAGAATGTAGATAGAAGGATTAAGCTAGGAATGCATGAAAAGTGAGAAAGATTCACTTATAAACAAAGATAGGAATATAGGATGAAGCTGCAGACCTGGAATTAGTAGTAAAATGTTGAGACGGTGCTATCTTGCAAATTTGAGCAAAAGTTGACGGGACGATGGTGCCCGGCGTGCACACGGTCCTCCAAAAAATCCGCAAAACAAAGGGGGATCTGTTCGTCTCTGCACAAGGATTCCAGATCTTCAATTATAGCCGCGTACCTACAACCTACACATAGAAAAGTGAAGACGATTGGGAGGTTAGGGATTAGGGGTTTTCCCTTACGTCAAACCCCAGTTTTGGAATTAACCAAGAAATGAGAATGTTGTAAATTTAAATGATTGTAATGTAAAACAAGTACTAGTACCTTGTTGTAAGAATGTTTGTATTCTTACATGCGAAGGTGTAGATGTTGTTGTATGTTGTATGTTGTATGTGATCTCCTCTTCAATGGTTGAATCCTTGTCTTGAATGCAACACTTAGCCTTTGTTGGATTTTGCCAAGATCAAGAAGTCATTGAAATGTACATGAAAGAGACGTAATATGGGATAAGAATAAACTGTATTCTCATCAATAGAAAATGATCAACAACTTGTTCAATACAATGTAGATGAGCCTGCTTATATAGGCAAGGCTAGGGATATGTATGAGCACACAAACATGACATGTGGCTCAATAAGAAACAAGGGTAGGTAGGAAATAGGTGTGGGTAGGTAGGAGAAATAATATAATATTCCACATGAGGTGGATCACCCACCGAAGGTGGAATTATCACTCCACAATAAGTGGATATGATAGTGTAATAACAAGATCAACACCATAAGAGGTGGAATTTCTCCTACACACACTATCCCAATGTGGCACAAACACCCAAGTGTCTCATATCCAAACTACTATGAAATGCATTATCCTAAGTAAACTTAAGTAAGTGTAATAATATCCATGATGAATAATTATTTACACCAACACCCCCCCTTAAGTGCAACTTAGGGGAATGCACTTAAGTCTACAATGCAACTAAGCAATGCAAGATGGGTCCCGGCTACGAGGCCATGTTAGGAACCCATGCACAAATGCAAATGCATGCAAACCAATGCAATGAAATCTCTCACAAAGTGGGGAAAGAGAGAAAAACCCAATGGGAAAAAAACCTCCCCCAAAAGAGAGATGAAAGCTATACAAGAAAACTCTCATAGAAGAATGTGAGGAACAAAACCCCATGTGAGGAAATAGTCCCCCCCATATGAGAGAAGAAGAGAAGTCAAACTGTGATCATCCCTCAATGAAGAATCTGCACCAATGATAGAAGCTCGATGTATGAAGAAACTGCTCCACGAACGTCGAACAACATTCCTCCCCTTAGGAAGAAACAAAACCAAAGGTGTATCCATGAAGTCTCCCCAATCATGAAGGGAAGATGTATGAAGAAAACTCATGATGAAAGGAATCTCTGAAAACTGCTCAAGTGTCCCCATGTCGATGCTAAAAGATACCCCTTCCAAAGATGGTAAACTGTGCCATACTGCTAAAAAAGGAACTCCAACATCTAGTGAAGATGGATGTAGAACAATATCCAAAGACTCATGTGTCTCCTCAAAGAATAAAGAGACCTCCTCCAACTGCTGTACATAAGTATCCACAATCATGTCAACCTCGGAAGAATGATCATGTAGAGAATGAACAAGAGGGTCAGAGTGTGCCCTCGCAACAATCGAAGAAGGATCATCTTCATCAAAGAGAAGATGTATGTCATCAATGATGTCTCCCAAATCTGCAATGTAGGATTCCACAAACAAACCTGCAATATCTGTCATGTAATCATCCCATGAATCTGAAGCTGGAAGACAATGTATATCCTGCTGCACTGAATCACATGTAGGCAAAACTGTCGCACTATCTGAATCATCAGGTACAATAGGTGATGTGATATCAATATGAGAAGATGAAATAGAAGAATCAAGAACTGGGTTACATGTGAGAATCCCCAAATTCAAGTGTCCAAAGTTCTCCTCAAAATCTGAATCATCACAATAAGTGTGATCAACATGTGTAGAATCATCAAATGTGTAATCATCATCATCAACAAAATCTGAAAAGGAGTATAACCGAGATGCATGATCAACCACCCCAGTTGCAATGATAGCTCTAGTCTCCATGTCTCTAATAAAAACTGAGTCAGGTGTGAACTCCACAACTCTCTTAGTTGCGCCATGTGTGATTTGATAGATAGAAAGGAGATTGTTTGTCAAGTGGGGTACACACAACACATCATTGAAGGAGTTATCCCCAATGTCAATAGATCCTTTCCCAATCACATCCATGTATGTATGATTGCCCATCAAAATCTGTGCCATGGTGCAAGGCTCAAATGTAGAGAACATAGATTGTGAAGATGCCATATGATGAGAAGCCCCTGAATCTAGAAGCCATCTCTCTGAAGTATGATTTGTTGTAGCACATAGAGCTTGTCCTTTTCTTGTTCCAAAAGAGTGAGTCTTTCCACTTGTAGAAGCCATGAATGCTTGCCCTTTTCCTTTTGAATGTGAGGAAGTGGAAGTTGATGAATCATCCTTCTTGTAGACTTTAGGCAAATCAATGTTATGCTTTTTGATGATATGTGTGAGCTCATCAATCTTCTTAGTATGGCAACGATGTTCCTCATGACCAATCTTTTTACAATAAGCACAAGTAGGTCTCTCTCTCTTTGGTGAATTATCTTTCTTGGAAGAAGATGAATCTCCTTGTTGTGGAGAAGATGATGCTTTATCCTTAGGCTTTGATTGCCATTTCTTCTTGTTTGAGTTGTCCTTTCCTTGATTTCCTTTGTTCCCTTGATTTGCCACCAATGCTTGAGACTTAGAAGAAGTCTTAAGAATGCCCATGCTTATCAACTTAGTTTGTTCCATCATCAACATTTCATTGAAAGCATCAAATGTAGGCATTTTGTAGCTTGAACCCATTGTCATCCTATGAGTTTGGAAACTAGAAACAAATGCTGCATATTCTTGTGGAAGCTTCCCTATCAAGTTGAATATCAATTGAGTATCCTTTTTATCAATGCCACAATCTTTGAGTTGTGCCCTTAACTCATTTGCCTTAGTGACATAATCTTGTATAGTATCAAAGTTCTTGGGATCTAACATGGTGAGATCACTATCAATTTGATATCCCCTAATCTCATCAACTTGACCATACAAGTCTTGAAACTTTTGCCAAGCATCCTTGATTAGAGTGCATTTCTCAATATGAAAAATGAGATCCTTTGATACATACTTTCTTAAGGTACCAATTGCCATGATATTTTTAGTGAGCCAATCTAAGTGACCAACTAGATCAGCCTTAGGATCAGCTGGAGCAACAATAGTTCCATCAATGTAATGAGTGAGTCCTTTTTCCATAAGTTTACTCCATGCATCAATTTTCCAAGTAGCATAATTATGTGGAGTTAAGAGAGGAAACTTAGAAGAACCCATAGCAGCAAAAAAGGAAAGAACACAAGAGCACAAAAGCACAAGAGACACCCCCCAAATTCAATCAATCAAAGTACCCCCCCAAAAGTGATGATTTTTGCACTTTATACTTAGTACGATTACAATGAGCCACTTGCAAAACAAGGCAAAGTGGGCTTATGATGCAAATTTTACAACTTCTCAAATGAGATACAAGAGACTTCAATCAATAGTGCAATGAATCTAACTGAGATTCAAGCAAATATACAAGTACCAAAAGAGCCAAAAATGGCCAAGATCTGAAAGTACGATTTCTACTTACAATGACATCAATCTGATAGCATCATGTGAAAGTAGACGAAAAAATACGCACTTTCAAAAAAAACGGCACCTAAAAAGGAGGTCGGATGACCCCAAACGAAGCCTCTGAAGTTGCAAAAACTGGGATTACTCAGGGACAGTCACCAAAAACTGCATTTTCTGAAAAATCCGTGCATCAAAATCAAAAAATTCTTTCACCACTGCGGAGAGCATGAAATTCTAGCCCATTTCAAAAAAAATTGCACCCAAAAAGGAGCAAAAATGAGCAAGTTATGGCCATTTGAAGTTGAACTGCAAAATCAAAAATGCAAATGAGAGGGGGTCTAAAAATTTCCAAACCCTGCTGATGTGGCGCTGACGTCAGCAATTCACTGGGTTAAATTTGACGGTCGTATGACCGTCGCCAAAACTTCGCTGCCTGGCTGACTGGGCGTCCGTACTGTACGGACGGATTACATGGCCTGCTGACTGTACGTTCCGTACTGTACGGAATATGCTGACTGTGCAGGGTGATGTGGCTATACGGTTTTCCACGTGGCAGTACAGAAAATCGACGTGTCGGTACGGATGTGCCGCGTGGCGGAGGAGTCGTCCTGTCCGCCCGGCTGTGCTGACGTGGCAGAAGGCGCCGAGCTGGTGGGCCGCGGAGGAGCGGTGCCGGAGAGGTGAGGTGGTGGCGTCAGACGCCGGAGCAGTGTCGGGAGCTCGGCTAGGTGGCGGAGTCCGAGGAGGCGCTGCGGGCGAAGGGACGGAGGCCACGGTGGGCGTGGAACGAGAGCTCGGGCGGCGTGTGGTACCGGTGGACGCCGCTGGTACGGGCGCTGCCGGAGATGAGGGGAGCGAAGGGCGGACGTCTGCAGACCTGCGACAGAGGAGACGCGGCGTGTACGGGCGAGGCAGCTGTTCACGGAGCCCGAGAGAATGCACAGGTGCTGGCGGCTCTGCGTGCGATGGACTCGGCGACGGCGATTGCACGGACGGCGTGACAGGTACGATAGTGCAGAGTACGGCGTCTGCAAGACCTGCAACCTGCGCAGGTACTTTCGACACGGGGGGGGTCTGCGGACCCCCCAAAAAATGATTTTTTTTTTTTCCTTTTTTTGATTTTTCACTTTTGCTTTTCAATTTTTCGAATTTTTTGAATTTTTTTTTTTTTTTTTTTTGAATTTTTTTTTATTTTTTTATTTTTTCAAAACAAATGCCGAAAATTGAAAAAAAAAAAAAATTTGAAAAAATATATATAAAATTCGAAAATCCGTACGAATAGCAAAATTGGGGAAAAAATTTTTCCTCACCAAAATAGGCCAACTTTATAACCAAAATTCATGGAAACGGTTTTCCGGACGCAATGGCGAGGTCGGATCTGGTCTAGGACGCCTCCAAATGACGATGCTCCTCAGATCTGCCTCTTGACGTCACAATAATGCCTCTTCAAGACGAATCAATGAGACTCCAAAAGCTCTGATACCATGTTGGATTTTGCCAAGATCAAGAAGTCATTGAAATGTACATGAAAGAGACATAATATGGGATAAGAATAAACTGTATTCTCATCAATAGAAAATGATCAACAACTTGTTCAATACAATGTAGATGAGCCTGCTTATATAGGCAAGGCTAGGGATATGTATGAGCACACAAACATGACATGTGGCTCAATAAGAAACAAGGGTAGGTAGGAAATAGGTGTGGGTAGGTAGGAGAAATAATATAATATTCCACATGAGGTGGATCACCCACCGAAGGTGGAATTATCACTCCACAATAAGTGGATATGATAGTGTAATAACAAGATCAACACCATAAGAGGTGGAATTTCTCCTACACACACTATCCCAATGTGGCACAAACACCCAAGTGTCTCATATCCAAACTACTATGAAATGCATTATCCTAAGTAAACTTAAGTAAGTGTAATAATATCCATGATGAATAATTATTTACACCAACAGCCTTGAATGGAGACTTAGAATGTTCAATTGCTTGAAGGAATGCTTGAATGCTTGAATGCTTGAATGTTTGAGTATCGCTTCCGCCTTTTTTCCATCTTCCAAAATGGGAGATGAAATGTAGTTTATATACTTGTCAATTAGGGTTAAAAGACTGATTTTTCCGACCTTAGGCCAACCAGGAAAGATTATTTTCCAATTTGCAAACATAAAGACCCGAGACCCAAAAGAGACCGAGCCCAAAAATAGGGCCAGGGACCTGGGCGTTGGGCGCCATGGTCCTGGGGGACCAGGGCGCTGGGCACCCTATTCCTAAAGGACTAGGGCGCTGGGCGCCATGGTCCCACCTCCAGGGATAGCAGGGTGCAAGGAGGATCAGGTTAGGGTGCTGAAAAATGCAGTTTTTGATGTCATGGACAAGTTTCGGGGTCTCCATTCAGGTTCAGTGTTGCGTCACCATCGTGAAGACCCAAATGCGGTAGAAATTGCAAGTGTCGCAATTTTAGGATGCTACAATGTCATAATTCAATCCTTGAAGAAATGGAGACACTACTTATTTCCTAAGGAGTTTGTGTTGTATACATATCATCAAGCTTTGCAGTATTTGAGCAATCAGAGTAAGTTGAATTAGAGAAATATGAGATGGGTAGAATTCTTGAAGAGTTACACCTTTGTGTTGAAGCATAGAAGTGGAAAATCTAACAAATTTATTGATGCATTGAGTAGGAGAAGGAATTTGCTGACAGAGATGAGAGTGACAGTATTAGGTTTTGAATATTTGAAGACCTTGTATGATGAAGACCTGGGTTTTACAGAACCTTGGAAAGCATGTAAAGAACCAGTTATGATTGATGGGAGAAAATGGTTGGATTATTTCATTCGGGATGGGATGTTATTCAAGGGAGTTCAGTTGTGTATACCTAAGAATTCCATGAGAGAGAATATGATAAAGGATAAACATAGTGGAGGTTTAGCCAAACATTTTGGCATTGACAAAACAATTCAATTAGTGAGTGAGCAATACTTTTGGCCCTAGATTCATAAGGATATTAAGAGATATGTGCAGAGTTGTATAGTTTGTCAAGTTGCAAAAGGTAGTAGTCAAAATGTGGGATTGTATAAACCTTTGACAGTACCGGTAAGACCTTGGGAGGATATAAGCATGGATTTTATACTTGGATTGCCTAAGACACCGAGAGGGAATGATTCTATGTTTGTGGTAGTGGATTAATTTTCAAAACTGGTTCATTTCATACCTTGTAAGAAGACATCAAATGCATTGCATGTAGCAGATGTTGGCAAGTTGGTGGAATTGATTATGTGTTGCATTGATGTTTTGTCATTGATGTCAACACTAGTTGTTTTGGTTTCTTTACCAGTATCCTTCTGATCTTGGTAGGTTGTTTGGTTTCTGGTTGGATTAGATTATGATGATCCGGTATGCTCTGGTATGTTTGTCTTTTGGAATTGGCCTACTCATCCTACTTTGATTCATGCTCAATCATTTGGTTTTGATTTGGTGATCAAATTCTTTCCTATATGCTAGCAAGCTTGGTTTGTTGTTATGGCGAGGGTTTCACCGGTAGAGATTTATTGAAGATCTTTGATATTATGCATAAGTGGTGTTGGTGCAGCTTCTATTGAAGTTTCAGGATGTTGATGGTAATCATGTTAGAGACTTGGTTGATTAAGATCATTGCCTTAGAGTGTATGAACTTAAATTGGGTCTCAGTTTATCTAGGTTATGGACCTATTTAATGTAATGTGTGGATTAGACTTCTCGATACGTTTCTAGGATGTCTTATGGGTATGAATAATGCAATAATCATTCAGGCAGAGGATTTGGTCGATCATTGGAGATCGAGTTGGGTTTATGTAAGAGGATTTAGTCCTCTAGTATTGAGCATAATCAAAATTGTCCTCAGGCATAGGAGATGCTATCATTGCAATTCATTCATTCTTTCGGATTGTTGTCTGGATTTTTATGTATTTAGTGAGGCTCCTCTTGTGATTAGCAGTGTGCTCTAGGTTGTTGGCCTTCCTGCAAGTGTAAGCCCCTCAATTGTAATCACATACTTGCTGCAGAAGTATTATCTGATTGTGGGTAGGCTTCCCACCGTGGTTTTTCCCTTTACCGAGTTTCCCACGTACAAATCTTGGTGTCTTATGAATGGTATTTATTCTCTGATTATTGTTTGATCTCAATTGGTATATCTACTATTTCGGTATTTGGTTTATGCATTCTGGTATTATTCTTTTGGGTTCTAGTATTAAAGTTTTAATTGCTTAAGGTTATGGTAATCTGTTGACAACTGATTCACCACCATCCCCCCCCCCCCCCCGGACCTCTCAATTTTCTTTCGGTTATTTGAACTGTCTAACAATTGGTATTAGAACCTGGTCCTCTTTGTAGAAGCTTAACCACTTGAGGAAGATCCTATGGCATCTAACAATTCAAGTTCATCGTGCACATCTGCAGCTATTTTTTGGAGAGAAATTCCTAGGCTTGATAGAACAAATTATAGGGTATGGAAGATTCGAATGGAGATTCATCTAAGATGTCTTGGAAAGGAGATTTGGGAAATCATATAAACTAGAGTTGCACCTTATAATCTGGAATTTGGCAATCCTCAACCAACATGCCTAGATAAGGAGCTTGAGAATGATTGTAGAGATAGAGAAGAACTTTTGTGTGCACTCTTTGATCAACAAATAATGGGACTAGCTAACAAAGCAACTGCAAAGGCTATATGGGACAAATTGGAGACTCTGAATGAAGGTGACCCTACTATTAAAATTGCAAAACTTGATGGTTAGCGGGTGAGATATGAGAATATGAAGATGGAAGAAGATGAAAGGATTACTTCTTTTATGGAAAGAGTTAATGAAATTGTTATCGGAATTCAATGTTGTGGTGGATCTCTGAGCGAA
Organism: Cryptomeria japonica; assembly: GCF_030272615.1. Taxonomy (NCBI): domain Eukaryota; kingdom Viridiplantae; phylum Streptophyta; class Pinopsida; order Cupressales; family Cupressaceae; genus Cryptomeria; species Cryptomeria japonica. The sequence goes on along the minus strand of NC_081414.1, from coordinate 201,676,293 downwards.
GATGAAATAGTTTCTAAAGTTCTGAGACCTTTACCACTAGCTTATAAGATGAAGGCTACTACAATTAATGAGTTGAGAACTATGGATAACACTACTGTTAACTGAGATACTTTGGTTTGGAAATTATCTTCTTTTGAGCTTGAAGAATTTGGACTCTCTGGAGCTATGAAGTCTAAACCTGCTTTTCATACATCTATATCATCAACTGGCAAGCAAGATTGGAAACCTTTGTATGCAAAAGAATTGGATGATATGAAGAGGGGAGATGAATTTGAGCAACTTGAAGCCCTATTTGCTCGAAGAGTACCTAAAGGATCGACAGGAAGTAAGTATTGAAGGAAAATCACCTTTTAATTTTTTTGTATGTAATAAGATAGGTAATTTTGCATCTAGATGTCCTGAAAGGAATTCAAGATTTGAGAAAAGAGCTAGAAGATCTTTTAAGCCTAATCTTGATTATTAGAACAAACATAAGTACAAGAGAAACAAAGACAAATCATGCTATATTGTTGATGAGGAAGGTGTGATTTATTCTGATGATGAATCGACACAAGATTCTGCTAGTGGTTCTGCAAATAGAAAGGAATGGGTGCTCTTGTCTATTAAGGAATATGATCAAGTACCAAAAGGGAAGCAACCTGAAGAGAAGGCCCTTGCTGCTAAAATTGAAGACAAGGATGAATGGGTAATAGATAGTGGATGTTCACATCACATGACTGGAGATAAAGGGAATTTTTTATCTTTGCAAGAGTTTGATGGTGATCTGGTTAGATTTGGAGATGACAAAGCATATATGATCAAAGGAAAAGGAACTATATCATTGGATGGTAAGCATAACACTAATAATGTGTATTATATTGAAGGTTTAAGATATAATCTTTTGAGTGTAGGATAATTGGTGGATAAGGGATTTCAATTACAATTCAAGGATGGAAAATGCAAGATTATTAACCGATCTGGATTGGAGATTTCAACCGGTACACAGACTAAAGGTAATATCTTTCATTTGAATTCTGGTGAGAACACGTGTTTGATTGCTAAAATTGATGAAAGTTGGCTATGGAATAAGAGGCTATGTCATGTGAATTTTGATTGCATTGTGAAAATCAATTCTACTAAGGCAGTTAGAGATATACCTAAGATTATGAAGCCCTATAATCCGGTATGTAAGGAATGTCAAATGGGGAGACAGGTCAGAACTTATTTTAAGAGTATACAAGACAAATCTAATGATGTTCTTGATCTTATTCATATTGATTTGTGTGGCCCTGCTAGAATCAAAAGTTTTCAAGGTGATGGATATTTTATGCTAATTATTGATGACTATTCTAGAATGATGTGGGTTACTTTTCTTAGGGAGAAATCTGAGGCTTTTGAAAAGTTTAAAATATTTAAAGATAAAGTTGAGATAGAGACAGGTTTGAAGATTAAATGCTTAAGATCAGATCATGGTGGAGAATTCACATCTGGTGAATTTAACAACTATTGTGAGAAAATGGGGATAAGGAGATAGTTTTCTACACCCCAGACACCTCAGCAAAATGTAGTTGTGGAAAGGAAAAATGGAACTATCTTGGATGTAGATTAGGATGGAGATGTTGATGATCGGAAGAGCACATCCGATGGAGCTTTCTTTCTTGGAAAGAAACTTGTTTCATGGATCAGCAAGAAGCAATCATGTACCTGTTTATCTACTGTTGAAGCTTAGTATGTTGTTGTTGCTACTAATTGTACACAAGTTCTATGGATGAAGCAAATGTTGAAGGATATAAAGGTGGATTGTAATGAACCGGTAGTTATTCACTGTGATAACACTACTAATATTGATATATAAAAGAATTTGCTATTTCATTCTAAGACAAAGCACATATCTATCAAGTAAAAAAATTTGAAGGAAAAGGTGGGAGCAAATGAAGTTAGACTGGTTTATGTGAACACTAAAGAGAAGATTGTAGATATCTTCACTAAATCTTTGCCTAAGGGATCATTTGAGTACTTCAGAGACAGATTGGGAGTTTCTACCCCTCCGATAGAGACTTGATTGATGTGGTTTGGCATCAGTCTGGTATGCATTTTCAGAGATACTACTCATTCCAGATTGATTTGGGGATGCTACTACTCAGGGGGGGTAGTTAGCCTTGTGATTCAGTGGTTAATATTTTTTCTTTGATATTTTTGTCAGATCTTTGGCACTGATGTCAAAGGGAGAGAGATATTTGTGAAAAAAGGAGCTTACAGAGCTTTACTAAGATATCATTCACAAGGGGAGTTTTTGGTTCAGAACTTCATTGTCATATTATCTTGGAGAGTCTGTTGGATGTCTTCCATTGGGGGAGACTTGTTTGGCATTTCTTAGCACTTGGATGTTTTTCATATCTAGTGTTTCCATCAATGCCAAAGGGCGATATTGTTGGCAATTTGGTGGAATCGATTATGTGTTGCATTGATGTTTTGTCATTGATGTTAACACTAGCTATTTTGGTTGCTTTATAGGTATCCTTCTGATACTGGTAGGTTGTTTGGTTTCTGGTTGGATTAGATCATGATGATCCGGTATGCTTTGGTATGTTTGGCTTATGGAATTGGCTTACTCATGCTACTCTGATTCATACTCAGTCTTTTGGTTTTGATTTGGTGATTGGATTCTTTCCTGTATGTTGGCAAGCTTGGTTTGTTGTTCTGGCGAGGGTTTCATCGACAGAGATTTATTGAAGATCTTTGATAGTATACATAAGTGGTGTTGGTGCAGCTTCCAGTGAAGTTTCAGGATGTTCATTATGATTGTGTTTGATAATTGGTTGATTGAGATCATTGTCTTAGTGTGTATGGACTTAAACTGGGTCTCGTTTTATCTAGGTTATGGATCGGCTTAATGTAACATGTGGATTGGACTTCTCGATACATTTCCAAGATGCCTTATGGGTTGGATATTATTTGTTTGGTTTCTGGCCGACATATTTTGTAATTATGTAATTGTTTTATTGTTTGGTGGCTGATCTTATTGTTTTGGGTTGAGGATTTGTATATATAGATGTAAGATTTCATTGTAGATTATATATGGCTTATGGGATTATGAGATTATTTGTGCGAATAATGTAATAATCATTTAGGCAGAGGATTTTTCAATCATTGGAGATTGATTTGGGTTTATGTAAGAGGATTTAGTCCTCCAGTATTAAGCTTAACCGGAACTGTACTCAGGCATAGGAGATGCTATCATTGCAGTTCATTCATTCTTCTAGATTGTTGTCTGGATTTTTATGTCGTCAATGAGGCTCCTTTTGTGATGAGCAGTGTTCTCTAGGTTGTTGGCCTTCCTGCAAGTGCAAGCCCCTCAATTGTAATCACATACTTGTTGCAAAAGTATTATCTAACTGTGGGTAGGCTTCCCACCATGATTTTTCCCTTTACCGTGCTTTCCAGAAACAAATCTTGGTGTCTTGTGGATGGTATTTATTCTCTGATTATTGCTTGAGCTTAATTGGTATATCTACTATTTTGGTATTTGGTTTACGCATTCTAGTATTATTCTTTTGGGTTCTGGTATTAAATTTTTAATTGCTTAAGGTTCTGGTAATCTATTGACAACTGATTCAACCCCCCCCCCCTCCCCTCAGTTGTCTTCCGGTTATTTGAACTGTCTAACAGCAGACCTATTTTTCAAGGAAGTGGTGAGACTGCATGGATTACCTAAGAGCATAGTTTCAAACACAGACACTAAGTTTGCTGGCTATTTTTGGAGAACACTTTGGAAGAAGATGAGGACAAATTTGAAGTTCAGTTCTACTTTTCATCCACAAACTGATGTACAGACAGAATTTGTTAACTGGAGTTTGGGAAATTTGTTGAGATTTTTAATGGGAGATAAAACCGGAAGTTGGGATTTGATCCTTGCACAAGCAGAGTTTGCCTACAACAATTCAGTGAATAGAAGTACTAGAAAAACACCTTTTAAGATTGTTACCAGAGTGTATCCTAGAGGAATGTCATAATTGAGAAACATAAGAAGTGAAGACCGGAAGAGTTCAGAAGCGGAATATTTTGTAGATCACATGGCAGCATTGCACATTTAGGTTAAACAACATTTGGAAGACATGAACAACAAATATAAGGAGAAGGTAGATGAGAAGAGGAGACATAAGGAATTTGAAGTTGGCAATGAAGTGATGGTATATCTAAGAAAAGAGAGATTCTCAGTTGAAACTTATAATAAGTTGCAAATGAAGAAGTTTGGACCCTAAAAGATTTTGAGGAAGTTCATTTCTGGAAATGCATATGAAGTAGAGCTACGAGATAGTCTAAGTATTTCACCTATATTCAACATTGCAAATATTAATGAGTACCATGAACCGGAATTCAGTGAGGATAGTGTTGTAGACTTGGAGAAACAATTGCCCAAGAAGGAACCAAATCAAATTGAAGAGATTTCAATGGATAGTAGGATTAAGCGTAGTACCCAGAACAGTCAATATAAGGAATATCTTGTGAAGTGGAAGGGCAGACTAGTTGAAGATTCATCTTGGATTTCTCAGGCAGAGGTAGACCACCTTGGTTTCCCTCTAACCCCATCAAAGTGAGAGGTTCACTTTTTCATTAACCCCAAATGTCTGATGTAGGAGCATCCCCGATTCACAGCAATCTTGCATCAACCAAAAACATTTTCCTTTCTATTTCATTTTATGTTTGCAATTTCAGTTTTCCTTTCCATGTGTCTCGATTTTGTCTCATCGGATCCTATGGAGTTGGATTCTACTTGAAGACTTGATCATCTTTCTTTCTTTCAAACCGCATCTCATTTGGATCACTTACCGGCAAGATATCGCTATTAGTTTCCATGACAATTTCTTGTTACCAGTTGTTCTTTTTTTACCAGTTGCCTGAGACCTATTCTGGTGATCTACCGAAAACCATTTTGAAGCTTGGAGAGCCTTGAGCATTCATTTCGATGTTCCTTGGCATATGGCCAACCTTTTCCTATGATCTTTGTTTCATCCTTTTGATTTTCTAGAGGAACCTCTTTGCGGAGGCCAACCTTGTTTATTTTGCACGTTAGGTCTTGTTCTTCAGGTTTTGATCCCTTTTGGGCTGACTGGATCCTTTGGATTGATATATATATATATAAATATATATATATATATATATTTATTTATTTATTTATATATATATATATATATATATATATATATTTGTAATTATTCTTTAGAATGGAATCAATTAGAATCAATTAGAGTATTAGATAGATAGACTATTCCTATAAGATAGATCTTTCGATTCAAGGTCCCGGTTGTGACCTATTCTACTTGTCTTGTGTGTCGGTATGTTGTCACTCGGTTGTTACCAACTGGATGTAATCAAATTTCATGCAATAAAACTATTTGTTTTGCATTTCCTCCATCACCTTTGTGTGTTTCTATTGTGTTTAGTCTTGTTGACCAGTCTGGATTGATCTCCTTGAGGTCCCTCCTCACCAGTGACTGCTTCAGATATGTTGTTGCCATTGATGTTAACATATTATTGTGGGTTATTCTAGTGAGTTTGGGAAGATTTTCTGATCCGATTTGTTGTTCTTTGGTTACCAGTTCCTGGTGTTCCTATCGGTATTCCCTTCAGTATATTCTGGTACAATCTGATCTTGTGCTAAGACTTTAGCATGTTGTTTGGGATGATCTTGTGTATCTTCATTTCAAATTGTTTGTGATTTGGTGACCTTCAAGTTATTTTTCTTCATGAAAATTCCTATTTGGTTGTGTTCTTGAGCTTTGAGACGTTGGTCGATGAAGATTTGAAAGGTGGAGATGGTGCAACTATTCTAGATGATTCTAATGTGTATGTTGGTGTCTCCTAATCATGTCCTTTTTTTTTGGTGATCTACATTGATCGTTGTGCGATTTTTGGTGATTTCTATCAATTGGTGATGATTTGTGTGTTATGTGGTATTTCTTGTTAGACACAATACACCACTGAGAGGGGGAGGGGGTGAATCAATGGTTCTCAAATCTCTTCCTATTTACAATCTTATGTGATCATACCAATTGATAGATTTAACTCCATGCAGACTTACCGGTTATAGAGGAGACTAACTTAAATGCAAACACACTCACAAGGGGACATCACATAACACCAGCATATACGACGAAAACCCAAGATGGGAAAAACCTCGGTGAGCAATGTTGCTGGAGTCTATTGCTCCAATCCAACCTCACAATAAAACGCAGTTACAAATTTTAGGGCACCAACCCAAGGAGCTACAACCTCTTCACTGAGCTACAACTTAGTGTTCACAATGTAAGCATCAAATACATAAGTAGTTATCTTGTTACAAGTGAATCTTGCAACCATTATATATATATATATATATATATATCTTATTCTGTCAATGAGATATCTTCTCTGCTTCACCAACTCACTTCTCTAATGCTCTTCACCTACTGCTTCACTGCTGGTAAGCCCTACCAGTTTATCTCTCTTCTACTTCTCTCATTGAATCTCCTCCTCATTGCTCTGCTCTTCACTGATTCTACTCTCTGTCAGTTATTTGTTTATCTTCTCTATAGCCTCCTTCACTTTTGCTCTGTCGGTATGAACACTATCGGTTCTTCTCTCCAATCGATTGAATGCTTCAACCAGGTTGTCTCTCACTCCCACTCTCTTCACAAATTCTCATTGAGCACTTGACTAATTTTCTCTTACTTGCAGAATTCTTTCACTTCGCAATCGCACAATATTCTTCTATTCAGCAGCAACAAATAATCTCTTTGGCCTTCACACTTATACCCCAGACTTCCTACCAAAACCCAATTCAAAATCTGGGTGGTTAGGGTTTCCTCACCATCCTTGAGGAAAACCAAATCCAATCAGATCTTGTCCGATCTAATCTTTCAGACTACTAATTTGCATGACTCTACCATTTATGCATCTCCTATATCACACCTTTCATCTCTGGCAACTTTCTTTTTACCCTAATAGTTGATCTCTTGGTCAAACATGAAAGATCTGTCATGCTATTTCCTCCATTGCCTCGATCTTCTCAATTGCTCTTAGCTAACTTGTATCTATCTTCCAGACCTCAAGCCTCAAACCCCTGCAATAGCTCTGCAACATGTCCCATGATTTGTGTGACCTTTCATTAAAGTCGACCAACCCTACAAGAACCCTGTTGATGTACATTCCATCTTTATCCAAACGCAGGTTCACCACATTGACTCCATGTGAAATCCATATCAACCAACTGCCAGCTTGGCACTTCATGTTGGTCCAGATAGGATCATCGACTAGCCACTCTATCGTTTCCTCTTTCCTGCCAGTTTTGTAACCCTGTCATTATCACACACTATACCGGTAACCTCATCATGTCTACATTCTGTTGAACTGTGGGTGGAACACCTTGATCATTCATCAGACATGTCTTTCTTGAGAAAGCTCATTAGCTCATTTCCCCAAGGTAGAGAGTCATCTGCATCTACACCTTTCTCATATTACCGGTGGGATTTCATATCAGTTATCACTCATGATGACACCAGTCATCAACCTTCACTAGACTCCTTCATCGATTAGACCATTCTCCTCTGACTATATCTACTCAATTGGTTTGTCTAAATGAAAAACACATCACTCTTCTTCAGCATGCCTTCTTTGTCGGTCCAGTGCATAACCCTGATCTCATGCTATTAAGGCATTCCCTCAATTCATCGATGGATCTAGTGTGATCCTTCAATTCCTTGCCTTTACCTCTTTACTCTTATCTCACCAAATTATAATGCACTCAATGCAAATAGGAGATAAGCCCCACTTACTTGGTGGAGTAACACCTTTTCATCTTCTCATGTGAGTTCCCTATTTGTGCAGCATATCTTCAAACATGCACATGTGAACTAGTGTGAGCACATTCACTATCAGTCATTGCTTCCCATGATGACGGCATCTTCAACTGGTGAGGGTCATGTAGTTCTGCAACCTCACAGCACACTGGTTCATTCTTCTCTTCCAGTGTTGATGTGATTCAAAGAATAGCCTGCCTCTGTTAGGCCCAATATGGAAAGCTAATGTACTAAGAGGGGAGGGGTGAATCAGTACTCCAAAAATTTTCTTCAATAATAACCTTACTGTTATGCATAAACAGAATAGTGCAGTAACATAAAATAAAGTTAAAACAAACAGATAACAATCATACATGATTCACTCCATAACACATATATTTTGGTCACGCAGAAACTCTTGGTTAGAGAGAAAAACTGCGGTGGGGATGACACCCACAACTTCACTACTACAATAATAAAGATTGCTCGGTTAGAGCTTCATTTAGCTATTTTTGATAGCTTACCCTGTTAGGAGTAACAAGATCTGTTAGATCTACCTTACTAAAGGATTTCACAACACTATATAAATGTTGCACCTGGTTAGAGGATTTACAATTTATAGACTTGGTTAGAGTATTTTACCCTATTAAAGGTATCTCTTTCAACTTCTCAATATTACAATAAAATCATTACAAATATTTGCAACTTTACATCTGAAATATTATAGAAGATTCTATGTGCTCAGAATAAGATTACCTAGTTTGTAGCATACCTTGGTAACCCATATTGTAACTTGATAAACCCTTCTGTTTACTCTGTTTTTTGACTGTTCACTGATAACCTTCTCAGTGACCTCTCTGTGTCTCTATAACAGTCTTCCTTCATACATACACACACATACATTTCTTTCCATGCTATATAAATAGATCTCTTACAACGGTGATCTAATTCATTGCTTCGATCTTACAAAAAAGATTCCTCGAATGAATAACTAAACAAAATATTTCATTGGTTAGATTGACCTTGCAATCATACACAATCTTCTAGTGCAATTTCGAATGTAATAATGGTTAGATGTGCCTCGATCTTGTAACACGTTTTCATGTGCATGTCTAGGTTCAATGTATCTGGTAAAACGTTTCACTCGGTGAGTTAACTTTACTGCTCGGTAGCCATGAAACAATACTCGGTAAATAGCTCAGTGAATACTGCGTTCTATGACTGCTTTCTTCTATAATTGACTAGACTGTTCATACTGACTTCTTTGTGTGTACCGACTGCATGATTTGGTAATACTAGCCGACTAGAATATAATATGACTTTGAATATAAAACTAATGGCAATTTGATAAGTAGTAACAATATCCGCTTTTGACATTAGTTGAGATGTTTGACAAAAACTACTTTCAAAGTCATAACTCAAAAACTATATACTTGCAAAATGACTGCACTTGACAATATATACAATAGTCAATGAAATAGTATATGCAAATATACTCCCCTTATCATTATTTTGTACATAACTCTAAATTTTGCATGTTCGGTTCTGCTCTATGCTTGTGTGCTCTGAATGCTCTGTATATTCTGCTCAGTATACTCCCCCTGTATACAATACTCAAAACTGTGTTACCAAAACTGTATTACTCTCCAAATATAGTATTACTCCCCCTTTGCCTAGTATTACTTTCCTCTATGTAGTATTATAATATTCCTCCCCCTTTTTGAAAAACATCAAAAATTTAATTTCCATTCGGAGGCGGTAACTGATCAAAAATAGACTTATACTTGGTTCGGGCATCAGTGAGGGCGACTGAGAGTGAATCCTTTACACTTTCCATTAATGAATTTTGTGCTTGAATATCAGCTAAGAGTGATATTAAGCCATCAAGAGTGCTTCCCTCTTGGGTAGTTGATAGGTGTGTAGCTCTGTTGATCTATTCCTATAATGATGAGAGATGAGGAAGGAATAATGTCTGAAGGGTCATTATGTCCATCCTGATTTTATGCTCTTCATTCCTGAGTTCTAACTGTTGAGCCATGAGCTATTGAAGCTTTGTATAAAAATTTTGAACTGAATTAGGCTCGGTGGTCAACTTAGTTGAGAGATTGGTGATCTCTTTCTCAATTGCATCAGTTTTATTTTTGATATCTTTAATGAATAAGGAAAATGTACATAGTTTCTGGAATAAATAAAGAATATGCTTGAGTTGAGGGGACAACTCAGCAATGAATTTGACAAGCTTTACTTTTCCTATAGCGAGAGATTTTTGTACCTCTTCAATTATTTTTGCTGTAAGCTCTTTATCCTTTAGCTTCCTTAAGTACTTAGATGCATCAACTCCAGATGTTTCTATTTGGGTAAGGAGTTCATCCAGTTGAATGTGGATGGCCACATTGGTTGACACTATTGTTGAAGGTAGCATTTCTGTTAGTAGTGTCTGAACCTTCTGAAGTACTTTATTCTTCTTTTGTATGGCCAGTTGCTTCTCCTGTTCGGCCTTTGCTTTGCATAGTTCACCGAATTCAGTGAGTGCTTGCCCTTTCAATTTGGAGATGTCTACATTGGGCAACACTATCGGTTTAGACAAGTCAAATTTGAAACTATGCTTTCTCACCTTCCTTTCTTTTCCTTTGGTCAGTGGCACTAAGACAAGTGCTTGTGAGGCTTGTTGACCCTCAATAGGTTGCTCGGTAGATGCAACACTTTGGTTGGTTCTTGTAGCCATTGTAGTGTCCTTGGGTGTCTCGGTGCTAGGGGTCTCAGCTATAACATTTGCAGTGCTCGACGATGCTTGAGATGTCTGATCTTTGGTTGTATCTTCTACTACTTCAGATTTGGTACCTTTGGTGCCTTACTCTGTGTTCTTGGGAGCTTCAGTTGAGACAGGTGGCTTCACCAGCGAATAAGGCTGAACTTGTTCTAAAACAGATTCACTAGATACAAGTTTTGCATAGGTAGTGCCTTCAATCATTTCTTGCTCCAGTGTTGCTTCATCCATTACATCTTCATCAATTTGAATAGTGTCAATCGGGTTTGGACCTTGCTCGGTGGCATCTGGATCTTACTCGGTGACATCAACAATTTCAATTTGAGATTGTTCACCGACATCCTTTTGTTTGAAGATCTCCTACCACTTGGCTTTTGTCTCATTTTCCACATCCATGTATAGCCCATTCATCAATTGTAAGGCTCTTTGTTTGACAAGAAATTTAGAATTGTATGTGGTCAAATGCTCCTTGATTTCTGCTACGGACATATCAGGGAATAGATGGACAAGACTTCTTTCTCTTATTTGTCTCTCTGAGTCCATTGCATATTTCCATTTGTTATCAATATGTAAGTATAATTCATTCGAAAGTGACTTTACTAGTACTAATGGAGCTAGCCGAAACTTTAGAAGTGTACAGATGACAACTTCTTCAATTTGTCGCTTCTCATCATTATTCCTAGTCTCATACTTAACATATCTAAATCCTGCAAATCCACCGTATTCTTTAAGATTGGCACAAAAATTTTCAACACTATGAATATTTACCTTTTTGCTTTTCACAATCTGAAATTTATTTGCATCATCAGATTCTGTATCACTCGACTCTTTTTCCAAAATGAGTCTCCGAGTAGATTTCTTATAGGTCTTGGTTACCTTGGGTGCAGTAAAACTCTTTTGTTTCTTACTCGGTGTTGCAGTTGATGCTCTAGTGTTGGGTCTCTTTGTTGGTGGAGTCGGTAGGGCCTTTGTAATGTCCTGTTTCATTCTTTTCAGAACTTTACCCTTAGGCAACTCTATACTCAATGTTATTGCTGCCTCTTGAGCTTCTGATTCTTCTTCGATAATGGCAAGGTTGCCTTTGACAGGTGTAGAGGAGGATTCTTTTTTGAATTTCTCAAATAAAACCTTTATCATTTTTGTAGCTTTTCTTGTAGCCTTAGGTACTACAATGCTCATTTTTACTTTTTCCTTCACCTCTTCATAGGTTCCATATCTTAGTTCGGTTGCATGCCTTGGCAATGATAAATAGGCATCAATTTGTTATTGTGTTATATCATAATCAATCTCATAACCCATTGGTTGCAATGACTGAGTCCTCGGTTCAACAACATTCACATAACAATAATCAGTGTCTACCTCAAAACATATATTATCCTTATATTTTTCTACCAGCTGTGATGGAATCCTGTACTTGTTGTGCATTTTCTCTTGGAACTTGTTGAAGTAATCATACATGATATCATTATGTAGCTCACATACTACTTTACCAACTGAGGGAAAGAACTTCTCAAAGTAGAAAAACATGCATACAAGAAGTGAACCAAACTTTAGTGTATTTGCCGAGTTGTTCCTCTTTGGCTTCCTTATTGTGTTCAAGTTCTCAAACAAGTTCTTCAGTAGTACTTCACACAAGTCTACTTTCATTCCCTTCTTCACTATTTTGTAGGCCAAGTCAACTACAGCACATGGTACACTGTTTTCCCTTACAGATTGGAAGAAACAGTAACCAATTACTCTAATTGCAAACTTGAGTTCTGCATCAGTGACATTATTCAATTTCAATCCTCGGTAATCAGATTCTACTCCAGTTAGACGGATTAGCTCTTTTTGTGATATCATTTTATGTGCTCGTGCATGACAATAGATAGGATACCCGGTGATCAGGTGAATGATTTCCTTAGTGATCTTAAACGATTGCTCCTGTAGCCACATGAAATCATCATGTACTCTGCTCAAGACAAACTTAACCCACTGGGGTTTGAACACATGGGGATAGACTAGGGCTTCAATTAATCCCTTGATTTTGATATGCTCAAATTTGCTATCCAATTTTCCATCAGTGCAAAGTTCATCATATGTGTCACTAATCTCGACATGACTGAGTTCCTCAACATGGCATTTGGTGAAGAATCTAACATCTTCAACTAACAAGACTCGATCCGGGATGAGTGAAAATGCAGTTTTGTCATTTGGTTCAAAGGCAACTTTGGGAGTTAAAGAATATTTTAGTGAGGGCTTCTCCACATTTTTGACAACTACAGGATCTTGGATCTTGGGCACCATTGTAAGTTTCAGGTAAGATTTGACAAATTATCCTTAGGGTTTACAAATGACTGACGCTTCACACTCGGTAGAAAATAGTAATTTGACTAGATCGAAAACCAGCTTAACAGTGTGAATAGATTTGATGTAAATACCTCAAAATTTGCTCTGAATGAAGTTTGATCGCATTGATTCGCTCTGCTCTGCCTCTCGAAAACTTGGTGAATGAAAATGACCGCGAAAACACTTTTAAGTACTCAAAAATACCTCATCGGGTTTCGTGCACGTTAGGTCAAGACATTAAATGCACTCGGTTCACCTTTTATCGATTGACTCTTTTTTTTGTTTTAACCGAGTAACCAACTTTCCTTTACTAACCGACTTGACAGGTTTCCTCTATACACCAACTTGACAGGTTTCCTGTAACGTATTATAAACTAACTAATTGCATCTTAACTATGCAGATTTTGAATTTTGTACATAATAGAATAGGAACTGTTATGATTTAACCTTTAGAGAATGCAGTCCCTTCATACCTTTTCTTGACTAATTTGAAATAGGTGCACCTAACTTGGTAGGTAAGGTGCTTTCTTCATCTGACATAATTTCCTTCTTTTTCCAAATCATCTTGAATTTTTCTTTTATCTCTACAGTGTCTCTTCTAGGTTGATCTCTGCAATCTCCAGCTAAATGTCCAACTTTGTGACAATGAAAACATGTCATACCAGGATTTCTCCATGACCTTCGGTTGTTCATTTCAAACCTTATAAAACAGTTGGCACTAATATGTCCAGATCTTCCACAACATTTGCACCATATCCTTGCATTGTAATCCCATGGTACTGCTGCATATTGTCGGCAAGGATATGTGTGAGTTTGGTAACCTCTAGTGTTTGCTCGATGTGGATACAGCATGTAGTTCTTTTGCTTAGACCAGCACTTCTCAATACTATGTCCATATCTATTGCAGTTTCTACAAAACCCTTTGAATTTTGCCTTCTGATAATTGTTAACAGACTTTGTCCTACATTGATTCGATGTGTGACCATATTTATTGCAATTGTAACAATAACCATTGGACTTAGTGATATTCGGTTGCTTACCTTTTCTAATCTGGCATATGTTGGCAGTATGACCTTGATTTCCATAGTAGTAGCAAATAGGCTTCTTCCTTTTCATGTTATTCCTATTTCCAGCTTGCTTTGATGATTCTCCTCTCTCAGTAGTGTGAATTCCTTTCTCGATAGATTCTTTTCCTTTGTAACCGAGTCCTCCTTCTTTGTAGGGTCTTCTTGTATTTAGTTGCTCATCCAACATCTTTGATGCTTCATAACTTTTCTCCAATGTTTCTTTGGATTTCTTCTCTGTTTCAAGTTCACTAGTCAACCTTGATACTTCAAGTTTCAATGATTGATTTTCATCATTCTTTAGAATTGCTTCATGATGTGCATAACCTAGTTGATCTGTCATATTTTGTTGAATCCCAGTTAGCCTTATGATTTCATCATCCTTATCAGATACTAGAGCTTTAAGTTGTTGTTTCTCTCTTTGTAGATCTCTTGCTTTGTCCTCAGCTATCCTTAATGCATCTAGATTTTTAGTCATCTGTGTACTGAAATGTTCATGTTCCCTTTTCATTGCTTTTAGTTGATCAACCAATGCTTTGTTCTTTTCTTTCAACATTCCAATTATTTCTTCAGTCTCTTCAGATATACTGTTCTCAGATAATGTCTCGATTTGTTCCACTAACTCTTGAGAATCCTGCAAGTCATCAGATAATCTTCTCCTTACTTTTAGAGATTTTTGCATTTGTCTTTGCATGTCTGCAATCACTTGATTTGCATTATCCATCTCTTCTTGTAGATACACAATCCTCCGAGATTGTTTGTAGCCTTCCATTGATAAGATCTTTCTCTTTAGGTAGTTAAACCTTTTTCCAAGATTCAAGCTCTGATACCAATTGTTAGGCCCAATATGGAAAGCTAATGTACTGAAAGGGGAGGGGTGAATCAGTACTTCAAAACTTTTCTTCAATAATAACCTTAATGTTATGCATAAATAGAATAGTGCAATAACATAAATTAAAGTTAAAACAAATAGATAACAATCATACATGATTCACTCCATAACACATATATTTTGGTCACGCAGAAACTCTTGGTTAGAGAGAAAAACTGCAGTGGGGATGACACCCACAACTTCACTACTGCAATAATAAAGATTGTTCGGTTAGACCTACATTTAGCTATTTCTGATAGCTTACCCTGTTAGGAGTAACAAGAACTGTTAGATCTACCTTACTAAAGGATTTCACAGCACTATATAAATGTTGCACCTGGTTAGAGGATTTACAATTTATAGACTTCGTTAGAGTCTTTTACCCTATTAAAGGTATCTCTTTCAACTTCTCAATATTACAATAAAATCATTACAAATATTTGCAACTTTACATCTGAAATGTTATAGCAGATTCTATGTGCTCAAAATAAGATTACCTAGCTTGTAGCATACCTCGGTAACCCATATTGTAACTCGGTAAACCCTTCTGTTTACTCTGTTCTTCGACTGTTCACTGATAACCTTCTCGGTGACCTCTCTGTGTCTCTGTAATAGTCTTCCTTCATACATACACACACATACATTTCTTTCCATGTTGTATAAATAGATCTCTTATAGTGGTGATCTAATTCATTGCTTCGATCTTACAAAAAAGATTCCTCGAATGAATAACTAAACAAAATATTTCATTGGTTAGATTGACCTTGCAATCATACACAATATTCTAGTGCAATTTCCAATGTAATAACGGTTAGATGCACCTCGATCTTGTAACACGTTTTCATGTGCATGTCCAGGTTCAATGTATCTGGTAAAACATTTCACTCGGTGAGTTAACTTTACTGCTCGGTAGCCATGAAACAATACCCGGTAAACAGCTCAGTGAATAATGCGTTTTGTGACTGCTTTCTTCTGTAATCAACTAGACTATTCATATCGACTTCTCTGTGTGTACCGACTGCATGATTCGGTAATACTAACCGACTAGAATATAATATGACTTTGAATATAAAACTAATGGCAATTTGATAAGTAGTAATAGCCTCTTCATCACAAGCAACCGCTCAAACACCTCTCTATCTCATCACACAAGTCAGGCACTAACTTGTGTACTAGTGACTCCTGAGGTCATCTTCCTTACCTTTACCGGTGTTCTACAACAGAAGGTGATATCCAAGATATCACATCATGTACTCCTTCATAACAGTGTTGCATGTACATCTCTTCTACCGGTGGTCATCCCATATCGGTTGACATCAATGACAAAGTAATGCCAAAAATCTCCCCCTTTGGCATTGATGTCAACACATGTAGTATCTGACATACTACATAGTCTTTCTTCCCCTTACTATGATCCATGGATTTATACACATGTAGTATGTGGTATACTACAGAATCCTTCTTCCCCTTTGACAACAATGGCAAAGGGCACTATCAGGATGTCATTCCTCCTTGTCTTTATCAACACCGACCAAATACTTTCTCCCCCTTTGTCTTCATTGGATGTAACACTTCCTTTGAAACCACTTATTATCTTGTCACCGGTTGTTACATCTTCTCAAGTCACAACACTTGAGATGGGGAACTTAAACATCAACTAACACCAACTGAGCATGCACGTCTGATGCAATTTGAACTCAATTTGCAGAAAGACTGATACCAATTGTTGATGTGTCAGTGAATACTAATCACCTACCAGTCAACCTACAACACCTTTTCTATTTCCATCTCCTGTAGTTTGGGCAGTCAGTATCCTTACAAGTTTAAGCAAGCCATCTCTTCATCATTAGAACTTGAACTCCCCCCAATTCATACATCTCAGGTTCTTATCTTTGGTCAGGTATGGTACTGGGACTCCAATCTTCTCCATATACTAGTTTAGTTGTGCATATGCGATCACTGATGATCCTTCAACTCCATTGCATCCACCACAGCCTATGACATGATCCTGAATTTTCCCAATGCCATACAGTGACATCATCATGCCAAGAGACAAACCGGTTAGCCCAAAAACATGCAAGCCTGCATGACCAACAACTATGGCCAACATATGTCTTTCAGGTCTTCATCAACACCTCATGAGACATAATTTCACTCCATACTACTGGGGCTAATGCAATGCTCTCCAACCTCATTATCTTACATAACCTACAAGTACCTATTAGCATCCATGCTAGTAACATCCTGCACATACCGGTTAACATCTGATGCCAATTATTAACCTTCACTCTTTGAAATATGCAGTGTTGATCCATCACTGGTCTGTAGGTGTATTCAAGGCAGCATCTACACACACTTATCTTTACATTTTCATCCTTCATACCAGCAACATCATGTTTTTTCATGTTGCCTTCTTCACTGAGGGGGTGGAAGATAAATTCAATGTGCTACTCCCCCTAAGGTTCTGCGTCTCCTGTAGGCCTTAGGAGATATCACTTGTGCGTTGAGTGCACGGTGTCGGTCCATGGTCTTCTTCCTCCATACCTACTTGGTCTCATCCTTCTTCCCATTTCCAGATTCTTCATTACAGTCGGAAGTAGCGCTATAGTAGCACACAACCTCTAACCCAACTTCATGATTGGGAAATCACTTGACATACTAATTTGTCCATCTTCTCCTAGTCATGATGTTTCAAAACACACATCAACACGTGTTCCTCCCTTTTACAATTCATTTGTGTGTCTAATACAATTAATATTTCCTATTTTAGGAGTCCAAACTTTTGGAGGCCATAACTTGTGAACCGAGTGTCTGATTGACGAACTATTTGATGCATTGGAAAGCTCATGAAGTTCTTTATCACCTCATAACCCGCTACATTGGTTGTTCCCACTTTTCAAGGCATTTGAAAGGGTCTAAAGTTATTAAAATTAAATTTAAACCTTTCATCGCACCCTCCAAAAATAGAAACTTTAATATCTTCAAAACTAGCTATGAACTTGCAACAAAAATTTACAAGCATGCCATTAGCCAATCTAAAGCTTTGGGAGAATTTTGTACCATTTTGTTCTCAAACAAAAACTTACTATAAATAGTAACCTTAGGTAAATGCAAGGTTGAGACACCATTTTCCTAACATTCTCCCACTTGTCGAACACCTTGCAAGAGCAAAGTCAGTATCTACATAATAAATTAGTTGCTAGGTGTCATGAGACCCATATACCATGAACACCATCTAAACTTCTCTGTGCTTAGGGTCACAGTTAAACAATTTACAATATTCATCAAAGTCTCTACCTTAACCAGCTTCACCCTGCCATCTTTGATAATATCTCTAACAAAATGATATCAAACATCAATGTGTTTGGTACAGGCATGAAATGTTGGGTTCTTAGCTAGGCAGATCACACTCTGACTATCACAATAAATTGTCACTGCACCTTGCTTTATTCCAATATCTGAACACAATCTCTTAAGACAAATGACGTCTTTACAGGAATGAGTAGATGTCATATAATCTACTTTTGTAGTGGACAAAGCAACCACAGCCTGTCGCTTACTCATCCAACTAATTGCACCACCAAATAAAGTAAACACATAAGCACTGATGGATCTTTTTCTATTAATATCACCTGCCTAGTCTGAATCCACATAACCTTGAATATCAAAGGAAATCACATCTCCAACCAAATTACCATGATAACACAAAGAGTACTTTGAAGTGCCCTTCAAATATCTAAAGACTCTTTTGACTGCATCCCAATGAAATATATTAGGATTAGACATATATCTGGAAAGAACTCCCACTACTTGGGCAATGTTTGGTCTAGTACAAACCATAGCATACATAAAACTTTCAACTGCACTCTGGTAAGACACTCTGCTCATGTCTTCCATCTGCAATGGAGATGTAGGAAAATGTGAAAGAGATAGTTTCATTCCAATTATAAAAGGAACACACAATGGCCTACAATACTGCATGTTGAACCTCCAAAAAACTGATTTCATATACTTTCTGGCCTAGGCATAGCTTTCCGTTTACTCTATCTCCTCTAATTTCCATCCCAAGAATGTGTTTCGCTACACCAAGATCTTTCATTTCAAATTTAGAAGCAAGGTAAAACTTTAGTTTTGAAATCATACCTTTCCCTTTACCAATGGATAACATATCATCAACATATAATGCAACATATAGGAAATTAGATTTATACTAAACACAATGATCTGATTTAGAACGCTTAAATCCCAAACTCAACACATATATAATCAAATTTATAATACCAATCCTAAAACTCTGTTTGAGGCCATACAAAGATTTCTTTAATTTACAGACCAAATTACTTTTACCTTTTACCACATAGTGCTTTGGATATGTCATATAAAAATCCTCCTCCAAATCACCATGAAGGAAAATAGTTTTCACATCCATTTGCTTAATCTTTGAATCATAAGCAGTAGCAATAGAAAACAAAAATCTAATGGGGGTCATTTTTACAACAAGGGAAAATATCTCACCATAGTCAACACCCTCAACCTAAGAGTAGCCTTTTGCAACCAACCTTATTTTATACTTCTCAATGCCTCTGGAACTAAACCAATATTTTTCTTGAACACCCATTTATGACCAATAGGTTTTTTTCCTTCAGGAAATGGTACAAGATCTCATGTGTCATTCTTTTTCAAAGTTTCTATTTCTTCTTCCATAGCAATCTTCTAGGATTCTGCATCATTCATACCTAATACCTCTTCTACAGATCTAGGTTCATCCACATTAATATTCAAAGAAAAAATACATCTCCAATCATTAGGTGAATACCTTGTAGGTGGTTGTCTATGTCTTGTAGACCTTTGAATAAGATAAGTTGGAGGTTCTTCCTCTTCTTCTAAAGATTTAGATCTAGATAAGCTATCCTCAGCTTTGTGCCTATCTAGAGGTCTCGATTCAACTCTTTCAGGCATAGAAGGGAATTGAATCACATCTTCCTGTTTAGTCTATTTTGGCTGTAATGTAACAAAAGGAGACTTGATTTATCTAAAAACACACTCCTAGTATGTATTACCTTCTATGCAATAGGGTCCCAAAGATTGTATCCTTTCACACCATAATTGTAACCGATGATACATTTCACAGCCTTGTTCTCCAACTTTGTTCGCTTCTCCTTTGGCACGTGTGCATATGCCTCACAACCAAAAACTATAAGATGTCTCAATGAAGGCTTGTGACCTGACCATGCTTCCATTGGTGTTTTATCAACAAGAGTTGATGTATAAGATTTGTTAATCATGTATCAAGCAGTGGCAACAGCTTCAGCCCAAAAAATTTATTCTAGACTAGCACCACTTAGCAAACTCCTAGCATTCTACATCAATTTCCTATTCCTTTTTTCTAGAACTCCATTCAGTTGTGGAGAGTACAGAGTTGTCTTATGTCTGCTAATACCACAGTCTTTACAGAATCTATCGAAATCATTAGAGAAAAATTCATCGCCATTGTCATTTCTCAAACATTTAATTTTATTTCCAGTCTACAACTCAACCATTACTTTAAATTCTTTAAAATGACTAAAAATTTTAGATTTACTCTTTAGAAAGTATTCCCATGTCCTTCTACTAAAATCATCAATAAATGAAACATAATATGTGGGTTTTCCAATGGAAGGAAGATCTACAGGACCAAACACATCAGAATGAATAAGATCCAAAACACCACAAGATTTATGAGAACTCGAGTAAAATGAATGTGGTTTTTTTTTCCATAAATGCAATGCTCACAGAAATCAAAGTCAAGATTACAATCATTCAAACCTTCAATGAGGTTTTTTATTTTTCAAGTTTCTTAGACCCTTTTCTCCAATATGGCCAAGTCTCTGGTGCCATAACATAGTCTTCTCTGCAGGTAACTTTTCTTCAGAAGAAAGAGAACCCTTAGGTACCCAAAAGCCATGTCCATCTGTTGAAGGTGAAACCCTCAAATCTTTCAATGAAGTATCCACATATTTACTTTTTACAGAAGTTCTATTACATTCAACAGTGTATGCCTCTAGCTTATACAAAGTGTCAAACTTGACACCTCTAGCAATCACCATAGCACTCTTAATCATCTTACATCCTACATAAAAAAAGACTACCTGCACACCCGCATCTATCAGTTTGCTCACAGATAATAAATTTCATTTTAATCTAGGGATATGCAGCATACCGCTAATCTTTTTTATTCTACCATTAGGAAACTTGATCCTAAGTTTACCATGACCAACAATATCTAAATGTGAACCATTACCCAAGTACACCTTACCTCCTTTAAATTCTTCATATTCAAAAAACCAATCTTTATTATAATTCATATGAAAAGATGCATCTAAGTCAATTAACCATGCATCATTACCTGCATGAGTAGTCAAAACTACAATGAATGCATCACCACATTCCTTCTCGGATTCAAAATCAGAAACGAACTTCTTTTTCTTCTTTTCTTCTTTGCAATCCTCAAGGTTGTGACCTAAATTACTGTAATTCTAGCAAATGACTTTGGACTTTCTAGGGGATTTCAATCTCCCTCTAGATTTGGACTTATTGTGCTTCTCATTCTTCTTGCCTTTTTCCTTAGGTCATCCATGAACAGTTAAGGCTTCGTTAAAACTGATGGATACCTTCCTCTGCATCTCTTCACCAAGTAGGGCACCCACCACATCTTCAAGCTTCAAAACAATAGAAGTACTACCGATAGCCATAACTAGAGAATCCCACTAATCAAACAAAGATCAAAGAAAGATCTAGCATTTCTCCTCTTCATCCATATTAACATAAATAGATACCAATTGAGACACCAACATATTAAATTCTTCCACATGGTCTATAATTCATCCACGCTCTTCCATTCTCAAGGAATTCAATTTCTTCCTCAAGAAAATCTAGTTCAATAAAGATTTCGCTTAATACATTTCACCAAGCTTAGTCCATAAATTTTTTGCAGAGTTTTCTTCATGGAAATTGATCAGAACAGAGTTTGTCAAGCACAACCTTATTACACCTTTCTCTTTACACTCCATAACATCTTATTGAGTAGCCGCACTAGGATCTGAGGTTATTGAGACATTTGCATCAACAACATCCCACAGATCTCAATCTATTAGTAGATCTTCCATCTTTAGCTTCCACATCTCAAAATTACATCCAAAAAATTTCTCTACCTCTATTCTCCTTGGCAAAATTTCTATCTTAAAATTCTTGCAACAAGATCAAAGAGTATCTTTTGAACAAGCTCCCACTCAAATCTGGATTAGTTCAAAAAAACCCACAACCCACAAATGAAATGAAAGGTGATCAAGCTTTGATACCACTTATAAGGAACTTAAGTAGTTGAACAACTTCCTACACTAACCTTGAGAAGAGGGTAATGCAAAAACTTTTATAGATCATTACAATAGATACACAAACTTAACTGAAATGAACATAATATCATGCATATGACAACATAGTGATTTACATGGGGAAACCCTTTTGGGAGAAATAACCCACACTCCAAAAGCAGCTCAATATAGTATTCAATAATCAGTAAAATATTACAATATACTTGCAAATAAATCTCTTCACATGAGTACCACTAATCAAATATTCAGAGGTAACTCGATAACCATAAGACTCTTACACACAACCTCTATCTCACCCACCTCATATATAGGAGATACAATACAAGAAACCGTCAAACAGTATAACAAAACCATGGGCTAAAACCACCCAATAAAGTAGAGCTGACCTTATCTCTATTGTAGATGCCCTATGACATGTCAAAACACACATCAACATGTGTTCCTCCCTTTTACAACTTATATGTGTGTCTGATACAATTTATATTTCCTATTTCAGGAGTCCAAACTTTTGGAGGTCATAACTTGTGAACCAAGTGTCTGATTGATGAACCGTTTGATATGCTAGAAAGCTTGTGAAGTGCTTTATTACCTCATTACCTGCTACTCCAGTTACACCCACTTTTTAGGGAATTTAGGAAGGTCTAAATTCCTCAAAATTAAATCTATACCTTTTATCGCACCCTCCAAAAATAAAAACTTTAATATCTTCAAAACTAGCTATGATTTTGTGATGCAAATTTACTAGCATGCTTATCTAGACAATTCGAAGCTATGAGGAGAATTTTGCATCATCTCATGCTCAAATAAAAAATTACTATAAATAGTAACCTCATATAAATGAAAGGTGGAGATACCATTTTCCCAACAGAAATTTGGATGTCAATTATGGAATTAGTGTAGAACAATGGAATACTAAGATAAAACATTAAAAACAAATTGCTATGAATATCCAACAAATCCATAGATAGGGATATTGATAGAATAAGAGAATCAAAACCTATTCTTGAAAGTTCAAGTTGATTTTTTAGGACCATGTAGTAGAGATTCAACCTAGTCCTTCGATTTTCGCTCTATCAAAATATGTACCTATTCATCATTGTCAACACTATCAAAATGTCTAAGTGCAGCTCCTATGTTAATTCCCTACAAATATAAAGAGAGGAAAAAGGTTGTGGATAGGATTTTTCCTTGGGTCAAACCCCATTTTAGGAATTAACCTTGAAATTGAAGTAACAATTGTAATAAAAATTTGCAACAAGGTGCTTTCCTTTTGACAGAATTGTTGGATCTGAAAAGAAATGCTTGTAATTCAAATGTAGACCTTGATGAAGCTTTTGTGAATCCTCATGCAAGGGTTTTAAGATGTCTTGTAGAATGTCTTCATAGAAGGTTGATCATGGATGTCATCTCGAATGCTTAAACTTGACTTCACTTCTTCTCCAATGCTTGATGAATTTATTATTGGTTTCTCACTTGAAATGAATCTTCTAGAGTGCAATTAGGATCATTAGATGACTTAGGTTTCAACTGAGAGGGCTAGACATCCTTTTATACTTGAATGCTTGAAAATTATTTGAATTTTCGGAGTAGGCCGACACGAGGTCTAATTTATCCCTCACTTGATGTGACTATTGTGAGGACTAGATTTGGGTCTTGATTGAGAGGACTAGGGCTCCCAGCACCCTGATCCTAAGAATCAGGACTCATATTTGGGGAGAAGGCAAGGAAGATGGTTAAATTACAAAATTGTCAAGTGGTGTGAGCAGAATGAAAACAATCATTGGACATAATTCAAAACACCAAGGTGAGGTCCATGAGGGCTTCACTGGCTAGGAAATATTGTATCATGTGCATTCATATTGGGGGGTTTTTAATTGAGATATTAAAAATACAATATTTGGCAAAAATTGGGGGCCTTTTAATTTAGGTTGTGTATTAGGAGGGGTTGACAAAAAAAGAGTTTAGGGCAATATTTTTTGAAAATAGGGGGATTCTTTAGTATGCCATGAACGCATGTGCTATAACCCAAGTTCACTAAGTGAATCCCCCGTGGTGAGGTCTAGGTGAGGACAAATTTGTATGTGTGTAAAATTTATGGCACTACATTTAGCCCCCACTTTAGCATGATTTTGAGACTAAACCATACTCGTGGTAAGTACAAAGAGGCATAGAAAAAGTTCACCGAGATATCAAAGATACAAGACACACCAAGCCCACTGGGACTTTAGGATCTTAGTACTCTAATATAAAGATAAAACAAACAATAGATGAAAGGGAAAGAGAGAGTATGACTACATTGGCCTAGTAGGATTTGCTTACTATGAGTCATGAAAAAGAAAAATAGCAAATTACAAAGCAAAAGCTTTAGTTTGTGTTGGTGTAAATAATTATTCATCTTGGGTATTATTACACTATACCTAAGTTTACTTAGGAAATGCATTTCATACTAGTTTGGGTATGAGACACTTGGGTGTTTGTTCCACATTGAGATAGTGTGTGTAGGAGAATTTCCACCTTTTGTGGACTTATCTTGTTGTTACATTCCACATTTAGTGGGTGATCCACCTCATGTGGAATATTATATTGTTTCTCCTACCTACCCACACCTATGTCCCACCTACCCTTATTTCTTATTGAGCCACATGTCATGTTTGTGTGCTCACATATCCATATAGCCTTTCCTATATAAGAAGGCTCATATTCATTGTATGTAACGATTGATGATCCAGTTGATCAATATTTTCATCTTGATAGAATACAGTTTATTCCTATCATTTATTTTGTTCTCTCTTATTTGTGATTTTCATTGCCTCTTGATCTTGGCAAAATCTCACATGGTATCAGAGCCATTAGAGTGTCATTGGTTTGTCAATTGAGGGTAATTTGATGTTATTTGGGGTTGTATATTTTGGAGCTTTCTATTGCAAGTTATTATTGAAGCTTGATAGGTCAAATCTGAGGTTACCATTCGATTGAGGAGGTCCAAGAAAGTTAGTTTTTCCTTTTGTTTCATCCAAATCGGACTTCGGAGGCCAAATCTAGAGGCATTTGAAGTTTGAAGCTACGACGGAAATTTTCCAGAAATTATAATTTTGCAGGCAATTTTTAAATAGTGATATCTCACTCATCCGGACTCCTTTTTTCGAGCAATATCTTTTCTTTTGGGGTAGAATTTTGTGATCTGTATAGTGGTGCAGGAGTTTTCTGATTTTCGGATATAGGTTTTTCTAAAATCGCGAAATCCCAATTTTTACAACTTTGGAGCCTTCGTTTGGGGTCATACGACCTCCTTTTCAGGTGCTGTTTTTTTTAAAGTGCATAATTTTTCATCTACTTTCATAATATGTCATTTGTTTGTAGTGATTTTGAGTAGAACTTGTACTTTCAATATTTGGTCTTTTTTTGGCCTATTTGGTACTTGTATTTTGCTTGGATCTCAGTTTAGATCACTAGCAGTATTTGTTGAAGTCTCTTATATCTCATTTTGAGAAGTTGTAATTGAAATCAAAAGTCCACTTTGCCTTGTTTTGCAAGTAGCTCATTGTATACACACTAAATATAAAGTGTCAAATCACCATTTTTTATTTTTTTTTTGGGGGGGGGGGGGTTGTTCTTGATTGAGTATTTTGGAGGGGTGTCTTGTGTGATTGTGTCTCTCTCTATTTTATGTTTTTTCATTTTGGTGCTATGGGTTCTCCTAAATTTCCACTTTTAACTCTTCATAATTATGAATCATGGAAGACTAAGGCATGGAGTAAACTAATGAAAAAAAGACTCATTCATTATGTAATTGGAACTACTACAGCACCACCTAATGCTAAGGCTGATCCTAATGCTCAAATTGAATGGTTCACTAAAAATGCTATGGCAATTGGAACTCTTAGAAAGTATGTATCAGATGACCTCATTTTTCACATTGATAAGTGTACCACAATTAAAGAGGCTTGGGATATTTTTCAGAAATTATATGGTCAAGTTGATGAGATTAAGGGCTATAAGCTTGATAGTGAACTCACAAATTTGGATCCCAAGGATTTTGATACAATCTAAGATTATGTCACAAAATCAAATGAGCTAAGAGAAAAGCTAAAGGATTGTGGAATTGACAAAAAGGATGTTCAATTGGTTTATAACTTGTTGGACAAGCTTTCTTTAGAGTATGCAGCCTTTGTATCTAGCTTTCACACCCATAGGTTAGCTCAAGGTTCCTCATACACTTCTCCCTCATTTGATTCATTCACAGAGATTTTGATACTTGAGCAATCTAAGTTGACCATGATGGGGATTCTCAAATCTTCAAAGTCACAAGTTTTGGTGGCTAATAAAGGGAATCAAAGAAATCAAGGAAAAAGCAAGAATCAAAAGCAACCTAAGTCAAAACCCCAACAAGATGGAGCACAATCTTCCTCTCCACAACAAGGTGATTCACCATTCTCACCTAAGAGGAAATCATATAAGGATAATCTTTTTTGTGGATATTGCAAGAAGTCGGGACATGATGAGCATCATTTTTATAAGAAGGATATTGATGAGTTGAAGAATCTTCTTGATAAGAATAAAATTAACCTACCTTCTAGAATGTCTACATTGACTTCTTCTAAGGGAAAGTATCACTCTTTTGGGACAGATAAAGGAAAGGGACAATCTCTTTGTGCTACTACAAGTCATGATTCAAGGAGATGGCTTCTAGATTCGGGGGCTTCTCATCATATGGCATCTTTGTAGTCTATGTTTTCTACATTTGAGCCTTGCCACATGCCACAGATTTTGATGGGAAATCATGCATACATGGATGTGATTAGGAGATGTGTTGTGTGTACCCCATTTGACAAACAATCTTCTTTCCATCTATCAAATCACACGTGGGGCAACTAAGAAAACTGTGGAGTTCGCACCTGATTCAGTTATCATTAGAGACTTGGAGAGTGGAGCTATCATTGCAACTGGGGTGGTTGACCATGCATCTCGGTTGTCCTCTTTTTCACATTTTGGTCCTATTGATGAGGTTGATACTTCCTATGTTGATGATTCAGATTTTAAGGAGAACTTTGGGCATTTGAACTTGGGGATTCTCACTTGTGACCCCATTCTTGAGCCTTGCATTTCATCTCCTTCTCTTGATATCACACCACCTATTGCACCTGATGATGTAGCTAGTGTGATAGTTTTGCCCTCTTGTGTGTCAGTGCAGTAGGATATTCCATGTCTTCCAGCTTCAGTTCATTAGGATGCCTACTTGACATACATTGCAGGTTTGTTTGTGGAGTACTATATTGTAGATTTGGGAGTCATCATTGATGAAATTCATCTTCTCTTTGATGAAGATGATCCTTCTTCGATTGTTGTGAGGGATCACTTTGACCCTCTTGTGTATTCTCTACATGATCAATCTTTAGAGGTTGACATGATTGTGGATACTTTTGTCCAGCAGTTGGAGGAGGTCTCTTTATCTTTTGAGGAGACGTGTGAGTCTTTGGATATTGTTCTACATTTTTCTCCACTAGATCTTGGAGTGCCTTTTTTAGCAGTGTGGTGCAGTTTACCACCTTCGGAGGGGGTAACTTTCAGCATCGACATGGGGATACTTGAGCAGTTTTCAGAGATTCCTTTCATCATGAGTATTTTTTCTACATCTTCCCTTTAATGATTGGGGAGACTTCATGGATACACCTTTGGTTTTGTTTCTTCCTAAGGGGAGGAACGTGGTTCGACGTTCGTGGAATAGTTTCTTCATTCATCATCGAGCTTCTATCATTGGTGCAGATTCCACATTGATTCCTATTCTCTCTCTTATTCTTCTTCTCTCATATGGGGGGGGACTTTTTCCTCACAGGGGGTTTTGTCCTTCACATACATCTATGAGAGTTCTTTGTATCTAGTTTTCATCTCTCTTTTGGGGGAGGGTTTTTTCCCATTGGGTTTTTCTCTCTTTCCCCACTTTGTGAGAGATTTCATTGCATTGGTTTTCATGCATTTACATTTGCACATGGGTACCTAACATGGCCTCGTAGCCGAGACCCATCTTGCATTGCTTAGTTCCATTGTAGACTTAAGTGCATTCCCCTAGGTTGCACTTAAGGGGGGGTGTTCATGTAAATAATTATTCATCTTGGATATTATTACACTATACCTAATTTTATGTAGGAAATGCATTTCATAGTAGTTCGGGTATGAGACACTTGGGTGTTTGTGCCACATTGGGATAGTGTGTGTAGGAGAATTTCCACCTTTTGTGGACTTATCTTGTTGTTACATTCCACATTCAGTGGGTGATCCACCTCATGTGGAATATTATATTGTTTCTCCTACCTACCCTTGTTTCTTATTGAGCCACATTTCATGTTTGTGTTCTCACATATCCATATAGCCTTTCCTATATAAGTAGGCTCATATTCATTGTATGTAACGATTGATGATCCAATTGATCAATATTTTCATCTTAATAGAGTACAGTTTATTCCTATCATCTATTTTGTTCTTTCTTATTTATGCTTTCCATTGCCTCTTGATCTTGGCAAAATCTCACAGTTTGCAAAGTAACTTGAGTATTAAAAACACACCATGGTGTGTGCATAAAGTGTAAAATTGAGTGGAGTGTATGCCCTCATGTTAAAACAATTATGTATGTCTTATTTGGAGAAATAAATTTAAGGTAGCATACATCCAAAAGGAAAGCATGTCACCATAATGAGATGCAAAGGACAAATCAAAGGATAATGCTCACAAAACATAGAGGAAAAAGAACATAAGGGATCCACTAACTCTGGGGTTAGTATGCTCTTATGATAAATAATGTATATCAAGAATATTTGTATTCAATCAATCTCATCCCCCAAAGGTGGTGGAACTAAGAACACAATAGAAGAGGAGAACAAGAGATAACAAATAAATGTCTTTTTGAGTCAACATGGAAGAGACCAAAAAGAGATCTCAATGCTTTGCATCATATCCAAGTAGAAAACACAAGAGCACATTTATGATTAATAGCACATGTACAACATTACCTAGATACGACATATAAAATAATTGGGATTCAAATAGAGGAATGTCACAATGGATTTGGACTCTTTATTACCTTACACCAATGGAGTAACAAGGGTCATCCAAAAAGAACCTAACACAAAAACATGCCAAGCAACACATTACAGGGGGAAGCACATTACGAACACACAAACACACAAAAGAGAATCCACAACACAAATGAAGCTAGTCAAGTAAATCATCTACCTCCCAATATTGTTTAATATCATCTACAGATGGTGGATAAGATGCAAGAGGATTCACTTCCAGCACAACAGATGGAGCTACTGCAAGTTCCAAACAAAGACCATGCTCTAAGGATTAATTACTTTGTTTATCACTAGAAGCTGGGATTAATGCTTTTGAAAAATATGAATATAACTGATGATTAATTTCAACAAGCTCATACATATCATTAGAATCAACATTGTTGGCATGAACACCATTCTCATCATCCATATCATCATCTATATTGATAAAAATGTGATCTTTAAACAAAAATAAATTGAATTATCATTTTTCTTAAGCTTTTTTAATTTAGGTGATTTGAGTTGAACTTCCTCCCTAGGGTTAGGCGAAGGTTGGACAAATGGGACCAAGTCAACATTTGGTTTCTTCAAGGAGGAAATGGTTTGGGAAGCAAGCTCGTGAGCCCTAGCACGACATCTTCATTGGCGTTCTCTCACACAATGATTCCTTTTAATTTTAGTTGAGGCTTTCACAGGTTGAGGATCTATAGAATAGCTTATTTTATTCCCTTATAGGGGGGGAATGAAATAAGCCTAGATAGGCTGAGAGATACTTGATGCCAAATGCTTTCCTTTGTAGGATGTAGGAGGTGGGATTGAGGCATATATAGGAGAAATAGGAGTAGGAAGTATACCAGGTCCATTATGAGGAGGAGTAATGTCCATGGGGGTAGTGTCTCTAGGTTTACTCAAGGCCATGATCATATCGTTTTTATTTTTATTTTTGATAATATTACAAAAGGATATCATTTCAAGGCTTAAGAGGCTCAAGTTGTTTAGGCCAAAAGTAACCAAGAGTGAAATTTTTATGCTTCACCATGAGTTGGTGAAGGATATGATTAATCATTATAATAGCCATTATGAGGGTATTTCAAACATTTATGAATTTTTTAGAAGGGATAGATTTTAGGGAAGAGAGCCAAGGATGTCCCAACTTGACACAAAATTGATCTAATGTAGGAATGATAGCAAATGTGACATCTAAGCACTTAGTAACAACCTCAACGGGAAGGTTGATAGAACCAATAGTAGGGCAAGAAAAACCATCATACACCTTAACCATAACATCAAATTTATCATATGTTACTTGATTCAATTCTTGAGTATAAAGATGTTCTTCAATAATCACATTCACCATACACACTGGATCAATGAGCGCTCCTCATAATATTTTTTCTTTGATCTTTGTACTAATATATAATGGGTCATCAAGTGCAACAATAGTCTCACTAGGATTGAAAGTAATGCATAAGTCTTTTGGAGGTGTAGGTTTGTCAACAACCTTCACATCATTATTAGATTCTATGCCAAGATCATTAGGAGAAATAGAAAGAGGCTCAAACTCAACAACATGGTATAATGAGAAGCCAACAAATTGTAAATATTTGGAGGTTTTGATTAGGAGGAGCTATGGATTTATTCCCTTTGTCATCAACACCAACTACAAATATGGTATTTTTTTTATTAAAGTAAGCAGGTTTTGAAGGGGCCCCTAAACCCTTTACAAAAGGACCTTACAAGATAAAAGCATTAAGAAACCAGGAGGAACAAACATTAGGAAAACCAACAAAATAACTAGAAAAAACCAATTAAAAGCCCCAAAAAACTAGCAAAAAACCAGCTAGACCCGACAAAAGGAACTAATTTATATTTTTCAGGGCATTAGCCAAGTTACTTCTAATCCCATACAGGTCTTTGATATTATCCCTAAGATTAGGGATATCCTTAGCAAAAGCAGAAGCAACTTTCTTAACGCTCACTCTAGTTCTCTTTGCTGCTCCACCAGGTGTAGCTTCCCCACTTCCAATCTCGATTGCATCTTCATCCATGTCAAGGTCCACCACCGGTTTGGGAGAGCTGGAGTTACTGAGGACCTTCGAAATATCCTCTAGGTTCTTTGTAACTACAGACAAGATATTTAGGATAATACCCAGCAGGTTTTTCATCATCACTTTCCCTTCTTCCAGATAGTCAATCCGAGCTGCCATTTTTTTAACTTTTTCCTCCATTTCTTGCTTCCATTGCTTTTGATTCATGTCATCTTCCTTCCTTTTCTCATCCATCTATTTCCCATTTTTTCTAGGTTCTTGAATAGTTCATATGTCCATCTGTCATAACCCAATCTAGCCTCAGTGAGTTTTTTAAGGTTATCCAGGAATAACCTTTCTCCAGTGCTTTCCTTATCCTCACTCAAACTATCCTTAGTCATATCCTTCTCGGGTTCCTTGTTCTTCTCCCTCTCAGAATTCAAATCTTTTTTTGCATTATCCTTATCATCCAAATCCACCATAGGTTGGTTGTTGTCGTTGCCTAAGCTAGCACTGTGAATTGGGCTATCATTGTCAGACTCGTTATCACCTTCTTCATCCTCTACATCCACATCTTCGTCTTTCCAACTGTCCTCACCCTCTGACTTGTCTATTTCTATTTCACTGCCCTCTTTTCAGTTTCCTTTGTGTCATTCTTTTCATCATGGGGTTTCATCCCAGTGGCACTCTTGCTTTTTTTTCTAGAAGTAGCCTCCTCCTTGCTAGGTTCACCTTCCTCCAGCTTTCTCTTGCCTTTCCCTGGAGAAGCGGATAACCTCTTATTTTCCTACATGGCAAGGATTTTACAGTGCTCATAAATGAGCAACAAGAGCCCACAATGGAGCACCAGATTTGAGGGATTCTTGTTGTGTTTATTGAGTGACCTAGAAAGGGACCTGAAGAGATAGTAGGGTAGGGAGACCCTTTTCTCATGCCTGAAGTGGTTTAATAACACAAAGTGATAAGTGTGGGCCTTGGAAAAGCGGCCCTCAACAGTTATGTATTCCATTATGGCATTCAAAACTCAGCCCTAGATTTTCTTAATATTGGAGGCTTCATAATAACCCCCTGTGGCTTTTCCAATTTTAGCCCTCTCCTTTTCCTTACATGGGAAAAGATTTACTGCATTATTGGAAACTTTAAGATCTCTAAAAAATTTGAGCCTTGAGTGGGGCATACCTGTCACAGTCACGATGAGGCCTGCGTCCAATTTGAACCTCACGCCATAGATTTTAAAGGACCCATTACTCCAATTTTCAAAAATTTTGGAGACTATGAGATTAACCCTACCTTTGTCGTAATCAACCAGCTTCTCCATGAAACTCGTTAGGGATCCTTTTTCCAGCTTCACCCAAACTTTTGGCATATCCTTCCATCTGGACATGTTGTCTGGTTCCTCCCTCCTTAAATCACGTCACATATTCAATTTCAGACTTTCACCTCTATTCTTCTGCAAACTCAAAACTTTCTTCCTGTTGTCTCTCGAGATTTTGAAAAAGATGACCCACAAAGTGTGCGAAGTGATATTATATCTGATTTGGATTCTGCCACTTTGCCAAGTAATCATTACCTTTCTGTCAATGCATAAATTACTCATATCAACTATCATGATTATGTGGTCCTTCTTTCCTCGTAAATCTATCCTTTCTGAGGAGCTCTTTAATACTCATATTAACGTCTTCCCTGTGCCAAATTGTTTGAGATTCGGAGTTAACACCTAGGTTCGCCAGACAGTCTACCACCATATTTTTCTCTCTAAAGGTATGTTCTATTATTATTACTTTAAAACTAGCAATTATATACCTAGCTTTCAAAATAATGTCTTCAATGGACCATGATGACTCGGTTTCTCCCTTCAAACACTTAATAATATTAAGTGAGTCTCCCTCAAGCCATAATTTATCATGATTTAGGTTCTTAGCAATAATTAGAGTATTCAGCGTAGCTGAGGCTTCAACGAAATGACTGGTTTGACTCCCCAAATGACCAGCAACCACCACTAGGCAACTTCCAGCAAAATTATTGACAATGCCCCCATAACCAGCTTTACCCGGATTCCCCTTAGAAGCCCCATCAAAGTTGGCCTTTATCCATCCCTGAGGTGGAAAACACCAAGAAAGACCTTCTTTGCCCTTCTCCTTACTAGATTTGGTAGTGGAAAGGTTCCACCTGTCATTGAAGTCTTCTTTAGCAACTGGTCCATCATCAATACCATTGATGCATTCAAAGATACTCCTATAAATTTTATCCACCACCACTTCAGGGTTGGCACTTTTATCCCTAAAAATCATGGTGTTGCGCTCTTTCCAAATATTCCAGATAACATTAGGGAAGGTAAGTTTCCAAAGCTCCACAATCTTTGGGTTGGAGTTAGGGTAGTGCCATTGCTGCCAGGATTCCCCAAGAGAGTTCGGAAAAACCCAACTTAGCTTCCACCTACTTAAAATAATTTTCTAAATTTCCTGGTTGAAAGTACACTGATGGAGAATATGGCAAGCAGACTCTTCTGCCCTGCAACAAAGAGAACACCTATTAGGAAAAACAAATCCTCACTTTTGAAGGTTGTCCAGAGTTAATACCTTGTTTTGGATAAAGATCCAAAAAAAGATATTAACTTTAGGAACTAACTTCTTATTCCAAACTTTATCGCAAATAGGAATATCTTCCACAACTTTATTTTGGATAGCCACAGTCGAGGACACAGAATACTTCCCATCTGGGGTTTCCCTCCATATCAAACTATCCTCTTTGTTGTCTCTCAGAATTTTAGAAGAAAGCACAATCTCAAGAAACTTTAACCCCGGACAAACATGGTATTGTTACCAATAAAGTATTGGATCTTATTTCTCAACTTGTAACATTTCTCAGTATTGTGGCCAGGTTGATGATGATATTGACAAAAAGCTTTGGGATAATGGGAAGCTAGAATTGGTTTAGAATTGTCAATTGGTTTGATGGGAGAAAGTTGCAACACATTAGCATTCATCAACCTTAACATTATATTATGCAAAGACTCATAAAGAGGAGTTAATTATTTTCTAAAGTATTTGGATAAAGGGGCCACACCTAATGTCATGGTTTCCACTTGAGTATTGATGTCATTTATCTTGATGAGACATTTGTTTTGTTTGAACTTTACAAACAATTGTTGAGGATTCTCACTCTTATCAACTGAAGCCATTGAAGAGTATGATTCAAATTGACTCACTTGAAGCTGATAATTATGAAGCACTACACAATTGCGTAAAACAAGTAAACTCAAAAAATATAATCTTATCTCTAATATATTTTTTGTAAATTAGCAATAAAAATTCTTCGAACATCATGATCAGGCAGAAAATAAGAAATTTGTGAATGCAAATGTTTATATCTACCAATAAAATCAATCACTTTTTCTTTAACTCCATGCATACAATGAAACAAATCAGTCAAAGTAATCTTAGGACCAATGCTATTTTGAAATTGTTGAATGAAACCATTAGCCAATTGTTGAAAAGAAGTAATAGAATAAGGAGACAAAGAACAATACCGTTGCAAGGTTTTATTTCTAAAGGTTTTAGTAAAAAATTTAGCCATCATTCTTTAGTCATGAGAAAAATCACTACAAAAAGTTTGAAATGTCTTCACATAAGGGGTCACATTTTCTATTGTATTACTCCAATTGAGGAACTTCCATATGCTTAGGAGGAATAGCACAGACAATGTCATTGGATACTAGGCTTGCTAAATCAAGTGTGGGAACATTGAACTTGGATTGAGTTATGGAATCCAATTGATGTTGTAAGGTTGTAACAGTTTCAACTAGGTTATTAATGGTTGCTTTGGTGGATGGATTGAAATTACACATATTGGATTGTGATGGAGGAGTAACATTGTTGTAAGTAGGTGGAGGTTGAGAATAAAGAGGGGGAACATCATGTTGGTATTGTAGATATTTGTGAAACAAATGGAAGATTCACAGAAGGAGGTATGTAAGAATATTGATCAATAGGATTGCCCCCATGACTAACATATGTAGGATTAAAATTTTGTGTGGAAGTAGTCATGATGGAAGATGTAGATATAGGCACACTAGGGAAGGATGTAGGCATAGGAATGGAATGGTTAACTTGGCTAATGGGTTGAGAGTAACCAAGGACTTTGGCAAAAAATTTGATTGGCATAATATTAGTATCAATAATATGAGCAAGGCCACACAAAAAATCCACACCTATCTTATCACTTTACACCATTCTTTTTTATCCTTCAATCAAGAGGATTGCCTCACTATTTAGGTATTGTTGACCCATCCATTGTTGATGATTCTAAAATTCATTATCAATCTTCTCCAAGTAGTCAATAGTAACCCTAATTAGTGATTCATCCACATCATGAGAAGTATGAGGAGAATGGGGATAAGTGATGTCATTTGTTGGATTAGGGAAGCACCAACATTCACATGGAATAAGTTATCCAATTACGACTCCATATCCTTACCGTTTAAACTTTGGGAAACCCTATGCCTATAACTTCTTCTCATTTGAATATTGTATGTAGGACTAAGCGTAACAAAACTCATGCACAAAGGAGGGAAAATTGGATGCAAAGATTGGAATCTATGATTAAGCAGTGCAATTCCTTGTAAAAAAGATGGATTAACCAATAAATTAAACAATGTGAATTATTATACTGGATATTAGATGCATCTAAATCTAAACATAGCATGCTATAATAATTAGATCTCAAAACACAACTGAAAAATTATGCAAACCACAAGTCAATTCTAGAATAATAAATTGGGTTTTTAATATAAAATTAACCACTAAATTTATATACTTCAATTGCAAATATGATATATGAGTGCAAACATTAATGTTAAGTGTATACAAATTAGATTTGAGACAATAAATCAGAAACAAGCATGAAACAAGTCAAGTCCACCAAGCTGTATGGGTGAAGAAAAACTAGGTTTTCACCAATTAAGATAACAGAACCACTAGTCTTACCTACAAGACCAAAATATTGAAAGGAGTGAAACCAATAGATCTAGCCACAATCCAAATAGGAAAAGGGTTGAAATTCTGATTAGATTCACTAGTTTTGTTTGCCACCCTCTTTTAGTTGAAATTTGGATGTGAATTGTGGAATTAGGGTAGAACAATGAATAATTAAGATGAAACAGTAAAAGCAGATTGCTACAAATATCCAACAGATCCACAAACAAGGATCTCAATAGAAGAAGAGAATTGAAACCTGTTCTTGAAAGTTTAGGCTGTTTTTTGGGACTGGATAGCAAAGATTCATCATGGTCCTTTGATTTTTTCTTTGTCAAAATTTGAACTTGTTTGTCATCATCAACTCTATCAAAATATCCAAGTCAATTCCTTGCGCACAGAATGAGAGGAAAATGGGTGTGGATAAGGGTTTTCCTTGGGTCAAACCTTGATTTAGGAATTACCCTTGAAATTGAAGTAATAATTGTAATGGAAATTTACAACAAGGTGCTTTCTTTTTGAGGAAAAGGTTGGATGTGAAATGAAATGTTGTAATTGAAATGTATACCTTGATGAAGCTTACTTGAATCCTCATACAAGGGTTTTAGGATGTCTTGTAGAATGTATTCATGGAAGGTTGATCATGGATGTCATCTTGAATGCTTGAACTTGACTTCACTTCCTCTCTGATGCTTGATGAATATCTAATTTCTTGCTCACTTGAATTGAATTTGCTAGAGTGCAATTAGGATCATTAGATAGATTAGGTTTCAAATGAGAGGGGTAGACCTCCTTGTATGCTTGACTACTTGAAAATTATTTGAATTTTCAGAGTAGGCCGACACAGGGTTAATTTCCCACTCACTTGATGTGACCATTGTGAGGATCAAATTTGGGTCTTGATTGAGAGGACTAGGGCATTGGGTACCCAGGTCTTGAGAATTAGGACTCTGATTTGGGGAGAAGGCGGAGAAGATGGTCATCGGGCATCAAAATTCAAAACACCAAGGTGAGGTCTAAGTGAGGATGAAATTGTATGTGGATACAATTTATAATGCTACAATTATATCATCATTTATTAAATATTCATAACTAAAGTATGATAAAACGCTATAAAAAGAGACAAAACATAGGCTCATCAAACGCCATATTGGGAGTGAATTGAAAATTGAAACAATAGCTTCAAGAAGGTAAATCTAAGGTCTCGGTGTTGAGAAATTAAATCAGTTGATCTTTAGCATCTTTGGAGAATATTGTAATGTCATCAAGGTATACAAGTACATTTTTGTTCATCAATCATTAGAATTCTATGTCCATGGTTCTTTAATATGTTTAGCATCAATTTGACAAACCAAAGGTCAGCTTCTTGTAAGTTATGGTTCCCCGTTTAGAAGTGAATGTTGCTTTAAATTGGTCTTCTTCCTTTACCAAAATTTGGTTATAACCAAAATAATCATCAATAAGAGAGAAGTATTTTGAACTTGAAACAACCTGCAATATTTGTTCCATTGAGGTAAAATGATAGTGGTCCTTTAGAGAGGCCCTACTCAAGTCTCTCAAATTAACTCGTTGTCTTATCTCCCCTTTTTTTCCTCACATGTACTAATTTGGAAACTCGGGATGTATGTTTGATGGAAAATATGATGGTGCCCTCTATCAATTTGTTTAATTCTTTCTTCATAAGGGGCTCAAGTTTTGTATTCAAAGGTCCTTTTTTTGTCTCACAGGTTTAGTACTGGAATCTCAATCAATGGTATGGCATGCTAACTTAGGACCAAAACCTTTTAAATGACTATACTCCGAAAAAAAACACTAGTATACTCTTTGCAAAGCTGAATAAAAATATGTGTACATACCTTGCCAAGTTTGAGTAGTTTTTCTTTGAAAATGGTGACTTTTTAAAAGTGTTCTTGCTTGATTTTCATGTCTACTTTACCTTTTCTAACATGATCATCAACATTGAAAATGGACTCCAAAATGACCAAACCCTTTAGTAGTCTGTTTGTAGAGGAGGGGATTTGTTATCTATAAGATGATGAATCTCAAAGAACAAACCAACAACCGCTACCTCACTTAAATTAGCACTAAAGGTGAGCCAAGAGATGAAAATATAATGAATAAAGAATCACCAAACTAATGTATTTAAACTACAAAATTATTAAAGTACATGACAAAATAAAGGAATTTTAATTATCAAAGGAATACATAAATAGAAAACAAATTATACCAGAGAACTTGCTCAATATTGGGTTTTGGATGCCATCACGTTGTGGGGACATCAGTGCACCGCGTTGTTGTCCGAACACACAAAAACCTGAAAACACGCCAGAAGTATTCTAGAGTTCGCCTTTATCAACGCAGAACCTATTCAACACCTGCACACAGAGAGACGGGAGAAAATGTTGGGGCTTTATAGGGGTTTTCCTCAGTCAAACCCTCGTTTTGGTGTTTCTACCGCCACGAACAATCGGATAGATAGATTGGATAAAGAGATATTTGTAATGGAAACTAACCCCACTTAATGGAGGAAAATCCCTATTGCAATAGATACAAGATAAATGATAGATTAAATGGACCTAAACTTTAGATACATTTAAATATACGACAATGCAAAGCATGCAACATTAGAAATAGTGAGATAAGAGATAAGAGAAGAGATAAGAGAGAAGACAAAGCGTTCAAGCCAAACCTCTCTCTTGAGATGAGAGTGTGACAAAGCTCAAGATAGTGTTGTTGTTGCAAGATAATAGCCATGTGATCACAACAAGAGCCAAAGCATGAGATCCAAGAATGTAAGAGAGTAATTCCTTAGATATCTTTCTTTCCCAGAGTGTCTAGAGCTTTCCATGAGCAAAAGGATGGAATTTAAATGCAAAGAATGGGTGGGAATAGTCGTTATAGACACGCTCAAGCAAAGGGACATGTGTCAGAGAAGGCCTGATATGGGATATGTGATTCTAGATTTGGGAATCTGTTAGGACATTTGCGTGACACATAGATGTTTGCGCATCACATTACCATCTAGACCAAGATAGTCCCAAATGGGCTTTTAGGGCGATTGGGGACACTTTGTCTTTTGAGTCCATGATGTCAAAGTAGTGAAATCTTGATCATGGACCTTATCACAAATGCACCAGTCAAAATGCATGTCATAAATGCCCTAGGCATAATTTAGGACACTACATTTTTTCCACACTTTAGTGAATTGATCAACTTAAGGGATCAAGTACACTAAAGTAGTCTAGAAAGATAAATTTATTAAACTCATGCAGTGTATTAAATGTAGTAAATACTTAACAAAAAGGATATTGTAGAGGCCGCAAAGGTCAATCAGGAAAACACGAGTAATGCCCCCAGTACTCTATGAAAGCTACAGTGTCCATCGTGAAAATTTAGACATTGCAAAGACAAAATGTTGTTAGTGTAAAAAATAGAGGAAGCTACCACAGTGAGAAGAATGCTTAAGAGATGTTAGTATAGATTAGAAGTGAAAAAAAAATTGATAAAGGATGAGTATATGCCCCCTCGTGTTTTTCCCCCAACGAGGTGGGGAAAATGGGAAGGAGGATGAGCTAGAATCGCCACAAAAAGGGGCTGGAGAAATTCGGCTATATACTCAAGGAGTGGGCCCTTAGAAGGGTCATTATCACTATTCATCGCGAGCATTTTCCCTAAGATTTATATAGAGCCTAAGAAAAAATGTCACGTAGACGAGAGCATAGAGCGAGCAGGATTGAGGAGTTGTGCACTATCGTGGAGCAGGGTGAGCAGCCAAAGCAAGTGAGCCTTGAATCGCACTTTTTGGTTGAATTTCATACATTTTATAGTAAATTTCATTTATGCAGCAACGTGGGCATCCTAGGGATGCACTAGGGTCCTGGACCCACACGTTCATCCCTCGAACATTGACGT
Organism: Cryptomeria japonica; assembly: GCF_030272615.1. NCBI lineage: Eukaryota > Viridiplantae > Streptophyta > Pinopsida > Cupressales > Cupressaceae > Cryptomeria > Cryptomeria japonica. Next base: position 201,636,136 of record NC_081414.1, on the reverse strand, counting down.
GTTGTCGTTTGGTGTACGTGTTGGCATCCACAGGATGCATTACCGTCTATCAAACGCGTTGGCATCCAAATGATGCACAATTGTCCATTTGAATGCACATGGAACTGATGTATGTTCCTTTATCATGCAAGTATTGATGGAGGTCTGAGATCATACATCCGAACACATCCTCAGCCTGCTATGTGAGTTAGCAGACGAGTTGCTCGCAGTAGATTGGTAGCGACTTCAGAGAGTGGGACTCTGGTGGGTGTATCGCATGTCAGAGTTCTGATTCCATGCACCGATGTTGAGAGCATTGATGGAGAGGTGGTATGTTGATACCATTACATTTCCTATCCACAGGAGAGATGACAGTGACACTCATAGACGTATACCACATTCTGCGGCTACCTATTCATGGTTGATGAGTGTCACTAGCCATATCATCCGCTCGGAAGCTATGAGCACTACAAGAGTGGGGCCTAGGTCAGGTGATACACATGACCGACCATCTCTATTTTTGTGTCCTTAGGCAAGGATGGAGACTGACACCATTGATCCAGGGCATCATGATCATGACACTAGCATTGCAGGTGATCACAGGTGGACATGGCTTGGAGCTATTTGTAGGCTTCATGCCATTAGTCCAGGAGATGGAGGAGAAGGGCACCATCTTATCATGGGGATGGAGCATGCTCACTCATATATATTGATTTATTATGCTATGTACATCATGAGTTCCACGGCCTCATAGCTTGCACACTACTGCAAGTGTGGATTTTTAAGCACATCACATGCATGAGGCCTATGGGATATTGGTGTCTAATGCCAATGGATATGCCACGAGCACGTGTATCCACTCTGACAAGCCAAGTGGAGGACTGGTGACCTCACATACTAGAGGGTCACGATCAACCGACTCGAGATTAGGGATGTATTTTGGCAGTTGTACAGGGCGATGGCGGTCTAGGTCATAGACCAGACACAATTGCCACAGATGCATCGAAATAGGGTCCTGCTCGGGTGATAGGATCACATAGTCATCCCATACTACTAGCATCAATGCATGCAACAATTTGAACATGTGCAAACAATTCCTCCTGTCGCTCCTACCTATGTTCGGTCAACTAGGAGCGTCGTGTGAACGCAAGACTTACCCCTACCTACCATCAACGACGTTAGAGATAGTCCAGAGGGTAGCGACGATGTTGTCATACCACCGTAGTTGGACATCGATGATGTCAGTGTGACCCATGATTTTTTCGAGTGGTGGAGCACATCAGGGCCTTCCCTCATCTTTTCAGCTAATGCTAGTGCAGGAGCACCCTAGAGACATCGTTTTGGTCCAAAAGATCAAAATTTGAATTTTATGTTTGTTTTGTGTTTTTTTATGCAAATAAGGCCATTTGAGGCCATTTTGATGTATTGAGACCCAATTTGGAAAGTTTGGGATCCATATGGTTTAAAATGTAAAAGTTATCATTATTGTCATGACAATTTTTGCAACTTTGAAAGCAACTTTTTGAAATGTGGTTGAAAGTTAGTTTTGAACAGTTTTGAGTTTGTATTCCACTTGTATGGGAATAAATAGGCCCTTAGCATGCCATCTAAGGTTGGTATTTTTGAAATTGAATAATTTTCTCAATAAGATTGAAATTTCCTATGCATTTGTGGATGTTGCACTCTGATTCCTTTCATTTTTCAATATGAAATTCATCATGTTTTGATTGGAAACCAATTGGATATGTTAGAGTAGTGAACTACTTCAATTTGGATTTTGTGTCATTAAATTTTATTTAGATTTGAAGTAGCTATGATCATTTTATTGACTGCAATTTCTAGATTTTTACAATAACAGTCTTGTTGCAACGATTATTCTGAAATGGTACGGAAGAATTAAGGCTCAAGACCAGACTCATTTGAAAGAGGGGTGAATTACCTTTCATTTGGCACCAGTTTCATGAATTTTAGTTAAGTTTAGTGCAAGTTATAGCAATTGTTTTCTGAAAACTACCTGTGCAAAGCCATTAAAGGAGGGTTTGAAACTCTAAAATGTAGTTTTTGACCATTCCACCCATTGTATGCCACTTTAACTCAGTGGAATGGTCTGATATGATGTAAAGTAGATGTGTGTGAGTTTGGGAAGCAAAGGTGGTCATTTGTGATTCTTTTAAGGTGATGCACTAGTTGAATTTTTGTGCATTTTCAATGCAAATGAAGGTGTAGAAGTTGAGTTTCAGTCAATTGATGTTATGGTCGGCCATGTGAACATTTTGTGATCATGTGCAAGTCTAATGGGAAGTGTTCTAAGTGGTTGCAAGGGTGTGTGAGGTGTAGAGATGTCATTTTCATTAAATCCTCCTAATTGCAAGGATAAATGAAGGTTTCTTGTTTTGGGGTCTTGAATGCATGACTAACCCAAGAGGTTGTTGATTTAGATGTTTTATAACATATTGATATGTTGTTTTGAGGTTTTGAGTGAATCTTACATGATTGAAGGGTAGTTGCTTTGTAAATTGAACCAATTTAGGCCCAGTTCAAGAGGGTCAAGTCATAGAACTCCTATACTTTCTAAAACAAGTGCTTAAGATCTCCTGATATGTTTGAATGGGCCTTAATGGGTATCCAAAAAGAATTTGGTATCATGGGTATGAGGTGTCTTTGAAAAGTTATGCCTATTTTTTCAAGTTTGGAAGGTTGCTTGGCAATGAGGGTGAGTTGATGTTAAATAGGTTGAATAGGGTTTCACAGTCTGATCCATTGTTGATATTTGATCAATTTGAGTTGGTCTAGAGGTTGCCACCCTACTCTACATCAAATTTCAAGGGGGGAGATGCCAGTGTGTTAGGAGAAGACGTGGAGGAGTCATCCTTAGGAGGTGAGGGTGAGAGGCTGACATAGAGACAATGGGTAGCTAGTCGAAGCCCAATCAAATCTCCACTAGGTTCACCACCTAGGGGGCTACCACAATCACTTGTTTCCCCTCTAGTTCCACCACCTGCAACAGAGACCGTAGGGGCATCCACAAGATCCTGATTGGCAAAGGGGCAATCCCGGTATGTTTTGTGATTTTAGTTGTGTTATGTAGTTCTCTCTTTTGATTTCAAATACCATATATCATGTATGATTTAGATGCTGATATTGAGATATTGTTTGTGATTGTAGAGTGCATCACTAAGTGGTAGATCTTCATCTACCAAGCACTCTCGAACACCGTTCCAGTCGTCCAGATCCAAGGTCCCATTCTGGACTCGAACTAGCCACTCTAGTCAACGGATAGACATGCACATCTATTCTAGCTTGTAGCATGGCTTAGGACAACATATGAGGAGGGTCGAGTGGAGCTGGTGTAGGGAGCAGTGCAGCTGGCCACAGTGACGGGACAGAGGGACCAAGCCCTGTTGGAGCTGCAGACCATCATTGGAGAGAGAGACCGGGCTGTAACGTGAGTTGAGAGTGTTGAGAGGGCACGTGACCTCCATCGACAAGTTTCAGCAACACAACAAGGTGTAGCTAGTGACCTAGATCATCCTAGAGTGCACCATTTGATAGCAGATCTTGATGCGGCACAATAGCAAGAGGCCACCTTGAGGGAGGACTTGATGACTCGAAGGGAGACCATCGCAAAGTTGCGGGGAGAGCTAAGAGGACTTCGTTCACGGAGCACCACAGCTACGAGGTCACATTCAACATCAATTCGTCAGCCATCTCATTAGGACCAGGATCCTCAAGCACCAGCAGGCTCAGGGACTCATGCCCCAGGAGAGTCATGAGCATATTTTGACAATGTATAGATTCACATTGTTTACAACAATGTATAGCATTCTTTTGATATAAATGCATTGATGTACTTTCATAAACACATATACTAGTATTCACGTGATGTTTGAAGTGATGTGATACATGTACATTGGGACTAGACATTCACACACACATACACACACACACACATGATGCTTCAATTCGACCATGTCTTGCATTATCATGGATGGATGCTCTTTTATTTCATGTTCATCATGTAGACTCATGTGATGGATTTTTAGATTAGATGTATATCATGATTAATTTACATATGTTATACACGTGTTTAATTAAACTCTATGATAATTTAATATGTCTTCGAGATGTAGATATATGCATAAAAGGGAACCTACATGTATGTCACATACACACACACATAGTCACTTCATAACACACATATGGAATTGTGTTGATGAAGAAATGTCATAACAAAACAATCTTAGAGAACTAAGTGTCATGCCTATGACACATAAATTCTTTCTATGCATAGTATCAACGTAGGTACAAAGCATTCACTGGCTCTTTAAGAGGTGTGCCAGATCCATATGAGACAGACTATAGGCACTAGAGCCGTATATAGAAATGATTATGTAAGGACCTAACCAATTAGGACTAAATTTTCCTTTTTGGTCGGGTAGCACATTAACATTCTTCTTATTCTCATAAAGAACTAGGTCACCTATTTTGAAATTTCGAGGAAGGATGCTCTGGTTATATTGCTTGGATGAAGACTTTTGATAGGCTTGGAGATGTTGAAGGGCCTTTAGGTGGCACTCATCTAACAACTCAAGTTGATTAAGGCAAAGAGTACGATAAGAATCATCATCAATAAGCTCTTTAAGGGAAATTTGTAGTGAAGGGATTTCCAATTCTAAAGGTATGATCACATCAACACCATACACAAGGTCATAGGGCGTTGTTCCTGTAGCCATACGTACACTTGTGTGATAGACCCATAGTGCATATATTAATTAAGTATGCCAATATTTACCATGTTTACTAGTGGTTTTGCATAAGATATGTTCAATAGTCTTGTTAGATGCTTCCACTTGACCGTTAGACAAAGGATAGTATGGTGTAGAAAATCAATGTTGAATTTGAAATTTTTCAAGAAATTGCTTCACCTCCTTGTTCTTAAATGGCGTACCATTATTGGACACAAGGGTAGCAAGTAAACCAAAACCAAAAAAAAAATTATCCAAAAAAAAAATTACATTGCCAGTGGTGAACCTTAGCGATATAGCTTCGACCCACTATGTAAAGTAATTTGTGGTGGTTACGATGCAAGTATGACCTTTAGAAGAAGGGGGAGATATCTTGACAATAATATCTAGTCCCCAGGTCTAAAACAGACATATAGAGGCTTGAGTTTGGAGCTCCTATGTAGGAGCCCGAATAAGATTACTATGTTGTCGACATTGAGGGCACTTTTTGACAAAGCCAAATGAATCTTGTTCCATTGTTTGCCAATAATACCCCATGTGAATTAGCTTATGAACCAAAGATTTACCTCCAAAATGTCAACCCCCAAAACCTGAATGGGCTTCCTGAAGGGCTAGAGGTATTTCAACTTTAGTTAAACAATGAAGGAGGAGACCATTGTATGATCTATGATACAGAATATTAGATAAAAAGATATATCAAGTAGCAAGTTTTTGAATTCGGACGTGCATACTCTTACTAGCGTCATTAGGATAACTTCCACTCTTAAGATAATTATACACATGTTCAAACCACTCTTGCGAGTCTATATGAGCACACATAAGACTATCAAATTCAAGTTGATCAGATACAACAAGAGAGTGAAGAACTTGTACTAAGACATGATACTCATTTTGACTATAGTCCAGGCCTACAAGGGAAGCAATGCTTGCCATTGCATCCGCATGATGGTTTTCTCTCCAAGATATGCAATCGATAGAATAAGTGAGGTGTTTAAGTATGGTCATGACTAGATCCTTATACTGAGATAGTTTCAATTGCTTGGCACGATATGCTCCTATGACTTGATTTACAATAAGTTCATAGTTCCCATGAATACGAATATGCTTTACATCCATTGCAATCGTAGCACACAAGCCAACAATAAGGGCTTTGTACTCAACGATGTTGTTGTTAGTACAATGGAATTCTAAACGAAAGGAAAGAGGGATTCGTTTTCCTTTAGGTGACATCAATACAACACCTGCTCTTGAACTAGTCTGACATCTCAATCCATCGAAGTACATATCCCATATGGGCCCTTGGCTTATTGCTAACAAATCCTCATTAGGGAAAAGGTCTAAAGCAAGAAATAATTCAAGAGAAGGGGCTTCAACAAGTTGGTCGGCAATAGCCTACCCTTTGATTGACTTTTGACTCACGAATTTCAAATCGAACTCAAAAAGCAACATTAACCACTTAGCTAGCTTACCCGAGAGGTCAAATTTGTAAAAGAGGTGCCTTAACTTCTATGTCGCAAAAACAAGAGCTAAGCATTGTTTTTCCATTGCAAAATATCAGGTTTCATAATCGATAAGAACACGGCTAATGTAATATACTACCCTTTCTCTACCATCATTGTCATACTAGGCTAACAAAGTTGCTAGAGCATTAGATGAGGCGAGGACATATAAGAGGAAGGGCCTATTTGACATAGTCGACATTAAAATAGGTGGGTTAGCCAAATATTCCTTAATAGAATCAAAGTCTTTCTGACACTCTTCATTCCACTTGAAATGTACATCTTTCTTCAATAGCTACGTAAATGGAAGTGTGTGATCGGCTAATTGAGCTACAAATCTACAAATGGCCTGAATTTTCCCTTGCAAACTACAAAGTTGAGAGATGTTCCTTCGTGGAGGCATTTTAACAATTGCGTCAATCTTGTTCATATTGATCTCGATTCCCCAAGGAGACAATAAATCCTATAAGATTTCCTACATCAACACCAAAAACGCATTTAAGAGGATTTAGTCTCATCTTATACAATCGAAGGCTTTCAAAGACGGATCAGAGGTTCTTGACATGATCTTGGAGGATTATATACTTCGCTAAGATATCATCAACATAATCTTCTAGAATCTTGCGAATAAAATCGTGAAAGATAAGGATCGTAGGCCATTGGTAGGTTAAACTTTGTGCTTTCGAGAGGTCTGCTTTAGGAGGATCCTTTTTTGAAGAATCCTACTTCTTAGGTGATTCCTCCATTGAGACCTCTTCACTCTTCTAACTTCCCTTATTGGGGGACATGATAGAAGCAGAAGTCATCATTGTGGAGGATAATGTTGGGATGCAATTCTAGAATGAAGGCGTAATCGAAGCCTGACCTGCTACAACTATTTCATATAGACACATAGCATCAAGGTCAACCTTGATCATAGCTACTTGATTATTCACCAAAAACTTCATCAAGCCATGAAGTGTGGAAGAAACGACTCCTAAAGCATGAAGCCACGGTCTACCCAAGAGAAGATTGTAAGATAAAGGGCCCAACATCACATGTACCAAGATTGGGATGGTGACAAGTCCAACCTTCAAAGACAAGATAACTATTCCCAAAGCAATCTTTCCATTGTTATCGAAACCATGGATGAACAAAGAAGACGTTAAGGCATTCAGATCAACCTTAATATTCGACAATAGATCTAAACTACACATATTAAGTGTTGATCCTGTATAGACAAGAGTCCGTCTATTGCCAACACCATTAACATGAACAATTATCATTAATGGATCAGCCAAGTTCCTCACCTCAGGAGACGGGAGTTATGGGGATAGAACATAATATTTGGCATATCCATGTGAATATGATCCATCAATGCATTCACATCCACCGGACTTGCAAAAGAAGGCAATAAAATCTTTTGCAAAGCTTCATGTAGCATACCTTGATAAGCCAGAGCAGTCTGAAGCAAATCCCATGAGATCTTAGCGGGAGTAACTTTAAGTTTCTCGATAAGATCATAGTCACTAGGGTGCTTGACTACGGGTGGAGGTGCTTGAGGAAGACTTGGTTGAGAAGGTGGTAAAGAAGGTTTTGGTTGATCAAGATGTTGTTTATTCTTTCTCATGTTGTATGTATGAGCAATGGTATTGTAGGAAGGCTGTCTGGATTGCATAAACTTAGTATACAAATCAGGAGCATCTCCCTTGAATGGTTTCCCACCAATAGTTTTGACTTTCTTAGGAGAAGGGCTAGCTGCAGTCACATAAATGCATGGTCTCTTAGGCCTTCGTGGGGCTGCAGAGACGACAATAACATTCACGGACTTTTCATCTTTCAAAGAAAAGGAGTCCGAAGACGAGCTGTTACTTACTGTGGCATTCAATTATAATGCATAAATTGAGTCACATTCTTGCAGTTAGGTCAAAGATGTGTATTAATGAGATTGAGTGGAAAATACAACTGCTGAAATCGTGAAAATGGTAAATTATCTGGTGGCTTGTACAATAATTTTCAATTAAAACGAACAGCAGTCAACTGTCTCAAGTTACAAATTAAAAACATTCAATTTCAAATGCAACGATTTATGTATGAAACTGAATTTTTAAAACTAAAGACTTTTTTATTCATAAATCAATGAAATCTAATGCTTATAAATGGATATTCATCTCTTGGACCTTGTTCAGGTTCTGCTAATTCAGTCAATATATACTGATGAACATGCAAAAAAGAGCTCAACATACACTGTTGAGGTTTGCCCAGTTAAACTTAATGCTCCTGTAATCATACATTTCCTTACTGCTAAAAAATGTGATATGATAAGACTTTTGTTTATGTAAGTAAAAGCAACAATGAAAATTGGAACTGTAAGGGAAGGCCTATCAATGTTACATGATAATAATAATAATAAATTTCTAAATTATTGTGCTATTACATTCAGGCGTGGATTTAAGACACTTGAATGTAATACCAAAATGATTAGAACTTGCAGACATAATAGAAAGATCAATCCCATGATAGTGAAAAGGCATTTAGTAGAGGAGCCCATCAAGAGAATAGAATTGTACCTTAGATATCAACCTTCAAAGATCTATTTTAGCTCAAATTCCGCATAAGATCTAGAAGCATGCATCTATGCTAATGAAAACTATTTCAACCTGTTTATTCATGTTAACTTTTGGTAACTTTTGCCATCTGTAACATTTGATCATGCATCTGAAAACTGCCACCATTAATGTGACCATTAAGTTCCTTAAACTACCATTGATTTAGTGAACATTGTATTTTGTCAATAAAAGTTACACGACTGCATTATATTTCAGCTCATCCTTATCAATTAGAATATCACAATAGCAGGTAGCACCAGATTGTTGCCTTAGCAAATCTTTGAGAGATTCCAAACTAGTAGAAGTACAAAATACAGGTACAATCCGAAACACCTTGCATAAATAAAATTGTTAAAAATTAATAAGATCCTGGGATAGAAACAAGACTTGCAAAGGCCAAAATTAGTGTCCCCATACAGCAGTTAGTTCAGTACGAAGCAATGTTTCTCTCACTTAACAATTACTCTAGAAAAATTAAAAAATTAAATATTAAACTTATTATTTATTATAGAACATCCTGTGACCTATATGAAGTGTATCTGGGTATTAGACCCAACATCTTTTGGAGGTTGATTGTTAATACAAAATTCTCATACCGCTATCATGGGATGTGACTGATTGTCTCTCTTGTGCTGTACAAAATGTACTCTATTTATCAAAACCAGAATAGACCCCCTGATCTCTCAAAAGCCTCTTCTCTTCTTCTACATAGTTCTTTCCTCGACTAGCCTGGCCAAGATCCCTTTTTCTTTTCTCTTTCTGTGAGAAAGAAATAGATTTATGCTCATTTGCAAGCTCTCTTTTCTGTTTCTTCAAATAATTGTTTTCATCTACTCCTTGAACAGCAGACTGCAAATTATAGTAAAAGAATTAAATAAGCTCAAGTTAAAGGAAAAAAAACCTAGCAAGTAACTTCATAAGAATATTAATATCAGAAGATTCATCTACAAAATTGTTTCTAGGCATGTCTTATTATATGGTTTTAAGACTTTATAGTCCACTTTAAGTTATATTTATTTGGCACATAATAAGATTTTAATAAATTATTAAGATGTACGAAGATATTTTTAGTATGTCTCAAAACATACAAGAATTGGTAATTTGTAATTGATGTGATTGAGGAAAATGTGGAAAATTGCTGAGCAATAATTTTCAGCATCAGTGCAATGCAAAAGTGAGAGGCATTTTGGGTTAGGGAGACTATTAGTTTTTAGCCATAAATTTTATCAGAATAAATTCTAAGATTTTAAAGTGGGAAGCTCTCTCCAGGAGCTGCTAGGTTTTGAAGTTTTTGTCAAAAAATGGAATCCAATTCTGCTCATAAATGAATGTGGTAACCTTTCTTTCTTACAAAATCTGATTATCAGCTAGCTGAATAGAATTAAATCAGACCCAGTAAGCCATTTTCAACTGCATGTCATGTATCCTCACTCTCATACTTTATGATGCTAGACCTACATATTGCTGGACCTGGTGAATACTGTGTCTGCGATTTAGCTGTCCCAATGTGTAAATTAAACAACCATCTCTATTAGCAATGAGGGAGTAGCTTTTGATCTGATTTGTTTTCTTCTTTTTAAAGTCTTTCAAATTGTCCTCTGCATGTTTATTCCACCTAGGGCTTCTCTTTTTCTTCTCTCCCTTTTTCTTTTTATTTTCCTGTTCTTTTGTGTTTATAGGTGAATGGTACACAAAATACAAAACCACCATCATACAAGAGAGCTGCCCCTTTCCAACACAAGGGGAAATCATCCTGATCATAGTGATAACAATACATGCTGTTACTGAATTTGCCATGGTCATTGGATGGGTCACCCATGTTTTTGCAATGAATCGAGGCATAAAATCAGAACATCAACAGTTTTTGGCCACTTCGCTGGGAGAAAAGTGTTTTTGTCCTTTTTTTCACCAACTTTTACCGTGGCACTAGTTGCCTTTAATCCATAGAGTAACCACTTTGAATCATTAGCTCTCTTTCAGCAAAACAATCTAACTCTAGGATCCTGATATCATTTTCCAAAGTTTGCAGAAGATGGCTCACAAAGTACAGATGGACATATTCAAGTTTTCATAACCTTGGGGTTGCTAATGAAGATGTAGCTCTAAGGATTTTTGTTGAAATACTGGTTGAATTTTCTACTGTGTAGTTTCAACCAACGAATGATGCATGCACTGTAGATATGAACAGCCTACAAAACAATTTTTTTGACAAAATTCAAGCCTACTGAATGAATGTGAATTACTCCTTCAAATCTCTCAAATTCAAAACAATGATAAGCCTATCATCAACTTTGCGGAACTTTTCAATAGGTTGCTCAAAATAGTTCCATGTTCAGTTCTACGGTGACTTCTACCAGTCTGAACAATTTTTTTGTTCTTTCACTGCCACATTGCACCTAAAAATAAGATTAAGAAAGATACTGAACAATGAGGTTGCACAATGCACAAAGTATTTTCTAGGATGGTTCACACATAGCAAACACAACTAAAACCTATGTTTTTTGTTCTCATGTCACAGGCTGATTTTTGATTGAAAATAAACAACCTGAATAGCTATCAGACACTCACTCTTCCTAGCTAAATGCAGAGATTGAAAAGATGTGAGTAAAACATAAGGATTAAATAGGTTTAAATACAAGGACAGAGATAGTTTGGTAAATTGAATTAGGGAATTATGTACAAATCCACAATCTCAAATTTCTACTAAAATTTCAATATAAAGCTTGTAAGCTTGGTAAAAGCAATTTTCCTAACATCAACCCACCTACACAAGACGTTATAAACTAAACATGGTAGTTACATTCAAAGCTACAACAACCAACTTAACACCAACTGAATACAAAGCTTTAGGGAATTGTAAACGTTTAGCAATATTCAACTCACAAAAGCACCAATAACATAGTGCATCTAAACAAGAACTTGAAAGCAAGATAAGCATTACTAAATACAAAACTCTATTAAATGATATCGAAGAACAAACTAAGTGCCAAGAGAGTTTATTTATGAGAGTTTGCAATGCATTGCATGAAAAATAATAAAAAAGCAACACTTCTACCCTAAGAATAGTTTGCTTGCATGTGAAACAAGCTTTATTATACGTTTATGTCCACAAATACTAAACAGTAACTTAAGCAATATTCAGATAGATTTCTGATGAGGGTAACATCAGCTAAAAATATAACTTCTAGAAGGTCATCTAAAAATAGGCATTAAAATAAGCTTCTCAAAATATGCTCATCTCCTTAAAAACAAAGTTCTTCCTAAGAGTAGTGCCGTCTATAAATAGCTTTTCTAAGAGTTGGCCCTGGCAATAATTTTAACAAAGTTCTTCCATTCTAATTATTGATGGCAATCCCTCTAACAAAGTTCTGAAACCCTTCATTCTGTTGACCTCTTTGTATCAAACCATAACTGCAATCTGCAACCTTAGACATCAGAAACCCTAGAGCACATGAAAAAATTACTCACCAAATACCCTAATATGATTATGTGTGCTATCATCATTGATTTTGGTCACTCAAAGGACTAAGTAGAACCATGACAAACCTTGATCAGCTTTGGAAATGTTCACCGAAATGAAGGATTTGTCTTATTTGAAACCCTAGTAACCAAAAAACAACAGCAGTCCGTTCGATGATGAAGACTTCCAAAACCCTAGGCACCACCTATATGTTTGGCAATCTAAAGTTTCTAAGAAATAAAATCCCGCTTAAAGGTACTACTGAAGCCTGATATGATTGAAATTCCTGCTGTAGGTAACTGCTAAGATGTGATCGCTGCTGTAGCTCACCTCACCACTAAGAGAGATCACAGCTGTTGTTCACAGGAAATCAATGAAGATGGCCAAAAAATCTGAAATTAAGACTGAATCAGATCTCTAAATCTCCCTTTACTTGAGAAAACTATAGGATGCTGTTGATATGATGAAATAACTCTTTACTGATCTGCTGAAGTCAAATGGTGTGAAGAATGAAGAAAATCAGTCAGCCCTAGATATTGGTGTGCTCTTCAACATGTGCATACAAACCTTACGTTAGGAAAATCAGGTCAGACTTAAAAGCAGCGTGCTCTGATGAATAAGGGCACAGACCCTGATACTTTTAGGTGCAACTTTTGAAAAAAGAATGCAACCCAAGACTAATGGTGTGTGCCTCACAATGGGGTTGCATAAATTTGTTTCTAAAAGTTATTCCTATGTATGCTAGCACGTGCCAGTACACTAGCTTGCTAGTTTTTGACTTGAAGACTTCCTTATACCTTCAATAGAATGCACCTCTTAATTCTGCATGCAACTTTGAATTTCGAAAATGTGTTCATCCATTCATGGGTGCATGCTTGAGCATGCCAAAGCAAATTGTCATCCTAATAAAATTTGCAACTCCTATTGTATGCCATGTGCCTCATAATGGTGTTCCAATTTTTTGTTTGAAAATCAGTCACCATGTGATCGGGTGCACACTTTTACATGTCTGTGCAGCATTTTGACTTTGAAAAACCAACTGATACACTTCACTGTGGACTTATGCAGATTTGTTTTTTACAAAAATATTTCCCCCTTTCTTTGCAGCGCATGCCATTATACTCTAGCTGCAACTTTAGGGAAAAAAGCTTGTTCCTGCCCTTTATTGGTGCCTGCCTTCATATGCTGGTACACTTTTTGGTTTTGAAAAAATATATTCCACTCTTCATGACAAGTATAATGGTGATTAATGGTACCTCCATGGCCAAAAACATTCAACTACCGAAGTCATCTCTAGAACTGATCCCAACATGGACTTTGTACTTGCTTCTCTTGCATTACTGAAATCAAACATGCCAGCTATGAGATCAAAGACATCCTTCAAAATTCTAAGAGATTATTGTTCTAGCGATGATAAACCCATTTATGAGGTCTTCACTACTTAGGTGAACTAGGATCATGTCCTCATTACTGATGCACAAAACAAGTATGCTTTCACTCCATTCAGTTTGACCCTTCTAAATGTTTTGAGATGAAAGGTGGCATCCATTTACCCTTTGTGTTTCCTCCTAATAAATCCATCTTGTGCTTCCTAAGCTGTTGTCCATAAACAATCTCTCCCATAATTTTAAAGATTACCCATTTCCACTTCCCTTTTCCAAATTGATGAGTAAAGGGTGTTATTCCTCTGAACTTGTAAATAAGCATCGTTATGTTTCTTTTGTCTAGTTTTAGTTTTGTGTTGTTTGTTTTCTCCCTGTGTGTTTTGAACAAAGGAGAAGCTCCCCAATTACTTACGAATAGCATTTGCTATGGAAAACAACCCTCTCCTAAAATCAAACCCTTAGCAACTTTGTTTCATGGTTATGAACTCTCTTTAATTGTTTAACCTATCACTAATCATTGTTTCTCAAAAAAAGACCTTCCTTTGCCTTCTTTGTCTCTACTACAATGGTCATCTATATTGTTCTTGCTTTGTGCTCTACATAAATGTGGGTTTTTAGATGTAAAAAGAGAAGATAGTGTTAACAAGTGTTCGTTCACCATTTTATATGAGTTGGGAGAGAATGTGAAAAAGGTTTGACTAATGATGCACAACCAACCTCCTTAGACTTTTGGGTCTCCTACTTATCTCTCTGCAATACTCAACTTGGTTTCTTTAATTTGGTTTTCCAATCATGCCCCCTGTCCTAGCATGCATGTGGAGTCTTTCCCTTAGCATTTAAGGATGAAACCCAAAATGTGTTTTTTCTTATGTCCAATGTTATTTCAAGACATTTTTGCCCATTGTGTTTTTGGAACATTTTTGGCCTTTTGGAAAAAGGGGCGTGAAGGCATCAGAAATGCAACAAACATAAATTTGTGTTTTCTCATGTCAAATGCGACTTCGAAGCAAGTTTGCGTTTTGGCCGTTTTGGTCTCAAAGGCACGATGAATGCATTTTACATTATGGTAAAAGGAAAGGAGCAAACAAGGTGGGGAATGATATTGAAGACAAAGGAAACAGTTATTCAAAAACAAAAAAAAACTTCTGCACTCACATTAGTGACATCCATGGTATAGTCAAGTGGCAAGTGGGCACACTCAAGTGCTTGTGGTTAGGCTAAGGTGGGCAAGTGCCAGAGATGGGGCAGGCATAAGAGACCTGATGAGAAACAGCATGAAGCCCCAAGGCAATGATATAAAACAATATTCCCTGCTGACGTGTGTGCATAGATGCATGTGTCTTCCACTGAAGACAGCTTAATAGCATGCAAATTTGAATTTAATTAAAAATGTAAATCTTTGTCTTAGCAATGTAAGATAAATTCCATAGACAAGATGCTGGGATGGAGGTTCATCTTTATCAATGCTTCACTAGCAAGTTAGCAACCCACTATTAAGGAGTGACCTTAACAAGCATTCAGCAGGTTTTACATGGCAAATGATGCACAAGTGTATATATATCTTCATGTGCACAGATCTCTTGTGACGTTTTGTTGCACAATCACCCATGACAATCCATTCCAAACAGTTTGTCTAAATAATTATCCTTGGCAACTGATTCATTGAAGTGTGGTGTTAAAGATTATTCAGTGTTTAAAAGGTTTCAACAGCAGTTCAAGTCTCAACTTTTGGTGTTCCAAAATTAATGGGTATAGGCCCCTCACAGGTGGATGCTTCACCGGCCATGTTCACTGACTTAGGTGCCAGTAATAACAGTGATAGCGATAAAAATATGGAGCCTGCAACTATCCTGATGTCATGGCCCCATCAAAGACATCAGATCACAGCCCCTCTTAAAGCATGATCCACACAATAAAGTTTCTAATAGCATAATAAAAGTGGCACCAAAGTTAATAGGAAGATGCTAGCGATTTAGAATATAAAGGAATTTAATTAAAATTAATAAAAATTACCATGGGCAGTGTTGTGACCTTTTCACACATCACCCCAATGCAAATGGGGACCCTCCCTTTTTCCTGCTTTCTAGGGTTTTTGTTAGAGCCTTGTGACCTTCCGGCATCGGTATTGCCAAATTTTGTCAGTTTTGAGTGGTTTGAGTTTTGAAGTTGCGAGTCAGTTTGTGCAAACTAAGGTCAGAACAGAGTCTAGACACTGTCAAAGTGCCTAGAAAGGCCAAAGGACGAAGATTGCAAATGATTTGGGTTAATTTGGACAAGTTTCTATTTTTGGAAAGTTTTGCTTTTTCCCTTTTTCCTATTTTTTAGGAAGTTTCATTTTTGGCACTTTTAGCACGATCCCTGAAATGGCTATTTTCAAAAAGTTTTTCCTATTTTTTAGGGATGCTTGCTTTTTCTATTTTTGGAAAGGGGATCTAAGGTTTGCATTATTTGCTCTAAGTTACACTGAATATGATCATCAAATTCCTCTGAAATTCAAGTTTTGTTCAAAAAAGTCAATCTCCTAAATTTTTGGGATCCTGATGAATTCAATGGATAAATGAAGTATGGTTTCCAAATTTCAAGATGATCTGACAAGAATTGCAAGAGTTATCAAGATCTTAGGGTTTGATGCCATGGTGCACGATCTTCTCAAAGTCCGCCTAGCAATCTGATCAAAGGGTCAGGACTTGTACAAAGTCCGCCCTCATGGTAGGGAAGCATGGTCATGACCTTCTCAAAGTTCACCCTAGGAATGGTTGCAAATTTAACAAGATGGTACACAAACTTCTCAAAGTCCGCCCAAGGTAATAAGTAATGGTGCATGGATCAAGCAAAGTCTGCTCAAGAAGATAGCATTTGGTGCCTAAGTATCTTAAACTCTGCCCAAGAAGTGAGGGAAATAACAAGGTTGAAAGGTTCTCAAGTTTCCCCAAGTCCGCCCTCCTTCAAATCGAGGTGCATGACTTCAATGAAGTCCGCCCTAGAGAGATAACAATGGTGCACATTCTTCACCAAGTCCGCCCTGAATCATGTGTCAAGGTTCCTATCAGCTAACAAGTCCGCCCTACCTTGCAACCAGCAGTTCCTAAATGTGATGAAGTCCGCCCTACAACATATGAATGGTGCACAAGTTGTGCAAAGTCCGCCCTAGCTTTGATTGCAATTGGAAACAAGTTAAGATAAGTCCGCCCAAGAGAGAGATACATGCTAAGTTTGGAGAAAAAGGAATATTCTCGAGTGATGTCAGCAAGATTTGATGATGAAGTTCTAACTGAGACCAAATTAGAAGTTTTTTTCAAAAAAGAATATTCCAGATTTGGTTTGAATTGTGAGCTGAAAATCAATTTAGAAAGTTGCATTGGAGAGACAAGATGAAGATTCCGAACTTGATAGTGGTGACAAGTCAACTAAAGACTGAATTAGAAACATTCCTTGCAGATTTGAAAGACTGAGGATGAATTAGAAACAAATTTTAGAGAAATTTCTGAGTTTCTAATTGGGAATTCGCACTCTCATACAAATACCTTATTCATTCTCTCATTTTTACACATGAAGTTCGAACATGAAGTTCAAACTTTCTGAGCAAGTTGAGAGCAATTAAGAGAGGTTTTCTGCAGGTGAAGGATGTTTTTGAGAGAATTTTTAGGAGTTTTTGAGGGTTGGAAGTGATTTCAAGAAAGATTTCAAGTATAAGTCTGAGATTTTCAACCATTTTTCACAAGTTTGCACACAGATTTTGGAAGAACCTTGACTGTTTGGAAGGCAAATTCATTATTTTTTTGAGATTAACATCTGATTTTTCATCCTCCAAACAGCTTATGTTCTCTTCTTTTCATTCTTCCGAAGGTGAAAATGAGTTTTGTGGGCAGAGTATTGGGTTTTGAACCTGATTTTTTTTCAAAGTTATAAAGAGAGAGAACAAATATAGCAGATTTCCCTTCTTTCCTTTCTCACTTTCTGCCTTTCAAACAAGTTAGAATGAATTTAATTGAGTTTTCTTGTACTTGGATTCTGATTTTGAAGTTAAAATCAGACTGTAAATTCCTTAAGTTTGATGATTTTCAGGGGTTTTCATTAAGATTTTCAGAATATCAAAGTATTTGAAAACCTCATTTTAAGGTAAAGTGTTGGAAAGAGAGTGAAAATCATGATACACTTAGCTATTGAACCCCAAAATTGCACTTAAATACAGACCCTAACTTAAGTTTATTTGTTTCTCTTGCAGATTTGGATGACCTCGGAGGTTGGAACATCATGCAAGGTCAGGATGAAGTTTCTACTCAAGATTCTCCTCCGGAATTGAAAAAATGAACTCTAAGTGGAAACAAGTGGGTGATACAAACCTAGGACACATAAACCTCAGGGAATTCAAGAAGTGGATGCACGGTACAGACACTAAACTACCTACAATGATAGCAAGGAGAATGATGCGGAATGGTATAGTGTAGGCTGTTGGTTTCCTTCCAGCAATGCAATGTACTGAATTGATAGTGGAGTGTTCCAAGCATTATAACCTGGAAAATAGAGAGATAGTAGCACCTGATGGAAGTAATTCTCGCAAATATTGGAGAAGTAGCAATTAGAGAGGCTTTTCGCATCCCTGAATACCACCACGGTCTACATGACCAGGGATGAAGCAAACTAGTTATACAATGACAACGTAGAAGAATATGAGGCTAATATCAACCATTCATGGTTGGAGAAGCCTAGAAAAGGTATTTCCAAGATACCTAAACTCCTTGTGAGGGCATAATTCAAAGAAGATTACGGAGACCTCATAGTCCTATTGAACAAAGTCATGGGCACCCAGCAAGGTGCTCCCTTCGAGCCATGGATGTACTATTTTATCCATGAAGTAACTGCTGGAGTTAAGATGATATCAGTGATAATATGGATGATCGGTTGAGAAATTTGGAGAAGAATAGAACCTTTTATATGAGTTCATATTTAATCTAATCTTTAGCCAAGACATACAGATATAGAGGCCTTGTATGTAGAGGAGCTGTAGGAAATAAGGAGAACCAATTTGTTGTTTATGATTGTTATCCGCAGCTACACCTGGAGGAGAAATTCCATTTGAAAAGAGTTAATGATGCATCTTAATGCATATCACGAGAACCCTTTAGGGAGGTCTTCATCAGCGACTCTCTCAAGAGTCAAAGGATTTTATCAACAGTTTTGGATATTGGTATATCCAATATTCCAAGTTCACCTACTTAAGGATCCAGGGATTCTCTAGATAGCCATATAGACTAACTATGTTTCCTACAAATAGAATGGTATTACTTGAAGTAGTAAGACAATTGGAGAACTTTATGATTGTACAAAAAAGGAAACAAAAGACAGGAGCGTCTTCTCTCACTATTGGGAATAGATTGGAAACATGTCCATCAGCCCAAGCTGTTACACATGCCGACAAGGAGATTCAATGGTATCCATTCTTTCAATATCAAGCAAGAAGCCATTTTGATCCATTTCATCGGATAAAACAAATTGATGGAGAAAGGTTTGAGCATAGAGCAGACCTCGAAGATTATTGGGCTAACGCAACTGATATCTTCGAGATCAAAAAGAGATTTTGGTCCAGGATTCTACTGAGCTTGATCAGGGCATCCGAGGTATTCCAAGTGGCAAACCAAATTGAGGAAGACAATGAGTATGAGCAGCCACATTATGCTACCCTGAAAAATGAACCTCTTGCTCTAGTTGATTGGACAAAATCTGAAAGAGCTAACCTGGGTGATCTTATGAGACCCGTGATCGAATACTCCAAATGGTGGGCAGCTCAGAGAACAAAGCAACTCAAAGCAAGGAATGTTGCCTTCACCTATGATTTCATGGGGACTAATGAGTCCATGTCTTTGAATCATAAGAGTACATCAAGTCACCCAAAGAATCCAGAGAGTGTTGGATCAAGGAAGAGAAAAGAGCCCACTGAGAATTCCATAAGAGCTAAAGAAAATAATATCATTGGAGATGCAGATGTGAGCAGAATACACAAGTCTGGCGAAGGTCATTTGACTATAAGCACTACATCTATTGCTCCAATAAGAATTGAAATTGAGGAACAAGAATAGGATAGTAAAATGGGAGATAATGAGACAGAAGATACTCCTCCCGTAATTGAAGAAATCATAGAGGAAATGGTTCAAGAACCAAGCCAGCCTCCTATTCTCACCAGAGTTATTGCTCCTAAGGAAGTTGAAGATAATTTTGATGAAAGTGGCATGGAACAATCAACCATCTCGGATTGGTTGAGGGAAAGAATGAAAGCCAAGGTTCCTGAGGAGGATCATCAAGTAGAAAACATAGCAGCATTCTTGGCTGAATTGAATAAACCAGCAGAAATAAGACCACCTAAACCAGCTAAGAAGTTCTCTCTGATTCAAAGAGATAGTGCAGGGTGCAAATCAGTACAGGTAGCAGTACCAAAGGCATGAAAAACTCAAGGCAGCATTACTCCTGAGGACTATGAAGTCACTTCTATAAGTTGGGGAAAGACCACTACGATTCAAGAAGTCCAGGAATTTGATGATTCCTGCAACACCCTCGAGGCAAGATTGAACAAGGAAATTGAAAAAAGAAAGAAGGTTGAAGCTGAAAATGAGCAATGTAAGAGATATGTTCAGCATTTGACAAAACCTATTGATCGGGAGGAAGTACCAGTTACTCGACCCATACCTCTTCTACAAGAATCAATGAAAGATTATGAAGGCCACTTTCAGAGAAGTCAAATAATGGACTTTTGACGCCTCGGAGCATGCTGACATACTTGTTGAGAACCTAGTATCAACATATGACTCCACCTCTTTCTTATTGACCAGAATTCAGCACATAGTTGAAGCTTGGGAGGATATTGAAGATATACAAAGCAGAATAATTCCATGTCTCAAGACAATTAGAGGGCTTTCTCAACAAGACCTAGTAGATGGAGAAGTTATTCGGTCAGGAGATAGATATGATTTTAGCACTTGGTACTTTGCTTTGACAACCAAGGTTGAACCTTTGAGAAAATCAGAGGCTAAGTGTTCAAAGATAGAGAAGACCATCAAGAATATTCAAGACAAAGTCTTCTTTGTGGCAGCTGAAATATTGCAGCAGGATGAAGTGCGAGAGAAGCATTTGCATGCAGAAAATTTGAGGGCCAAGATTCAAGGAAACTTCTTTAAAGTTTCAGGGCCGATTCTCAAGGATGATCTCACCAGGATATCGAACTTCATACACATTGATGAGAACCTTTTAGCACAAGTAGCTGACTGGGAGAACACTCTCGCCATATGTATTGATGATGTGGACATGGTTGATTTCCAAATTGGCAGCTTGCCAAGTGTCACCATGGAGGAGGTTCGATCATTAGCGACCAGATACATTGCATCTACTAAAAAAGAAATTGGACGCCCACCTTTGTAAAATTAGCAGCTACGCCACTTGTCGCCTTCTCTTTTGTTCAAACTGTTAGAGTTTTGGGAAACCCTAATTAGGGTTTTGATCTTTTAATTTGTGCCCTTGATCGCTGTTCAATCTTGGCCATTCATACTTTCTATGTGCCTATATAAGGTTTCCTCCTCTCATTTGGAGAGTGTGAGGCTTTTGAAATATTGTTGCAAGAAGGTCATTTTCAGATAATACATTACTTGTGTGTTTTTTCTTAAGACTTTGTAATCTCTATTATTCGAGTGATTAGCAAGGTTTTCAATTTTTTCAACACTTTATGTTGTTAGATTGAATGAAAGATTTGATAAGTATTGATTCATGGTGTATCTCTGCTCATACTTTTGAGGAATAGATAATTTTTATTCATTGTGCAAAGTTAGTCTAAGCTTTCCATTTTGTGTATGCTTAAACTTCTAATCATAAGCACATCCCTTGAAAATTGCATCTGCTTTGTGTAGTTGTCTTAAGTGAGGCGAAGCGAAGTGTGATTTATTGAGTTCACCAAATCAATACCGTCTCTTGAGTTCATAGGAGTAGAGTAGACTTCTAAACCCTTGTCCTTTTTTTGAAAGTCTAAATCCAAAAATCCAAAAAAAAAAAAAAAGAGGACCACCAATTGATAAACCCGTCTAAATCCCAAAGTTGTGAACAATTCAAGCGTAAGTCCCTTTGTGTATTACCAGCATATCACAACGCCCATTGAGCTTATCCACACATCAAGACTTGACAAAAGAAACCTTGGAATCACCATATGATCTTCTAGCAATCTTAGCATACAGGATGATTTTGTTCAAGAGAGGTTAAATTATCTCGGGGTACTTTATTCTAATGCTCGGTATATGATAAAATGTAAACCAACAGACAGCAATTGGATAAGATGGGTTGTGCCTCATTCCAATGTTAAAAGGTTGTGACTCCCTCAACTATAAGATATAAATGGAGATTATTTCATTATTGAGAGGAATTAAATTGGAAAGAAATATTAAGTGACTAACAAGAAAATAATTACAGCCAAATAAGACAAAACCCCTGCAAGGTTCAAAGAGAATTAAGGATAAAAGACCTTAACTTCTGAGACCAAGTTATTGGATGAAAATCCCTAACTTGACTAGAGATTAAAGTTAAACATTTAAGGAGAAATAGCTGCAAATTGAAGGAGAAACATAAGCAGGAAAATCAAAATAAGATTATATTTAGAATTGTTTGAAAATTAAATTTAAATTCATGATTTTTATTCAAACTATATTTATAAATTAAATGCAATTATCATTCTAGAATTAGAATTATTGTTTTAAGGCAAAAATAAGCAATGTTCTAGAAAGGGACATTACAATTGGTATCAGAGCAGCAGTACTGCCATCCTATGGGTCTAAAAACTAGTTTATGCAGTTGGTCAAAGAGATCAACAGGCTTTGGAGAGAGAAAAAGAGAGAGAGAGCACTACAAGAGGAAAACAAGCAAATTAGTGGTATAACCAAGATGACCAATCAGGATGAGTGAAAGATGTTTATGGAGCAAATGGCTGAAAGACATGAACAAATGATGAAGCAACATGAGGAAAATAATCAATTACTCATCTGAATGATGCAAAACATGAATAACTCTAACAGGCACAGACAAAACAAATGGATAGAAAATAGTAGCACTAATAGAGTAACCGGAAATAATAATAGAAGTGGATCAACACCACCTCCTACTCAACCCACATTTCTGTGCCTAGCACAGAACCACCCAAGAAGAACAGACAATTCAAGAAGCATTTGAGGCCTGTATAGATGAATATTCAAAGACCGATCACGATGTTAGATGTGATATTCTTTTCATACAATTCTACAATGCTAGGAATGGAATTAGGGGAAGACAAACCATGTCACAAAGCAATGAAGATCTACAGCATAGATTAAGCAAGATGTCACTTCCCACATTTTATAGTTCATGAAGAGTCACAGCAAGAGCTTGAGTCCAAAACTTGGACATGTTTCTCACATAGTCCTATTATAGAAGAGGAAGCCATGAAGTTTGCTATTCTTCATTTGGATGGGATTGCACATGAGTGGTGGCATCATGGAATTTTCACGAGGACGTCAATGTATTATAGCATATGCCCAATTTACACAAGACTTATACATATATTTGATCAAAAGCATCTAGAGAGGCATTTCAAAGAATTAACACGTTTGAGGCATCCTGGATTAGTAGAAGATTATGTGGCCAAATTTCAGAGAATTTCAATCATGGTGATGGATATTACCAAGTGAAGGTTCAAATACTTGTTCATTGAAGGTTTGACGGAGTCTCTCCAAGGCTTGGTGAGTGCTCTTGACCCTACATCTCTACAAGATGCAATTCAAAAGGCATTGAGGTTACAAGTTTCTATGAATAGGAGCAAGTCCTACTCCAAGAATGCAACACTTGAACTTAGAAAGCCACCTTCACAACCTAACTTACTACCTCCAAAGGCAAGCCAAGAAGAAGTTAAGAAGTTATTAAGAATGAGCTCTAAAGGAAGTTATTTTTTTATTGTAGGGAGCCCATGGGAGGTGGGTCATAGATGTTCGGGGAAAGGACAAGTGTATCGCATAGAAGCAATGACAGATGAAGAATCTAAGGAGGAAGAACTTGAACTTGAATATGTAATGGAAGAAGAGGAACTAGAGAAAAAAGAGGTAAAGTTTGCAAAAGGAACATTGGCAAAACTTTCAAGGGCACACAAGTATCACCCTTCTAGAATTTGTGGTGTTTTACAAGGTCATAAGGTGAGTGTCTTAATTGATAGCGGTGCTACATATAACTTCATTGATGAAGGTCTAGTGATGAGGGTGAAATTAAAGGCTGAAAATTTTGAGAGGGTTTCAAGGTAGTTATGGTTGACAGATTCACTACTCCTTGTACACGAAGAATTCAACAACTAGACATCACTTTGGGGAGACACCGAATTAGTGAGGATTTTTGTATTAGGCATAGGCAATACAGATATGATTTTGGGCATTCAATGGTAACATTCTTTGGGTAGATACTATCAAGATTTTCAAAAGGAGGAGCTTTGTTTCCAATATAATGGCAAGGAGGTGATTCTACAAGGTCTATCAAATGGATCTCCAATGGTTGTGTTGGCCCAAAAGATGGAGAAAGCATTTAGACATGGGCAAGTAGAATGGGCAGCACAATGTGTGATCACTGATAGCCTTTCTCCTAAAGAAGGGAAGACCACTCATATTGATATTCAATCTATTGTAGACAAGCATAGAGTGGTTTTCGGCAATATTCCACCGGAATTACCTCCTAAGAGGGGTTTTGAACAGACCATTGAGCTAAAAGAGGGAGCAAAACCCATAATTACTACACCTTATACCACCCAAAGAGATATAAGGAAAAGATTGAGAAAACAATTAAGGAATTGCTTAATATGGGGCATATACAACCTAGCTCAAGCCCTCTTGCTTCTTCCATGGTATTGGTAGAAAAGAAAGACGGTACTATGAGGATGTATGTGGATTGTAGGGCACTTAATAAAAAGACTATCAAGAACCGTTATCGCATCCCTAGGCTTGATGAATTAATTGATAAACTCCATGGTGCAATGAATTTATCTAAGTTTGATTTACATTCCGGATGCCACCAAATAACGATGAGAAGAGAGGATTTTCACAAAACTGCTTACAAGTGTCATTTTGGACATTTTGTATTTCTAGTCTTACCATTTGGACTAACTAATGCTCTAGCTACATTCTAATCTTGCATGGTCCAGATATTCAGTAAACAATTACGGAAATTTCTTTTGGTATTCTTTGATGATATATTGATCTATAATAAAGCTTGGGAAGATCATTTAAGGCTTACTGATGAAGTATTGGAATACTTGAGCAACAATAACTATTTGCTAAAGCATCTAAATATGAATTTGGGATGACTCAAATCTTGTATTTAGGGCATAAGATCAATGTCCAACGTATTAGTGTAGATGAAGAGAAAATCAAGGCAATAGTAGATTGGCCTCAACCTAATACTTTAACATATTTACAAGGATTTGTAGGACTCTACAGTTATTATAGAAGGTTAGTCAAAGGATTTTCAAGGCTAGCTACCCCATCAACAAATTAAACTAAGAAGGGTGCTTTTTCATGGAGTGAAGAGGCAAAAAGAGCTTTTGACAAGCTCAAAGAGATAATGAGTTCTTGCCCGGTACTAGCCATTCCATATTTTTCTATTCCACTTGAATTAGAATGTGATACTCCAGTTGAAGATATCAGAGCTGAATTAATGCAAAATAAACATCCAATAGCTTCGAGAGTTGCAAGCTTAAGGAAATGGAAAAAATTATTCTATTTATAACAAAGAGAAGCTGGTCGTTATGCATGCATTGGCCAAGTTTAGACATTACCTAGTTTATGGGAAATTAATTGTTGAGATCAACCATTATATTGGAAATATTGTTGTCATTGAAGTCAAGAAGGAATTTGTTGTCAAAGCAATATCGTCATCGATAGATTGATTGTCATTGATGTCAAAGCCTTGAGAAATCACTAATGAAGTTTGAAAGGCCAAAGGCCACTAATCAATGTCAAAGAAATTGTTAAGGAAGTTTTGTGAAGAAAATTTAACATCAATGCTGGCCAACCTGCTGAGTTGTAGCATCTACATTGGAGAGTTAAAATCAAATTATTTCACTCTAAAGGTGGCCGACTACCATATTGATGTTTATATATAAACATATAATAAGATCGCCCAAGTAAAATAATATAAGTGATACATATTCATATAAATTAAAATAAAATAGAACAATTCATAAGTGCAGCAAATACTATATTAAGTGTAGCATTATAAAGGGTAACGAATGGTTTTGAAAGACAGCATATAAGACAAGAAGACAAAAGAGCACATAAGACAAAAAAATGTAGCAATTAAAAAGCAGCGATTAGTATTAAAGGAAGCAGTGATCATAGTTAAAAGCAGCTATTTATTATGAGAAGGCATGTCCATTGTAAAGAGGTGTCTCTCTTAAAGAAATTGTATTTTTTCAAGAGGAATATGAAGATATAAAAATAGAGTGAGAAGTGTATTTTGAAGGGTGAGATAGAGTGAGAAGTCTATTTTAAAGGGTGAGTGGAGAAAAAGATTTATCTTACATACACCACCAGATTTATGTGAAGAGGATTTAATTAAAAATCATTCAAAAGAAGAATTATACAGGAAGAATACATGCACATTTTGTGAAGAAGAAAACAAGGAAAATCAATTATAGTTAGAGCAGAATTCTGAGTATAGCAGAAGACTTATGAATGTATAATAAGCAGATTTGTGAAAGGGAGAACATGCAAATTTGAAGAAAAGTATACGAGAGTGATGCAATGATGTTCATGTGAATTTAAGCAGACTTGAGCAGCTTTAAGAGACATATTTGGGTAGATTTTTTGTGAATGAAAAATAATCAGATTTGTGGAGAGAAATATTGTCCATCATCCGTTGTAGAAGCAACATTCATAAGGAGGAAATTTGTTTGAAAATTGGTGCTTCCTAAAGAAGAGATTGGTGTCTCTTGCTAAGTTGGTGCTTAGCTGTGGGTGTCGATGCCTCCAATAGGTCGGTGCCTACGAATCGTAAGGATTGGTGTTTCCAATAGGTTGGTGCCTACGGAGTTTGTAAAAGAGGGATTTATAAAAGTAATATTTTGTTGTGGTTTTCTCCTATAAGGGTTTCGATGTAAATCGTGTGTTCTTCTTGTTATTGATATTGTGCAATTGAAGTTATTGTGATTGTTAAGTTGAAAAAATAAAAGATTGTTCACTTGGACGACACATTTCCATAGCACAAGCTTGCACACTCCCTTGTCCTGCAGGTTCAACTTCTTGTCACCTGCTTGTCCAAACCCATTGATCTTCTACTCATTGGCGTGCACTCACCTTGTCTACACTCCTTTCTGTCATCTCCCATACATCATGTAGTGAGGAAACTTGAAAATTTTAAAAACACAAACAATAACAGGTAAAATATTTTCGTAACAAGAGTCCCCCACACACACGTCATCTCTGCCTCCATCACTTTCCCTTGATACACTGGCCTCCATTCTAATTTCTAAGCTTTCCAACTATCCAAACCATAGTAGCATTAATCATTTGGGAAATTAATCGGCAAAATAAAAAAATAAGACTTTTTGAAAAAATCGGATATTTAAAAAAATGTAAAAAATTACAGAAAAAGAGCGAAAAACTACTTTTTTTTTGAATTTTTAAGGGCATTTCCATAGCATAGAGATATTGTAACCAAATAAAATAGAGACTTCAACATATG
The DNA here is from genome assembly GCF_030272615.1 of Cryptomeria japonica. Lineage (NCBI taxonomy): Eukaryota > Viridiplantae > Streptophyta > Pinopsida > Cupressales > Cupressaceae > Cryptomeria > Cryptomeria japonica. The sequence continues at coordinate 201,608,758 of NC_081414.1, read as the reverse complement.
AATTGTAGAAAATAGATTTTCATTGTTTATATCCATGTACAATAATATTAAATTCATACAAATACTTTAAATTTAATTATACAATATTTCTCTATTTATATTTAGTATTTACTTATCCATTTCAAATCAACTTAATTCTCTCTCCCCCACACATATGTATTAAGATATATTACTCTAATATTACTGAAATTGCTAATTTAATCAGTAATATTAAATAAATTACTGTAATATTTAACAAATTGAAGTATATTACAGTGATATTACAATAATATAAAATAAATTACAGCATATTACAGTAATATTATTGTAATAATTTATCTTAAAAGATTAAATTACTGATTTAATATTTTAAGATAAACTATTGTAATATAATGTAACTTATTTAATATTATTGTAAATTTATTTAATATTGTAAGATATATTAAAATCAGTAATCTATTTTAAAATATATTGCAATTTAATAAATAACAATATATTAAATAAATTACTGATTTTAAATAATTTATATTAAAAAAAATAACTTTACTATTTTTTTTAAATTATTAAATAATTATAATAAAATAAATTATAAATAAATTTAAATCAGTAATACATGTTAAAATATATTACAATTTACAAAATTACAATATATTAAAGAAATTAATGATACTAAATAATCTATATTAAAAAATTAAACTTTCTATTAAAAATTTCTTAAATTATTAAATAATTATAATATAATAAATAACATATTATGATCGGACAAAAAATTTGAGAACATTAGGAAAAATAAAAAAATCTATACATTCAAAAAAATGCATTCACGTACAAACATTCAGAAAAAATTTCAATAATTCCACCCGTTTCCATCGACTGGGGAGGAGTTCGCCCATCTGTTCATTCCCAACCCGTTGAATGGTTCGTATCCGATGGAATTGAAGGTGCTGGATTGGAGCCGTTCACTCGCACTCATTCCCGTCGAGTCGCGGAATCAATCGATTCCCTCTCGTGTCTTCCCCTTGCGGCGCTGCTCACTGGTGTGCCCTCACATTCAACTTGATCTGCTTTTTGCTGCTGGAATGCATTTTAACCCATGCAAGCGACCTCATCTTCAAAACTTTCGCAGCATTTTTTTTTGGGTTTTTGAGCGTTTTAGATTTTCCTAGCAAATCGGATTTTAATCAGGTTTTAACAACGATTTTTTTGGCGATTTCAACGAAAAAATCGTTGACCGGGGTTGACCAATTTCAGCCGATTTTGGGGGGGAAAAAATCGAGCATCTCCCCGACTCCTGATTAATCGTGTACAATCGCGATTTTTTGCAAATGTTTGCTTCTTGGATCCAAACCATTACAAAAAAGTGCCAAAACCTCAAAATCTTGGTAAATGTGCCTTCATCGACCCAATTCTTCAAAAATTGAAATAATCAATACTTTGGGTACTTTCAGTCCAAATTGTGCAAATGCCAACAGCGCTTCAACGTTCTCAAAATGAAACAAATTGCATACACCATGTTTTTCTGTCCTTACCATCCTTTCTTGCCAAATCACCCTTTTCATCTTTCATTTGTCAATTTTCTCCATTTCCTAAGTGTTATGTCACACTCAGTGCACTTTTTGTCCTTTTTGATGTTTTCACCCTTTTTACCAAAAATGCAAAACTGCTCTAAACTTCTCTGCTTTTCCACTTTTCCTTGTTGACCACATACACTCTTTTTCACATAAGTTTTGCATTCAAGCTCTATTTTTCATCCCACTTGAAGCCTTGGAAAAATTGTAATGTCCCCTACTAGGAGGCTGCCAATTCCAGTAACTTAATAATAGTTCTACTCTGATCTGATCGATGATCATCTCACTGGATGCTTTTGACTCCTTTCCTTTATATCTCTCAATGTGAGGGTGACGTCACGCCTCTTCATTATGGATGCCCTTAGGCAAAAGACACACCCTTTCACCATTAGCACCCTTTGAAAGAGTGCAACTCTTTGTTACTTCTGCCCTTTGAAAGGGACACAACCTTTCACAATCAGATCTGCACTTATTATTTCAATCAGATTTACACTTCTGATTCCCGAATTATCCCCTTCTCAAAATGAGGTTCTCTTCTCCCTTTTATATCCCATGTTTGAGGGAGTCACAACTTTTCTTCCATGTCTTTTGACCATTCATTAACTTAATTAAATTTTAATTATATTTAATTATACTATTTTATATTTTTATTTTTATTTTATTTTTATTCTTTTCTAGTTTAAGATAATTATTATTTATTATTGAATTCTATTCCAAAGTGGGGACATCACAAAAATCCTTTTAGGCTATAAAATGGAAGTTCTGGATTTGTTTTGGGTTAATATGACAAGTAGTATTTTGTAAAAATGTTTTATACATCAGGATATTTATGTCTCGAGATTATTTAGGTTCTCCTATGTCCCATGTATGTGTCATAGCCCCCAAACAGCACCACTGTTACACCCTATTTTTTGTAAATGGGGATAACACCCAAGCTGCTCCTTTTTAAATCAATTAATGGCCCTTTAAAGTTTTGGGTCTATATTTTTCTAACATGGGCATGTAATAACATTTTGTACATGGCTTCATTATGTCTGAGCCACCTAGATGGAATCACCTTTCATTTGTTGTCATTTTTAAATTCATCCACCATGCAACCTTATTTCAAAGGAAGGCATATGATATTGGCTATGGTTTATACATTTGATCTGGCACCAGTGAGACTTCATAGTACATAATCTTCATCAACTTTGTAGCCCCAATGGATAAGAAATTAGTTTGGCATTCTACTTTACTGGTTGATCTTCATGTATTGTAAAGCAACTTAGTGGTCTTATCATCATGATATTTGATCAAGTGTGTCCAGAATGAATGAAGAAATTTTAATGACGTCCATGAGACCCAGCAGTCTAAGGGGCCAAGAACCAAAATTAGCCCATATTCAAGTTCCTTTCCATGTTGTTTCTTCTGTTATAAATCTTGAGTAAGAAACTTCCTGTTTTGTGAAGCCTTGTCTCTTCAAAAAGTTTGCTAAAACCATCCACCTTTAACTCCTCCTCAAACTGATTGCGAAGATCCTCATATGCTGCACACTCCTTGATGAAATGCCATTCTGTTTCCACCTCTCCCTTGTTGCAAAAAGTGCACGTCCTCTCTTCCCACTCTTCTTTGGGCACCTTCCACCTGCCAGTCTCACATCTCAAATGATGAGAACCAATCCTCAACTGAGCACTAGATTGTGTAATTCTAGTCCACAAAGAGGGTCCTCCTTAAGTTATATCTTTGCACATGTTAAGATTTATTTAATTAAAAAATTATTAAAGTGTGCATAGATATCTTTAGCATGGACCAAGATGTGCAAAAAAAATTGTAGTTTGCAAGTGAGGTTGTGATTGGAAGAGTATGAAATTTTCCATACAACAATTTTCACAACATAATATAATGCAAAAGTGAAATTATTAGAATTAGGAAGAGTGTCAGTTTTTTGCAATAAGTTTTGTCAAAATAAGACACAAGATTTTAGAAGTGGGAAGCTTTCTCCAGGAGCTTATGTTTGGAAGTTCCTATAAAAAACCAACAGATTGTTTTCCTCTTAGATTATGCAATTGTGTTTGTAATTTTCTTACCAATGTTCATGGAATGCAATTTTAAAATAATGGAATTCAATGGTGCTCATAAATAGATGTCGTAATCCTTTATTCTTAGAAAATATGATTTTCAGCTTGTCAAATAGAACTTAGTGACACCCAGTAAGATAGATTCCTCTTCATGTCATGTTTTATTGCTCTATTGTGCTTTGTGTGTTATTTTTAGTACTTTCAGATTGAATAAAACTCAGAAAATTAAAATAAGGTTAATTAACTTATTGTTTTCCAGACTTAAGCATAATAAAGGAAATGAAATGCAAAAGACAAAACACAGTTACCCTGGGAAAACCTCCTAGGAGGAAAAACCCAGCCAAAGGATCCTCAAACCTGATTATGATTTTGAATTCAACTGAACATTACATATGATCTAAAGCCTCTTATGAAGTTCGCTGTATGGTCTCCAGCTTCTTATGAAGTTTGCTGCCCTTAATTTGGGATCTGCAGATGTCTAATGGAGTTCGCTGTCTCCTATTGATGATCTGAAGTTCGCTGCCTTTAATTAGGGATCTGCAGATGTCTGATGGAGTTCGCTGTCTCCTATTGAGGATCTGCTGCTAACTAATGGAGTTTGCTGTCTACTGCTGCTATCTAGAGTAGTTCGCTGTTTGCCCGATGCCTTAATATAAAGTTCGCTTTTCACTGAATATAATTTTCATCTGCTTGAGTTGAGTGATAATAATGAGAAGCAAATGTCACATTTATAGGAGACTTATTTCCTTTTAACATGTCAGCCTTCTTGTATTTAAACATTATTAATTATATTAATTATATTAATTCCTTTTAACTGAATTGGATAGGGTCGGCCCTATCAAGGAGGCGTGATGTGTTTAAGTGTAGCGTGGGAGCCTTTTTAGGTGGGAGCCGAGGTGTATTGGGCCTGTCCCTATATGATGGAGACAAATTCCAATGTTGCCCAAGGCAATTGGAATCCGCCAGCCCTAATTACAAACAACACTCCCTCTTAATTAGGGAATAGAATCATAATCATAATCTTCCAGCTTGCACACAAGCATAGACTGGATCCACCTTGCATTGCTCACAGAGGGTGGAGAGGATCCTTTTCTACCATCTTACATTGCCCGCAGAGGATGGTTAATAAATACACTTCTCCCTGAGAAGTTTACAATACCACCTTACATTGCCCGCAGAGGGTGGCTAACATTTACAACACCATCTTACATTGCCCGCAGAGGATGGTTAAGAATTATACTTCTCCCTGAGAAGTTTACACTACCACCTTACATTGCCCACAGAGGGTGGATTTATACAATACAAAGTATCACTGAACTTGAGACTCCCTCTCAATCGGAGTTTCATTTTCTACAATACCGAGTCTATCCCTGAAGTACACAAACTTCACTTTGGATAGAGGCTTGGTAAGGATATCTGCAACTTGCTCATCAGTGCTGACGTATTTCAACTGAATGGCACCCCTTTGCATCATATCCCGAATGAAATGATAATGGGTTTCCACATGTTTTGACCTGTCATGAAACACTGGATTGATAGACATTTTAATACAACTCTGGTTATCACAGTGAATAACTGTAGGGTCCCATGGCTGACCAAATAGTCCAGCAAGAAGCTTACGAAGCCACACTGCTTCTCTGGATGCTACACTTGCTGCAATATACTCAACTTCAACAGTACTCAATGCCACTGAGGATTGTTTTCTGCAGGCCCAAGAGATCACTGCAGAACCCAAGCTGAAACAAATACCGAAGGTGTTTTTCCTGTCTTTGACGCTTCCAGCCCAGTCTGCATCAAAATAACCTTCCAAGGTTATTGGAGTGTTACGTGGATACTTCAGCCCAAAGCCAACTGTGCCCCGCAAGTATCTTAGAATATGCTTGGCTGCAACAAGGTGAACATGCTTGGGCAAACTCATGAACTGACCGAGGGCATTCACAGCAAAACATATGTTTGGTCTAGTGTTAACTAGATATATTAGTGATCCAATCAACTGTCGATACTCGAATGGATCTGCAAATTCAGAGTTAGCTGCAGAAACACTTAACTTCTTTAAGTTAGATTCCATAGGAGTAGACATTGGTTTACAATCCATCATTCTAAATCTTTTCAAAATGTCAATAGTATACTTCCCTTGACTTAGAAAGATTTCATTAGATCTTTGCCATACTTCTAGACCTAGAAAATAATGCATTAGACCTAAATCTTTCATTTCAAATTCTGAAGCTAATTCTTTCTTGCATCTAATAATAAGTTCATCTTTACCAGTCAAAAATAAGTCATCCACATAAAGAACTAGAATTAGCATTTCATCATTGGCTACTTTAAAGTAAATGTTAGGGTCAGCATCATTTTTACAAAAGCCTAGACTTAGCAAATATTTATCGATTCTTTCATACCAAGCACGAGGAGCTTGTTTAAGACCATACAGAGCTTTCTTTAACCTGCACACATGGGTTAATCTATCCTGAATCTCATATCCCTCAGGTTGCTCAATATAGACTTCTTCCTCAATGACACCATTGAGAAAGGCAGTCTTAACATCCATCTGATGTAGTTTCCAACCCTTAGAAGCAGCAATAGCAATTATTGTTCTAATGGAAGTATATCTAGCAACAGGAGCGAATGTTTCTTCATAGTCTATACCTTCCTTTTGGGAAAAACCACGCGCTACAAATCTAGCCTTATATTTTTCAATACTACCATCAGCATTATGTTTAATTTTAAATAACCATTTAGAGGAAACAACAGACTTACCTTTGGGTCTGGGCACAAGGTCCCATACATCATTCTTGATGATTGACTGATATTCTTCATCCATAGCAAGCTTCCAGGTATGATGACTTAAGGCTTCTTCAACATTGCAAGGTTTAGTTTCAATGAGATTACACATTAAAGAAACATAGTTGGAAAATACCTGAGGTCTCTTAGTTTCACGGAAGGTGCCACTTGGAGCAGCAAATCTTTCAGCTTCTTGAATGGTGTTTCTTACCCAAAGTGGTCTTTTCTTGGTAACGACAATGTCACTAGGAATATCAGTGGGATTCATGGGTTTTGGAGGATCATCATGATCATCTTGAGGTGGAGGTTCAACTTGCTCACTCTGAATCTCAGGGTTAGTATCAACGTTCATATTTTGATTATCATTAGATTCATCAATAACACAAGAACCTTTCGATTTCTTAAACACAATGTCTTCTTCAAATTTAACATCCCTACTTACCTCAACATACCTTTGACCTGGGATGTAAATCCTGAATGCTTTGGAGGATTCACTGTATCCGACTAGCATGCCTTTCTTTTCGGAGGGTTCCAACTTTGATCGCTTTTCCTTGGGCACATGAACATAGACGGGACTTCCAAAGATCCTGAGGTGACTAATATCTGGTTTGAATCCCGTGAAGGCTTCTTCCGGGGTCATGTTCTTTAGAGCACGATGAGGACATCTGTTCTGGATATATACTGCTGTTCTAGAAGCCTCAGCCCATAGGAAGGTCTACAAGTCTTGATTGTGAATCATAGCCTTTGCAGCCTCCACAATGGTCCTATTCTTTCTTTCAGCAACACCATTTTGTTGAGGATTGTATGGAACACAAAACTCCCTCTTAATTCTTGACTCAACACAAAAATCATGAAAGCTACCGGAGGTGTACTCACCTCCATTGTCAGATCTTAAACATTTGATTCTTTTACCAAAGAGGTTTTCAGTTAATGCTTTAAACTCCTTAAATTTACTGAAGACTTCATCAGATTCTTTAGATTTCAAGAAGTAGATCCAAGTTTTCCTAGAGAAATCATCTATGAAGATTACATAATAAAGGAATCCACTAGGAGATGCTATAGACATAGGACCACATAAATCAAAGTGAACAAGTTCTAGTTTGTTTTTAGCTCTATTTTCACTTTTATGAAATGGACTTTTAACATTCTTACCAATAGCACAACTTTTACAAGTGTTATCATGAATTTGACTGAGTTTAGGCATACCTTTGACTAACCTTTCAAGGGATGGAAGGGCTTGATAATGCAAATGTCCAAGTCTTCTATGCCATAACTCACATGATTCTGGGGCCTCATTAATGAGGGCTTGAATAGGGTTAGTAGAGAGCTTATAAAGACTATCATATCTATGACCAATTATACGAGCAGATTCAAAACTATCTTTCTTAGACCAAGCAAGAACTTTTCCTTCAAAAAATGCAATTTGATAACCTTTATCTTCTAGAGCAGAAATGGAAATTAGGTTTCTTTTAATTCCAAGAACAAACAATATATCACTAAGATGCAAGGAAATACCAGAATCTAATTTTAGAGAAGTAGAGCCAGAACCTCTTACCGAATAACGAGCGTCATCACCAATTACTACGTGAAGGCCGGTATCCTTTTCTACTAGGCCTGAAAGATGATCGCAGTAACCTGTGATGTGTCTGGAGGCACCACTGTCAATCAACCATGTATTGCTATCTGAGGGAACGCTACTAGATAGAGCGGAGATGAATAAGAAGTCATCATTTTGTTCTGAGACTTCATTTAGGTTTGCTTCACTTTGGTTAGGGTTAAACTGACATTCCTTAGCATAATGACCGAATTTGTCACATCTAAAACATCGCACACACGAGGTATCTCTTGGTTTCTTCCAAGGGTGTTGGGAACTAAAGGATCTGGAATCCCTATTTCTTCTAGGATAAGGTTGCTTCCAATTTCCCCTTTTCTTGCATTGAGCTGCAAGCATGTGATGTTCATCTACATGGGGGCTCTTGGATTGACTCCTTGTGAAGAGGCGAGACTCTTCTTGGATGCAATCATTCTTAAGGCGATCAAGAGTAGGTAACTCCGACCGACCACTTACGGTTTGGATAAATGACTCCCAAGAGTGATGTAGACCATTAAGGGCAATCATGACAAGGTCTTTATCTTCCATGTTATGGCCAATTAAACCTAGCTGATTCTTTAGTTCTGAACTTTTTATGAAATAGAAAATAACAGAATCTTCTTTAGCCATTTTGATATTAAGACGTTGTTGTCTTAACATAATTGCCCTACTAAAATTGTTAACTTCATATGTACCTTGTAGGTGGCTGAACATTTCCCTTGCAGTGGTGAATGAGGCAATAGAGGTGACGAGGTGGTCTTTGACTGAATCAATGAGAATCTTCCTGGCCTTGATAGCATCCCTTTTGAATTGTTTCAACTCAGCTGCATCCGAAGGCTCAGTTAGCTCTTTCGCTTCAATAAATTGGAGAAGATCTTCTTCCTCAAGAGCCAACTTGATTCGAACTTTCCATGCAGTAAAATTTAGATTCCCATCAAGCCTATCTTCAACTTTCAGCCCCATTGACCTGATCTGCAAAAGCTACAGCAATCTGGAAATAAAGGTGTACTGAATTTTAAATCTGAAGATTGATCTAACCAATTAGCTCTGATACCATGTTATTTTTAGTACTTTCAGATTGAATAAAACTCAGAAAATTAGAATAAGGTTAATTAACTTATTGTTTTCCAGACTTGAGCATAATAAAGGAAATGAAATGCAAAAGACAAAACACAGTTACCCTGGGAAAACCTCCTAGGAGGAAAAACCCAGCCAAAGGATCCTCAGATCTGATTATGATTTTGAATTCAACTGAACATTACATATGGTCTACAGCCTCTTATGAAGTTTGCTGTATGGTCTCCAGCTTCTTATGAAGTTTGCTGCCCTTAATTTGGGATCTGCAGATGTCTAATGGAGTTCGCTGTCTCCTATTGATGATCTGAAGTTCACTGCCTTTAATTAGGGATCTGCAGATGTCTGATGAAGTTCGCTGTCTCCTATTGAGGATCTGCTGCTAACTAATGGAGTTTGCTGTCTACTGCTGCCATCTAGAGTAGTTCGCTGTTTGCCAGATGCCTTAATATAAAGTTTGCTTTTCACTGAATATAATTTTCATCTGCTTGAGTTGAGTGATAATAATGAGAAGCAAATGTCACATTTATAGGAGACTTATTTCCTTTTAACATGTCGGCCTTCTTGTATTTAAACATTATTAATTATATTAATTATATTAATTCCTTTTAATTGAATTGGATAGGGTCGGCCCTATCAAGGAGGCGTGATGTGTTTAAGTGTAGCGTGGGAGCCTTTTTAGGTGGGAGCCGAGGTGTATTGGGCCTATCCATATATGATGGAGGCGGATTCCAATGTTGCCCAAGGCAATTGGAATCCGCCACCAACCCTAATTACAAACAACATTGTGATGCTAAGGTTTGAATGGAGAAGCATTATATCACTTACATGTGCTAGATCTGGGGAAATTTTGTGTTTCCATGAGATTTCAGCCAAGCTTTGTATCACCTACATTTATTCCAATTTCCACCCAAAACTTCTCTCGTTTTCTTTTCTCCCCTTCTTTTCTTTTAATTTTCCCACTCCTCTTGTGCTTTAAGGTGAATAGTACACAAAATACAAATAAATTACAAATCCCCAACCATAAGAAGGAATTGCCCCTCTAAAGCGAGAGAAATCACCTTGCCCTTGGTGATATTCCCACATAACTAACTGAATTTTTTATTGTCCATTGGGCAAGTCATTCATACTTTTGCAATGGAATGAAGCAACAAATTAGAATGTTAATAAATGCCTAGCATGAATTTACTACACAATGAGAGATTATATCACAAGCGAATGGTGTATAACAAGAATACATTATGTTAGGCACCTAGGAGTATGATATTGTAATATATGTAGGGAAGTGGTACTTGTAGGTAGATGAGTGTTATATTGAGCAGTGCTTAGGCAAGAAAGTCAAATGTGAAGATTATTGTATGTGTTGGGATTTCAATATATTGATATAGTGTCGAGTGGGTTCTTCCATAGGGAGTGTATATGGTGTTTCCCTACTTCAAAGGTTTATTATATTTTCAAGATTTCAAATCTCTCTTCTATTATCTAGAATATTTCTCTAAGTTACTGATTCGGGTATAGGTACGGGTGCAGATTTGGGTATGGATTCGACAAACAAAAAATTTCTTGGGTACGAGTACAGGTACATCCATACATATATATATATATATATATATATATATATATATATTTTAATTTTATATATATATATATACATATACATATATGTATATACATATACATACATATATATATATATATATATATATATATATATATATATATATATATGTTTTGATACATTTCATGCATCATAAGGAGCGAAATTAAGGTTTAGATGTTAAAAAAATATTAAAAATGGTGTTTTTTAATTTTTTTTGTGTTTTTATGACCCGTGGGCCTTGTTTTTGGGAACCCACAGGGACTTGGTTCTCTCGGGTCCGCCCAGGTGGTTGGGTTCTTTGTAGGACCCACAGAGAACCCAACCACCTGGGCAGGACCCGGGTGGAACCCAGGGAGAACCCGGAGAGAACGAGGACCGGACAAGAACCAAGACCCGGACCCAACCCATTTTGCCAAGAACCGGTATCTTAGGTATTTCTATGAATTTACGTAGACTCGTAACATCTAATATTGCAGCTTTGATTTGGGCAAAGTGTAAGTCTGATTTTTTCCAAAGAAGCCACCTATATTACAGAAGGTCATGCACCTCACATAAGTCTCCAATTAAAACAATATCAGATTTGTTGCAAAACAAAATCATGTCTTTCCAAAAAGTTGTCAACTTGGGAATTTAGAGCAGCATTGAGGGAGATATGATGATGTAAATTTGACCCTGCGATTGTGATTTTTGATACTTTTTTCTGCACAAAATTAGGGCAGAATTTTTGCAGGTCATTAGTCTCATATCGGTATTCAATTAAAATGATATTGGATTCATTGGACAGAGAGTTTCGCAAGCTTTCTGAAAAATGGTCATTATTAATATTTGGAGCCATATTGAGGAAGATATGACCATTTTAAGTTGATCCTGTGATGATTGTTTTCTTCAAAGCAAAACTAATGCAATATTTTTATGTTTTACAAGCTCGGTGAGCAAATTAAATTTTATTTTTTGTAAATGGAGGAAAAAAATTAGATGTCTTTCTACATTGTTTTATTTTCACATCTATGGTAGAAATATAATCATTCTTTAGATGCTTCTGGATTCGATTGTGTAAAAAAAAAAAAATATCATCAAAGTTTCGAATCACACTCCATGATTTTCTTTTTAAAACTCTTGCTTTCATGCAAATCTTTCCATTTGATGGAAGTGTTACTGCCATAGTGATGGTTCCAATTCAAAAAGGCTCACTATCAACATAAATTATGGAACATGATGCTTCTTAGCATCTTGTGAGGTGCAATTTTTTCATGGTCTTTTTTGTCATAAAATCAATTATTCTTGGCACAAAATGGAACAAGTTTTTGAGATATATGGACCTCAAATGAAGCAATAGTTGATAAATCATGAAAGTAAGGAGGATGAATAATAAGTAGAAAGTAAGGCATATAATCAGAAAGAGGATGACACCATTATTAATGACAAAGATGAAAAGGAGATGAAGGATAAGAGTACATAAAGTTTAGCTCCAAGGAAAAAAAGTTCAATATTTCAATTTCATGGATGCATTTGAACAAAAAAGATCATTGTATGTGTAAAACCTAGTAGCAGGTATAACTTCGACAACCTTGATCAAGAAACAACTGGTTCAAACAAAGAATAGTGCGGAGACTAAGATTAAGGGCAAACATGTTTCATATTTTTTGAAGATTTAAAGCTGATCACTAACAAATATGTTGTGCATTCAAACCTTTATGCTTTAGATATGGCTGGGTTGAATCTTGTTCTTGAATATCCTTAGTTAAACACTTTGGGAACAAGGAATATTAATGTGCAAAAGAAGTTCATGAAGCCTTGGTGTAGGAAGAAAATGGTAACTTGCCTAGATATACACATAATTTGAAGAAAAGCTGTGTAGCCAGTAAACACATCTCCGACCCCTGAGGCACGTCTTGAAGACCGAGACACATCTCTAGTACTGGAACCTTTTTTGGTGCTGATTTAGGAGGTGCACAAGCCATACAGGTGATCATACAGTGCCTTGGCAACTATTAATTGTCATTTAATGTTGATTGCCATCATTAGAGAGGTTTGTCGCACCATTTTGAGTAGTTTGACAAGCATCCATACCACTTCACTGTTGTTTCCAGACATTTTCAGTTCCAAATCTGCTATATTGGTGCCCTGCCAGTCTGCACAGCCTTCCACACAAGTGTATTCCAGTTTGGAGGTGACCGTACAAGTCTGATTTCACTACCAGCAGTGGCCTACAGTCTGTACAACTGCTGTACAATTACTTTTGAACAGCTTGTGAATGAATTTGATTGTGTAATTCTGAAATTTGATGTTGCAGCCCTACATAAAAGCATTTGTACTTATTGTCATTGAATAAATATCAGACTGGAATTATATGATGATGTTTGCAGCAGAATAAATCCATTTGAATTTCTATGTTATAATTCCATTAGTAGTTCATCACCCCCAGCAACCTTTCCTTCCATCCAAATCCAATTTGTCCTATCCTGTCCTGTCATCAGTTGAGTCCCTCCCCTCCTCTCTCTACTCCCCCTCCCCCTCCCCCTCCTACGCTCAACCTCTTGGATCAGTTGAGGATCCCACGCTTCCGTGAGGTGAACAATTATCCCATGCCAGATTCCTCATGCTGCTTGATGATCTAGTTGCTTACTAGTCCCAGTGGCCCTGTCTCCGCTTGAGGGTGTAGAAGGATCAAGAGAGTTTCCCAGTCCCCTCATGACCCTGACCGCTACCAGCTGTAAGAATTATGGTTATAATGGGGGTGATGAAGAGAAAAGGTTCCTTCCGTGGGGCTCCCTCTCCGAAAGAACCCGGATAACCAGCTATATCCTCCCACCCACCCCTGGCAACAAGACCATTGAGCTCTATAATGAATAGGGAGGAACATCATAAATATTGAATTAGAGGATTTGATTCAAGTATCTTCAGTCACTTACATTTCGTGATCAGTATTGCCATTAGTTTCCAGTTTTCTGTTTCAGTTTTGCATTTTGTTCAAAAATACAAATAAATCAGGGAAGTACAAACACTGTAACTTGCCCACATTACATGGATCTTCGTCACTATCCTTCCTTTGAGCTAAGAATATGCGACTATAGCCCAGACCTTAAAATTGTTATATAAACGTGTGGACTAACATAAACAATAGTTCAATTAAGATCCATTAAGGCTTTTAATTGAAACTTCAACCTTATTTATCCTATTCTGTGAATAATAAAGCATGCCTCAATTGATATATTTTACAAGTAAGTCAATAATAAGGCCTACATGGTTAATAGTTTCGTGGATCCCAGATAAGTGTTTAATTATAGACATGGATGATGATTTAACAGTAGTTTCCTTACCAATAGATTATACAAGTTTCATAATTCAAGTCCTCTTGGAATGTGTAAATTTGTCACCCATTCATATTTGATTGCCAAATTGACTATAGTTCAAGACCTCCTTATTTGTGGTACAAAACACTGTAAGGATGTGTATAGAACAAATGTCAATTCAGAGAGCCTTGTAGAGAGCTTGGAGAACTCATTGCCCTAATTTTTGAACAACGACTTGAAAAGTCTAATTGATAAAGCATCACTTCCAGATGCAAGGTATTTCTTGACTTCCGTTGATTACATTTGGTGCAAAAGAAAATTTTCAGTCATTTCCTAAGCTACAAAGATGAAGTATTAGATTACAGAGAATTTAAGGCACTTGTTGAAATAGAAAATGGAAAACATATTAAGATGCTTAAGATAGGGAATGTATGTGAAAAATAAATGTTACATTTTTTGTCAGCCCCATGAGTGTTGAAAGATAGTTTAGTATCCCTTATGAACCTCAACAAAATGAGGTTAGTTAAAAGAAAGAATAGGACACTAGCAAAAATTTCTACCTAAATGTTGCATTCTAGAAACATAATTTTTAAGTTTTGGGCTAAAAGCCTAAAACTGTCAACATTGAGCCCATATTGTGAATAAAGGTCCTCCTAATGCTGTTACTAATGTCTACACTGTTGAGCATGGAATTGTAAAAGTCAACAGTGAAACACTTCAAAGCCTATGGTTGTACTGGTTAAGCTTACATTATAGGAAAAAGAAGAAATAAATTAAGAAGAGAACTAGGAGGCTCATCTTATTGGTTATAATGAAAAATCTAAGACCTAAATGTTATCTCAAAACTAAGAAGATTGCTTGGTCTTCTGTAAAAACCTCTACTAATTGCACAAATAACCAAGGTTACCAGGAGACGGGGACACTTGGAGACTCCGGAGACTGATACCAGTACTGGTATGACTAATTTTCAAAAATAGGAGACGAGGGTACTTGGAGACGCCAATTTTTTTTAAATATAATTTACTAATTTCCAATACATATTATTACAGAGAACTTTGAAAACAAAAACACAAAAACAGTAAAGTTTAACATAAACTTTAAAATTGAACAAAAATTGAAATTAAAATTGCTTATATTGCTGATACCATAGCCAGTCTAAATTGTTTAGTGAAAGTAAGGTAATATAGATGTTGAGCAAACTCAATATTGTTGGCTAAATAGTAAAGGCAATTTCTCTTTAAACTATTACAATGATAAGAAATCAGTCCTCTCAAAAAGTCTACACTATCAATAGATCCAATCACTATAACTTTGCATGGATTTTTGTCTTCCTGCGAACAGTTTCCTTATTAGTCATTTCCCTACGACTTTGCTTTGCTGCAAGCTTATCTTATTGGTTTGCTTTACTTTTTTGCCTTTTTACTACATTTTGCCCTAAGTTTTCGAGGAGACATCATTTTTTGGTTGGGAGACTTCGGAGATGGCAGGAGACGGCAGCCAAAAGCACCTTATGCATCAAGAAGTTTCCAAAGACATCTCCAGTACCAGTACAGGTCTCCAGGGGTAGGAAATGGGTCTCTTGGTAACTATGCAAATAACAGACCAAAAAAAGAAACTCCGACAACAATTTATTCTTTTATTATATTTTTAATAAGTTTCTGATAACATACATTCAAAGGGAAGTCAACCAATCTTATAAAACTTGTTGGATGCTCCCAACTTACAAACGTTATACTAACTGACATGTACTGCTTTTGAGGGTTTCTGTCCCCAAGATGAAATGTTCACATCTGGAGAGTCATCTCCAAAGTGCCCAACTGCTGTATCAATGCCAAAAACACTGAAACGAGAGTTGAATATTTCTTAATTTTCCAAAGGTGCCTTGTCTTTTTCCTTATGCTCTTTTTTCTAGACCCAACTCTTGGTGATCCTCAATCATGGAAAGTCAATCCACACTTAATTGAGCAGTCCTTTCCTCAATCTCACCACTTAATTGCGCAATCATTTCCTCAATTTCAGCACATAATTGAGCAGATCTCCTCAATCAATGGTAGTGCCTAAACAGTTGTATGTCAAAGCCACTCTTCAACCAATGCAGAACCAAACAGTTAACTGACCACCTTATCCCAGTCCACTGCAGACTTAACAATCTCGCAACACACCCATCTTATTTCAATCCTAACTAGCAGAAACTACATGTGTGCCTATCTATGCTACTTCAATGCTAACAGCCTACTCTGTCAAAATAAGTACATTAGAAATCTGCCCTTACCAAAATTGCTTGCTCACAAGCAATAGAATGCTGAATGATCCAAAATCTCTGGTCTTTCCCAAGAATATCCTTTGCACATAGATTCCTCCAATGGACAATATCCCAAAACATTATACAAGAGCAAGTATTTTGGACTTGAGAGAAAGGAGCTCCTAGCCATTTTCCATGCATTATACCCATCATTTTTTCACTACCACTGGAATGCTTCCCATTATGACTTGGCACTTAAAACCCACATTCAAGTGCAGTACCGCAAAGCAATTTACACAAGGAAGTATTGAATGAGACAACTTCTCGATAATCTACCATAATTGACGGATCATTAGTATGTTGTGGACAATGTAAATTAATCAAGTTACAAATACATTCTTGCTCCTTGAAGTGATCAAGCAAAACCTTCCAATCATTTGATGTGGCTCATGTGATTGTTGGTAATTGTTGCCATTGATGACTAGGATTGATGTCAACCCTTTGTGTTGTGGAGGACATTGAAGATTGTAGTGCAGTCATGGTGTTGTCTATTGGTGTCAACCCTCTACTGATGGAAGTGTACGTTGCTGATGTGTTTTGGTATGTGCAATGGAGACTGTTGTAATTTGCGGTTAGTGTAGTTGGTACCTTGTTGTGGATGTCCACCTTCTTGGTGTTGATATCTACATTCAGTATCTTGTGATGATGTTGTTGATGTGTTGATAGCAAAGATGGTATCATGATATCATATTTAGATGAGGATTAGAAGCATTTAGTTGAGGATTAAAAGTATTGAGATGA
Source organism: Cryptomeria japonica (assembly GCF_030272615.1). NCBI lineage: Eukaryota > Viridiplantae > Streptophyta > Pinopsida > Cupressales > Cupressaceae > Cryptomeria > Cryptomeria japonica. The sequence continues at coordinate 201,591,772 of NC_081414.1, read as the reverse complement.
GGATTAGAAGCAATAAGTTGATATTAGAAGTATTAAGATGAGGATTAAAAGCATGATGATGAAGTGATGTTTTCTGGATGGTCTTGTGCTTACTACAAACTGATGTAGTATCCTATTTTTGTTGCTCCCGAGTGAGCAAATGTTGTTTCAAAATGCTCTGGTTTCCGAAAAATTGATTATGTCTGGAAGAATGCTCCACATTTGAAGCTTTGGCTTTGTAGTTCTGGATTTAATGTCTATGCTCTGTGGATGTTGCACTCCTATCTTATCAGGTCCCTCATGTTGCAGCTGATGTTTCTGGTTAAGGCAATATGTTGGCAGTTTGATGACTAGTCGGAGAATGCTCTGCATTATTGTTTCTGGTGTCGCATCTTGGAGGACATGCTTATAAAGTATGTGCAGTGTCTCAATTCAGATTTCAGATGATGAATTGTTCCGAAAGTATGTTTGTGATGTTCTATTTCATGACTATGTTTCTTGGCCTTTCGAGTATGAAGAATTTTGTATCTATTTTGGCTGTGCCAGCTTGTTTTGCTTTGCCAGCATGGAAGAAGCGTTTGGAAGTGTTGTTGGATGGTTAAGGGATGTCTCAATGTGGTCCGCATGATGTTGGTTGATCTCCTTGGTACCGCATTGTGTTTGGTGTTGGTTTTCAGGGTTATTTGTAGTAAGGGGGATTACTTGACTTTGTAAGTGCCCTCTTTTGTCCTAGGCCGCAATGGTCCTATTAGGATGGCCTCCTTATGAGCCTAACCCCCCATCTCTTACTCCTCAGGCCTTCTCCCACAAGAGGGATTTCAAACAAGTAAATCTATCCTATATTCTTTCATAGAAATATATACTTAAACATTATTGATTAAGAAAAGCAACATGTATAGCAGATATATATGTAATTAATTCAAATATTATAAACATTATTTATACCCAAGAATATAGGGGGATAATGATAATCTGATAGAGTTAGAGGACTGCTGCAATCTAGTTCAGTCTGATGTCTCTTCCTTCCAAGGGATGTTCACCAATCAGCTGTTTTGCAATCTTCCACTTCTTCAATCTGATACTATTGTCTGATTTTATATTGCTGCTGCTATGAAATTATTATTTATTGATGCTTCCATGATTTTCCTTGATTCATATCATATGTAAATTTACTCGTTTGAGGCTGCTAGCCATGAATCAGATTTCTATTTATATGTATTCTATTACCAGAGTCCAATTCAAGTATTTATTTTTTATTCAGGTCTGATTGTTTATTGACTCTTTCTGGGATGCCCTTCACCAAATGAATAAATCCTCCTTTTATATCCTCCACAGTGGAATGAAAAGATACAACCCTGTTTATCATCATAAACTTTTTCCAAGGAGGTGTTCCTTCAATAAGTCACACCTTTTCAGATGATAAATAATTCTTAAACAAATCATGCTTACTTATCTTTGTCATCATATGGATCATATTGAATCTATCATCTATATATTGTAATGAATCAGAAGTCAGCATGATATGAATCAGATTTTTGAAAACGGATCATTACTTGTTTATCTTTCATTACTTATCATTGTTTTAATAGTCACTACCCTTGCATTGTAATGATCACTGCTAGCGCTGCTTATTTAATAGTTGTTTGTTTTGAAAAACATAGGATGAACTCTCAATGATCGTTGGTTTTGTATAAACATTAATCTTTTTGTCACTAATTGCTATAATCAATGTCATTAAATCAGTCTTAATATACTATCGTATGAGCCTTTGTAATTGCTGTGTATAAATCGTTCTAAGCATCAGCATTGGTTAGATGGCTAACATCCCATAGGATAGAGTCGACACCTTTCCTTCTTTTGGCTTGGTCGGATTGAGAATGTAGAAAATTGTGAAGCCTGAAAATAAGACAATTTTCTTTGTTCAAGTGTTCCTTAATTTAATCAACGAGTATAAATAAAAGACCATTTCATTTGCAAGAGAGAGGAGTGGTGTGGATCAAAGTGGAGTGTGGAAGATGTGAATGTGAAGCAGTAAGAGTGTGTGGTGAAAGTATTGGAGCTAAATTGCCTAATGGTTGCTTGAGGCAGCGAGTCAAGAGTAGCTACATTCAAGGGAGATTGTTGAATGCAGTGGTCTTAAAGGCTTATTCACTGTAGCTCAAATATTCATGTATCTTACTCGAAGATAGTGTGTCTCCCTAGCAAGTTCTTTGCATCTTGCCCTAGGGCAGTGAACCTCAGCTTGCAAGTCCTTCCAGGAGCAGAGAGCTTCCTTGGGCAATGAGCCCCAAAACAAATTATAATACTATTCATATAGTGTGAGTTGACTCTCACCATGGTTTTTCACATCTTGAGTTTTCCACATAAATCTGGTGTTCTCTTGTGCATGTGTGTTCATTGGTTCATCTTTCATTGTTGTTGATCAGATTAAGGTTTAAAGTTGAATTTGAACTATGGTATAAAATGTTAAGATTTATGATATTGCTATCAGGATTCAACTGTGTAGTTTTTGAGTCAAACTCATTGACCCATGTTTCATGAGTAGTGGTTTACAAGAACCCATCTCTCATGACAATGAATGGTCCACTTAACACTCATTGCATCTAGGTGATGCTCACAAAAGTGAAGCATTGGGCCTTCCCAGGAGGTCACCCATCCTAGTACTACTCCAACTCAAGCACGCTTAACCACGAAATTTCCTCCAAGGTTAATCCCACTTAGCTTGCAACTCCATTTGCAAAGCCTTCAACAAGTGTTGTGCCTTATGGACCATTCATTATAGAGCCCCCTTAGCTCACCAATTGTTAAGTAGGAGATAATTTCCACAACAAGTCATATTATGATATTGCTATCAGGATTCGACTGCGTAGTTTTCGAGTCAAACTCATTGACCCATGTTTCAAGTTTGATTCACCCCACACCCGCACCCCGCCCCCTCCCCCTCCCCTCAGTCTTGGGGTGTGTTCAACAGTGACGTCATTTCCACATAGATACAGTCTACTGCATGTTTTAGATGTAGAAAAATACAACCTATTATGATATGCCAAATGCATAGGTTCAAGCTCAGCAATCTACTCCTCTATTGCCTATTGTTGTTCTGAATTTCAGATTCTATACCTAAACAAGTTGCAAGATTGCTCATACTAGTGTCTGCATCTTCATCTGCTTATTCCTCTGGCTCATGCTTGATGATCTGCTCTTTTGTAGCTTATTGTAGCTCTAGGTCCAATCTTTCTTCTTTCTGCAAAAACATGGACCTAACAAGTTTTGGAATGGAAGTTGAACTTTCTCCTCTTTGTGATGTTCTAGCTTCAACTGAATTTTGCAATGCTACTCAAAAGCTGTAACCCTCATTCCAACAACTTGACCATTATTTTGGCTCCTGCCATGCTTAATAGCACCTCTATCACTTTGTCTTGAAGAAATTTGATCTTTCCTCTTTTGTCATGGATCTTCAACTTCTATCCATTTTCCACAGGATGGCAAGATGTTAGCTCCGATTCCACCATAAAAACCCATACTAATTACACAAATAACAGACATAAAAAACCTACAGCAACAGTTATACTCTTTTTATATTTTTTATAATTTTTTGCTAACAACATTCATTCAAAGGGAAATCTACCAATCCAATACAACTTGTTGGGTACTCCCAACTTACAAACTCTAAGCTAACTGATATGTACTGCTTTTGAGGGTTTCAATCCCCATGATGATAGGTTCACACCTAAAGGGTTTCATCCGCAAAGCACCCAGCTGCTGTAGCAAGGTCACAAATACTGAAGTGAGAGTTGAATGTCTCATAATTTTCCAAAGGTACCTTCTCTTCTGCCTTATGCAATATTTTATAGACCCATCTCTCAGTGATCCTCAATCATGGGAAGTTGGCTCACACTTAACTGAGCAGTCCTTTCCTCAATTTTGTGCAGCACATAACTGAGCCGTTTTCCTCAATTGATGATAGTTTCTAAGCAGCCAACTGTTAAATCCAATCCTCAATAAATGCAGAAACCAAACAGTTAACTGAACGCTTTACCCCAGTCCACTGCAGACCTAACAATCGGACAACACACCCATCTCATTTCAGTCCTAACTATCTAACAGAAATTACAAACACGCCCATCAATGATACTTCTATGCTGACAGACCACCCTGTCCAAACGGGGACATTGCATCTGCAATACATATTTGTGGAAGATGTGTCTCATCCAGAATAGTCTTATTCCTCCCTTTGCTCCTCTCCTTTTCTCTTCAGCTTTGGTGGTTCTGGATATAATTCTGATACATCTTATGATGTAGTTGTCGCTTGTCTCAGATGTTATACAAGTAAGGCTGCAATTCTTCTATGGGATCGAGTAACACTGAGCTTGCTTTGCTAGTGCCAATGTGGGTGTTCCAGACTCTCCTAGGAATTGCAGACAAATGGCCTAACATGCTCTGCTTCATTACAAAAGGCATTGAATACCAATAAAAATGATGCTGATTAACCTTCTCGTGATTTGTTTTAAAAGTAAGACTCGTGGGAAAGAACTTATAGCATGAAAATAGACTGAAACATATAAGACTTGTTTAGAAAAACTAAGAGCACAAAGATAGAGTGAAATGAATCACTAGTAAGCTGGAAAGGTGCCTTTTGAAAATGATCAGTTGAAAACATTGAATGACCAACAAATTTAGGAAGACTTCTTTGAGAAGACAATACTCTTCTTCTAGATATCCAGGTGCATTTTAACGTATAAGTGGGATATATAAATAAGCTAAGGGAATAAGGAAAGAAACCCCTTGGTAAATCTGTGCATCAAAATTCATTAATTTTAACATTTTTTTAAGAAATATGAAACTTACCAATACCGCACCTTCTGTAACAGCATGCCTTGTTCGCTCCCGCTCTTCATAGGATTCCTCTTCTTGGGACTTTTCATTGTCAACCTTTCGTTTTCCTCCAGACCAAGACCAATCTTGTTCCACAGGTTCATTTGGCCTCGGAGGAGGAACTTTAAGAACTGAAGGGCCCCCATTGTATCCATGCCTGCTTAAAGCTTCATAGTCTATGATAGGTTTTTTCCTCTCTACTTCAAGTTTTCCTGAAACGTCAAACAACATCCTTCCTATTTTCAGACAGCTCAAAAACTAACAAAACCAAAATTTGGATAACATACACTTATTTGACACATTCTCACAATAGCCCTCAACAACAAATGTGATTCTCTACTACATTTATTGCCTGAATGAAATCAAGAATTTTGCAACAAATGAGGCAATAGATAGATAAGAGACTTTCCTACTACATTTCAACATAATCAAACAAGCTCTTCAAAAACATTATGAATGCCTTTTTTCTTGAATCTGCATCCAAACAAATATAACAAACTTGCATAGAAGTTGCAGAAGTGACTTGCATCTGTTTGTCGATTTATATGATTAATGTCAAATCACATTAAGTCACTCCAATTTTGTGTTTAAGTTAATCCCTTGCAGCAATTATGTTGCACCAAGTAAATGTAATCTTAGATTTCCATCACAACCTTGCATACGAAGTGAATGATATTCAGTTAGCAAGGCTTCAAAATTTAATATTTATCAATTAGGAAAGGTTTCATGAAAACAATGCTGATAGTAGATTGCTTTAAGTCTGACAAAATCAGAGAGAAAAGGGATGAGAAAAAAGAAAGAAAGCAACCGCAAGATAAATTCACTTTTTGGGTCTACAGAGTTGGGATGTACTGTTCCAGGTAAAAAATATCTTCATTGCTATAAAACCACCCATAATTCATCTTAAATGTGTTCAAGCTTGAGGTATATCGATAACTGGGTATATTCCACCATAACACAGGTTTACAAATCTAAAGAATTTGATCAGAGCTTCTGCACATCACTTACAAGATGGCCCATAACTTCACCCAAGATCTATCAGGCAGGAAAAAAGAAATCGTTTTTTGGAAAAAAATCCATAATTGATTAAATAAGAGGATTGACTGGAAATTACAGGAACATTAAAATCTAGCTTATCTATAACATCCAAGGAAATGTACTAAATGACACGAAACATACCAGCGGTACAATCTCCACCTAGAGTTGATTGGTTGCTTGCTTTTTTAGTAGTGTCCTTCTTTGATGTTTGTTCATCCTCCTCTGAATCAGAACTCGAAGAATCGTCACTGGAAAGGGAAGAGATAGGATCCATAGCATTCCAGGGTCGTGCTTCCCTCATGGTGAATCAACCCAAAATAACTGAAGCTTTCCACACTACTCAACAGAAAACATGGCTGAATTTAATCAGACGTTCAAGCAGCGTAGACTTTGTTATAAAAATTGAACCGGTGCGTAAGCAGGGTTCCCTGTCGACTATAAGCAGTACCAAAGTACCAGTTCAACACCCATTAAACTCTGGGCCCAGAAAATCATACCTAACCCTAATCAACAGGCAAATAACTTGAGCCAAAAATAACGAAAATAAGTACGTATATCCTATCATAATTGCAGAATTACACAGTAACTGGAATGCTTATAATCGATCAGGCGCTGATTTGTAGAATTACAATAGAATCAAAAAACCTTCGTCGAGAGGGGGGAAATCCTTACCTTGTGACTTCAAATTGGAGTGTACAAATTGTTCTAAACCTTAAAGCAGCCTAAATGCTTTGAGCAATATATTCTAATAAATTTGACAAGTTTACATTGTATGATATCAGGGTTCAACTGTGTAGTATCCCTCTACTAACTTTGTTTTTATTTATTGTTTATTGTGTTTTAAATTGTAATTATTTTGCAATTTAAAATTTTATAATAGAAATATATTACAATTTTTAATAATTTTATTTATGTATATAGTGAAATATTAGAATCAAAGAAACATGATTGAAATGGTAAAAATCTATTATTTCAAAAAGCTCAAGAAAATAGAAATATATTGCAATTTCAAACAAAGTTCTAATTAAAAATAAAAGTATGCTAAAAATAATTATTTAAATGTTGGAATCGTATGTTAGTTATGTCTTCATAAAAAGATGTATAACAAATGAGGAAAATATGAACATGTAGAATTTTCTCCTAAAAAATTATATCAATTCAGTTTTTTTAAACTAAAATATATTTAAAATTAGATAAATTTGATTTATGAATGATATCAAATAAATATCATAGATAAGTTAAGAGGGGTATCATATTACTTTAATGTTATTTATCAAAATTTAAATCTTAAATTTTTAATTTATTTTTTTTACCATTGAATGTTCAAATTTGAATCTCAAATAAAAAAATTTAATATCAAATATAAAATAAAAAGAGCATCATATCCTAAATTTTTAAACAAATACTTTGCTCCTCATTGTTTTTCTTAACATGTGGTTGTTCTTATTTTTATAGAAGGAATGTATGTCAAACACAACAGTTTATCTAAGAACAAAAAGAAGGGGCAAGGCATTTTTTGAAAATCAAGATACATCTCTATTTATGTATATCTTTGAAACAAAAATATATAATTCAATTTAATAATATACAAAGAGAACTATGTATTACATGAAAATATGTGTCTAATTTAATATTATTGTCATTGAAAAATTAGTAATACATATAATATGTGACAAAAAAATACAAAAAAAAGTATATAAAAAATTAGATTTAACAATCTATATTTAAAATATAAGTAAAATATTTTATAAAAGAATTAAAACAATTAAGAATCTAAAATTAATTTCTTTATGAAAATTACACATATTTCTTATAAAAATTTGTTGCTTAAAATAAGATTTCAAAACCAATCTTTATAGCTATTGCAGTAATATGAAAAATAGATCTAAAAATATTAGGCTTTTGAAACTAACAAGTTACTTGAGCTTCTTGAGATAAGATTTTTCTAGCTTTACAAAAAAAGAAGATAGTTAAAATGTATCATATGATACACCACATACTAAATGATGGCAATATAGCATTATAACAGACAATGAAAGATTGTTGGCATTTAAATAAGGATATTGAGAAGGTTGTTGATGATTATGGAGATAACTGATTAAGGATGTTTACTGTCTTGATATTATTATTTTGTCATTGATGTCAAGAAATTGATTTTCTAACTCAATATGATGTTTTCATATCTTGAGAAGTATGATTTGAAGAATATAAAGATGTCGGTAAAAGATACAGAAATATTATGATGAATAAGGGGATGAATAAGGTATTCAATGGGAAACTATTACCAAGTCAGACAATGATGAGATCATGATGTTTAGATTGTTTTAACATCATACATATGTTGTAAATTGTAAAGGTTAATACTATACTATGTTATCAAGCAAAGAACCTAGTCGGTAAACCCTAAGGAAACTAGTCGGTAAACCCTAAGGTTATCGCTATCGGTTAATGAAGGCGGAATGTCTACCGAGTAAAGTTTAGTATTTATCGAGTTGTAACCGAGTTGTAACAGAATGCATTAAATGTTTACATGCGTTATTTAATGAAGGAAGCTGATGAGTTGGAACTGATTAAATGATTGGTATGCCGTAAATATAGCTTGTTAATGAATCTATGGCAAAGGAAAGTCGGCATGAAGATCTACAATTCAGATTGAACCGCAATACCCTGGCACAAGTTCCAAGAAATATGTGCAAGTTCCTAGACGGGGTAAAACGTTTTCAAATCAAAAGATGCATTGAACCTAGACAAGTTTGAAGATATGATGGCTATGATTGATCATGGGAAATGTGATCAAGGAGATTAAGCAGTTAGCTAATTGTTTATAAATAGGAAATTGTTGATAAACAATGTATGCGGGCAAGTGTATGCACAGGGATGCTACATAGTGATTACCGAGCACAAAAGCTTGAAGACCTGTTTGAATAACATAGTATAGAAGCTCAGCAGATGGACAAGATTAGTTCTATGTCTAGATTGTATTGAACAAATAAGAATCTGCTTTAGCATTTTAGATGTGAAGTTGCAGATAGATTTTTATTACTGTTATTTTGTGAAAGTGATAGAAAATCTCTTAACCGAGTGGACTTAACAGTCTTATTTGTAAAACCCTCTAGCAAGGTGACATTCTGATTGAGTGTTTGAAATCCTTTAACAAGGTCACTTCTAACAAAGTGAAGATCCTAACAGATCTGAGGGAAATCCCTTAACCAGGTCACATCTAGCAATGTGTTTGTAATCTTTAACAGGATTTGCTTTTAACCGAGCATACTCTAGAAGAGTATATTTCTTAGTGGGTCCGAAATCCCACAGTGGTTTTTCCCTATTTGGGTTTCCACGTTAAATCTGGTGTTATGAGGTTTATGATGTTTATATGCTTTTGAGTTTGCATGTTTAACAGTTTTGGGTTATATTACCAAAGTATATGTTACCGAGGTTGAATCTGATGTTTTTATGGAAGATTAAATTTGTATGATTCACCCCCCCTCTCATCTTGTTGGCTATTGGATCTGTACTTACATTTAGTATCAGAACTATCAATTGGTATCAGAGCTTTGGACTCTAGAAGAAAAGTTTGAAGGCACTTGAGTTAAAGATCCAAAGATGTATAAGAGGGATGCACCGAAGTTGAACAAGTCAAGTTTCTCTACATGGCAGAAAAGGATGAAGTTGCATCTATCAAGAGTTGGAAAATATGTTATATACTATCTGGAGAATGATTTTGTTACACCAAGCACCTATCCATTGACTATGGAAGAGATAAAGGCAAAGCAAGAACATATTCAAGCAATGATTGAAATAACATTTGCATTGACCGATTCAGAGTTTAATGATCTAGAAGGTTGCAATGATGCAAAGGCAATGTGGGATAAGCTCATATCAGTGTATGGAGGAGAAGAACATGTTCAAAGAGCAAAAGTAGATAGTCTAAGAGGACAACTTGAATCTATGAGGATGAATGAAGGTGAGAACATAACTCAGTACAGTACAAGACTAAAGGAGATTTTCAATCAAATCAAAGGAGCAGGTGGAACTATTAAAGAAAAGGATATAACAAGTAAGTTGTTAAGAACCCTTCTACCAGCTTATGCAATCTGAGTCTCTGCAATCAATGAATTGAGGTCTATACCTAATATGCCAGTTTCTTTAGATGCTACTATTGGTAAGCTACATGCATTTGAATTAAGTAACTTTGATAATAGTGGATCTTCGGTAAATAAAGTTGAATCTGCATTTAGTTCTTTTCATCTTGATGAATCTAATGATTTCAATGAAAGAAAGTATAAGTACTATGAAGGAGATCACAGTGGAGCAAGTGAAAGATTTCGTAAGAACATGGAAGAAGTACACAAACTGTATGAGGAAATCAGAAAGCAAGAAGAGTTTGAAGCATTATTAGCCAAAAGGTTACTGAGAGGCAAAGGTAAGTATAAAGGAAAACTACCTTTGAAATGTTTCAATTGTGATAAGATAGGACATATAGCTTCTAACTGTCCTGACAAAGATTCTACTGAAAAGAGAGATTATCGAGATGACAAACAGAAAGATAATCATTACAGAGGACATCGAGACTTCAGAAGAAGAGATAGAAAGACATGTTTAATAGCTGATGAGGAATCTAACGATGATAAATCAGATGAAACTGATACAGAGGAAGTAGTTTATGTGGTTATCAAAGATGGATCAAATGAAGAAAGGTATGAAGAAAAAGCCCTAATATCTCACATAAACACTAATGATTCTTGGATCATAGATAGTGGATGCTTGCATCATATGACAAGAGATAAACACAAGTTTGTTATATTAGAAGATTATGATGGAGGCTATGTTAGATTTGTTAATGATGCACCATGTCCGGTAAGAGGTAAAGGATCTATAACACTTCTTGACAATGCAAGATGCAATGATGTTTATTGGGTTGAAGGTTTGAAATACAATTTGTTGAGTGTAGCACAGCTAAACAACATAGGTTACCGAATAGAATTTCAGAAAGGAACTGTCAAAGTTCATGACAAGAATGGAAAGTTAGTTGCTACCGGGACACAAACAAGAGGTAACACATTTCACCTTGACTCAACTCGTAACAAGTGTTTGTATGCAAAGATAGATGATACCTGGTTATGTCATAAAAGGTTTTGTCGTGTAAATTTTGATAATTTGATCAAAATAAGCAAGAAGCACTGAGTAAGAGGTCTACCAAGTCTTGAAAAATTTGACAATGCTATGTAACGAGGATGCCAGATGGGTAAGATGACAAGATCAAGCTTTACAAGTAAGTCTTACACTTCTAAGGGAATTTTAGATCTAGTGCACACTGATATTTGTGGTCCTATGAAAGTTCAAAGTTATTATGGTGATAAATATTTCATATTATTTGTGGATGACTATTCAAGGATGATGTCAGTAATGTTTTTAAAAGATAAATCAGAAGCTTTTCAAATGTTTAAATGGTACAAGGCAAGAGTTGAAAATGAAACAGGAAGATAATTGAAATGTCTTAGATTAGATAGAGGAGGAGAGTTCACATCTGATGAATTCAACTTATTCTGCAATGATCATGGTATTAAAAGACAAGTCTCTGCACCAATAACTCCACAACATAATGGAATAGCTGAGAGAAGAAACAGATCTATTGTGGATTGTGCTAGAACACTGATGATTGAAAAGAAGGTGCCACAAACATTTTGGAGAGAAGCAATAAGCACAGCAGTTTACACCTTGAACCGAGTACAATTGAAGAAAGGTACTTTGAAGACACCATGTGAAATCTGGTATGATAAGAAACCTAATGTAAGTTATTTTAAAATCTTTGGAAGTAGATGCTATGTTCACAAAGATGATAGAAATGGCAAGTTTGATCAGAAAAGTGAAGAAGAAACATTTCTAGGTTATTCTTCTAGAAGCAAAGCATTTAAATGTCTAATCAAATCATCTAAGAAAATAGTAGAAAGTGCAAATGTGAAAATTGATGAATTTGCAGAAAGAAATGATGAAGGAAATTCCAAGGAACCAGAAGACTATGATGAGTTTGTCTATGTTCAATCGAGAAGTCTTACCGAGAAGACTGTTGAGGAAAATGAAGAGAATATCCAATTATCGAGTGATGAAGACGATCATATAGAGCCTACCGAGCCTGTATTAGCCAAGTATGTTAGAATACATCATGCACCAAGTCAGATTATAGGAGATAAGGATGATCCAATGATGACAAGGAACAAACTGAGATAGAACACATGTTTGATATCTGAATTTGAACCAAGAATAGTGAAAGAGGCATTTAATAGTGAAGATTGGATAAATGCTATGATAGAAGAGATTGATCAAATCAAGAAGAATGACACATGGACACTAATCCCAAGACCAAAGGACAAAAATTTAATCGATACAAAGTGGATTTTCAAAAACAAGTTAAATGAAAAAGGAGAGGTCATTCGAAACAAAGCAAGACTAGTTTGCAAAGGTTATGCTCAAGAAGAAGGAATTAATTATGGTGAAACTTTTGCACCTGTTGCCAGACTTGAAGGAGTAAGAACATTGTTTGCATATGCTGCTTTCAAAAATTTCAAGGTATATCAAATGGATGTCAAATCTGCATTTCTGAATGCAATATTAGAAGAAGAAGTTTTTATTGAACAACCTGAATGATTTGTTGAAGACAAGAATAAAGATCAGGTATGTAAATTGAACAAAGCAAGTTATATGGTTTGAAACAAGCACTTAGAGCATGGTATGAAAGATTGCACTCTTATTTGATTAAGATTGGTTTTATAAGGACAAGTGAGAACAACAATATGTACATGAAGAATGATGAAAATGGAATACTGGTCTCAACCATATTTGTTGATGATATTATATTTTGTGGAAATGACTCTTTATGCAAGAACTTTGGAAATGAAATGAGAAAAGAATTTGAGATGTCATTAATTGGTGAGATAAAGTATTTTATAGGTTTACAGATACTGCAAATGAAAAATGAGATTTTCATTACTCAATCCAAGTACATAAAGGAAATCTTGAAGAAATTTGGAATGGAGGATTCAAAACCAGTAAGTACTCCTATGATTACCAACTGTAAATTATCAAAGAATGATGAATCTGCATCTATTGATGAGACACTTTACCGATCCATGATTGGAAAGCTACAATATGTTGTTCACAGCAGACCAGACATAGCACATGCAGTAGGTATAGTTGCAAGATTCTCTGCAGATCCTAAGGAAACACACATGACAGCAATCAAAAGAATTTTTAGATACTTGAAAGGCACTGAGGATTATGGCTTAGTATATCAAAAAGGAAATGATTTTGATTTAAAAGTTTATACTGATGCTGATTGGGCAGGCAACATTGATGACAGAAAAAGCACAAGTGGAGGAGCTTTCTTTTTAGGAGAAAGACTAGTGAGTTGGCTTAACAAGAAATAAAGATGTGTTTCACAGTCAACAGCAGAAGCTGAATACGTTGCTGCAGCATTGAATTGTACCAACATTGCATGGATCAAACAACTGTTGGAAGGTATAAATGAGAAAGTTACCGAGCCGGTAACTATATTCTGTGACAATACTAGTGCCATTAACATTTCAAAGAATCCTGTTATGCACTCTAAGACAAAGCACATCTCTATCAAATATCATTATCTTAGAGAAGAAGCTCAAGAGAAGAAAGTGGTGTTGGAGTATGTTACCACAAAGGAACAAATAGAAAATATCTTCACCAAGCCACTACCAAGGGACACTTTTGAATATCTCATAAGTAAGTTAGGGTCCTACCCCTATCTTCTACTCACTGACCGAGTTTAGTGAAAGCATCAATCTGATGACTCTATCGAATATCTTTTAGGAGTTGATGTTGATTTACACACTTTAGGATGTTTTCTAAAGGTGTACAGGAAATATTATAGGAATATTACAGGAAACAATACAGGGAACAGGAATTAAAGACAAAATGCTTTGACCGAGACTGCATTGATACACAACAGCAGGAAAACCACTCCATATAGGAAGAAATTATGTTTTAGTTCTTTACTTTTTGGCATTGTTGTCAAAGGGGGAGAAGAATAATTTAAGGGGGAGAAAATTGAGAAGACTACAGATTGGAAAGAAGACTGAAGAAAAGAGGAGAAGTCTAATGTATGGGGGAGAGCATTTCAGCATTTCAGAATCACAGCAATCCGAATCTTTTAAGGTCAAATCAATTGGTTTTGCCATCAATGCCAAAGGGGGAGATTGTTGGCAATATAGCATTATAACAGACAATGAAAGATTATTGGCATTTCAATTAGGATATTGAGAAGGTTGTTGATGATTATGGATATAACTGATTAAGGATGTTTACTGTCTTGATTTATTATTTTGTCATTGATGTCAAGAAATTGATTTTCTAACTCAGTACGTGTTTATGGTGAAAATGGATACAATGATAACGATATTGAAAGGCTAAATGAATTAAACCACAAAACCCTAGCCTAACAACAACAAAGATCCACTATAACATGTGAAGATTACCTAAGACAATGCAAATCAAATGAAATCACAAAGATTATACCATCACATGTCCAATAGGGTTTGGATCTCCATTCTTCCTATCTCCATTGATCTTGCTTGATATATTTGCTCTCAGATTTTATGTGCACAAGAGCTCAACAAAGAACGGAATGTGGTTGCAAGTAGGATCGCCTATGTTCAAAAGCGTAGTGTAGTCAAGTAGTCAACGGGGGGTTGAATGCATAGTTTGATTAGAATGATTGATTAGGGTTTGATAATGAAGGAAGTATCTCCTTATATAGAAGACACTATATGAAATGGAGGGATAAGATTGAGAGGTGTAAAAGGAGGTCGGCTATGATTAGAGGGTAGGTAAAAGAAATAATAAAACAATGAAAGGGGTAGGTAGTGTATGAATTAAGAGATGAATGACATGTGTCATGGGTAGAAAAGGTTAATGAATTAATTAAATAAATAAAAATTTATTTAATTAATAGAAGAAGTGGGATCAATTAAATAAATAAGATATTTATTTAATTTAGGAAAAAGATAATTTAAATAAATAAATGCATTTATTTAAATGAGAAATAAGGCTAGAAGAGGATAAATGAATTAATTAAATAAAAAAATATTTATTCAATTAATAGAAGAATTAGGCTTAGATAATTAAATAAAATATTTATTTAATTAGACTGGACAATTTTGGGTGTCTACATTTTGCCCCTCTTTAAGACAATGCGGCTTGTCGCGTTGTTTCAAAGAAGATAAGATGAACTGATACAGAGTTGCCCCAAGATGGGAATGATATGCCCCCTCGAGAGATTGGATGAAAATGTGTCAAAAGACCACAAACAATCTCTCGATAAGAAAGAAAGGCTAGAATGGACTGACCAGATAAAGTGACAAAGTCACGGGATAACGAAGACTAACACAGGAGACTAGGGCTAGGGTAGTCTATAAGATATACCACGAGGGGAAAACATCCTCATTATCATCCACACATCCAAGAGATCAGAGTGTAGAGCGAGATAGAGCAGCTACAGTCAGCAGCGATGGCAATGGCTCACAAATTTGATCGAATTCGCTGATTTCAGAGGCCAGCAGAGGCGGGAGAGCTAGTAAGTACCACAAAACCTCCTTATATTTTGATGCATTTATTGTTGTCATTAATGCATGCTAGGTAGAGTAATAAATGCGCTTAGAATAGGGTCCAAAAAATGTCAAAAACATGTAGGCGCGTCTGCATTGGTGCCAGGCGCATTTATGCGGTCTAAAAGAGCGTTTGTGTCATGAAAGCACATTTGTGTCCAAAAATGTGAATTTGTGTCTTCTAGGTCAAATCGGCAGTTCTGTGATGAACATACACTGTCGATTGGATAAGCTGCTGAGAGGATACACTCAAGCAGGTCCTCTAGGGAAGACTAGGATAACAAATAGGGCTAGGATTGACAATTTTGTGATAGAACATACGTTGCCAAGTAGGAAACTTCTCAAGAGGATACACTCAAGTAGAGGCCCTAGGATAAGATAGATCAAGGCACTTTGTGATGAATAGTGAGTACCAAGATATAGTACTTTGTGATGAACAGGGAGTACTAAAATATGAGCAACACTTTGTGATGAACAATGAGTGCAAATGTGAGCAGCACTTTGTGATGAACAAGGAGTGTCAAACACGTAGTACTTTGTGATGAACAGGGAGTACCACTAGGATAGAAGCAACACTTTGTGATGAACAGTGAGTGTCACTAGGACTGAGATGATTGATTTGTGTGATGCAGGAGTATTTGCCTATGCTAGAGTCATGGGAGAGATTCCCATCGACTCAGAGGTTGCAACCTGAGTTGACAGTCGAGGACCGAGCTGTGATTGAGGCTATGGGATTGAGACATATTCTATATGTGCCTGAGTTTCGGGCGAACATGGGATTATTGACTGCACTGGTAGAGAGGTGGCACTCTGAGACTTGCACTTTTCATTTGCCGATGGGGGAGATGACAGTCACCCTGGAGGATGTATACAGGATTCTGCGGATACTGATCGATGGGGAGCTGATTCCGTACGATCGAGACGGAGACAGGGATGCCCTGAGACGAGTGTTTTAGGATCCCGGACTAGAGATGAGAGCTGGAAACGTGGCATGGGATACCATGACAGCGACAGGACTGGTACTTCCAACAGTGTTGGCAGGAGTTATCAATGGGTTCCTCTGTCCAGATAGGGCGACACGAGGGGTGGCTACAGAGGACACAGAGGCTAGGAGAGATGATCTTGGGGCAGGTCCTTCTAGGGCTCAGACTCCGTCGAGGCCAGCCGGCTTCGAGGGAGGGAATTCATCATAGCCGTAGAGGGCTCCCTATGTATCAGTATTGTACCATTTTTGTATGATGATGTAGACACCTGCGGGTGATTGTAGCCATATGATTTTGACATCATTGTATCATGACACTTTATATATATATATATATATATATATATATATATATATATATATATATATATATATATATATATATATATATATATATATATGAGATGATTCATCTTTGCGGTAGCTATATGCATGTGTACCTATGTGATGAGATGTTCTTATGTGATGCTTCTATGTGATGGTTATGATATGGATGCAAATATGTATGCAATATTTTTGTTCTTTTATGTTTTATATGTTATGCAAATGCAAATGTGAATGTATGAAATGCAAATGATTATTTACATGATGAAAATGTAAAATGTGCTAATATGTGATGCAATTGTGATATCTATATGTATGTATGAAATGCTAATATGTGGTAATGCAAGTGCAAACTACATGAAATGCAAATATTTTTGGTGTGTCATTATACTCAATCATGTGATAGCGGGCTACACGGACTGAAGAAGGACGATGGAGGTCAATCAAGAAAGGGGCATGGAAGGTGGAAGATATGAAAGTGAAAGAGCTTCTTGTGCGTTATCATCATTGAGCTTTATTATGGCAAAATAGGTTATGACGATCGAGGCATATGTTCAACCCAGAAAGTCATTGTACCCGTTTGCATGGAGATAAGATAGATGCCCCAGTTCACACTAGACTCATAGTGTCCTCATATCCTTGGACAAGTCATAGAATTACTAAGAGACAATCAACAGACAATAAAGAAAAATAGGTGACGACACCCCATCCCTGCCTTTCTAGTCAAAGACATCCTGGAGATAGAATCTCTAGTCAAAGACATCCTAGAAAAGCTAAAAGACATGTCACCAAAAGATAAAATCAAAAGAAAACCAAGACTTGACACCAACATCCACTGTAGTCCTCAAGTTTAGTGTCTCTTGTCACTTGTATAAGTCTTATTTGATTGTGGTTACAATGTTTACTTTCACAAAAAGGATAGATAGCACTAAACCATATGTTGTCTGAGTCTGTTGAAAGATTTGATTTGTTGAAGTCCATTGTTGCTACTGTGTCTCATCTGAAATTGACCAAATCCATGAAATTGATACTTTATTGCGGAGAAGACGAAACTTTATTGTGGATTGTGCGCGGATAGACTGAAGAAGGTTGGAAGAAACTATACTCCTCGAAACATGTGATGCTCTCAGTTCCACACCCATCACTAGACGTAGGATTTGCCTTAGCCATAGATAGGGGCTGATTTATTATGACTGGAAAGGGGTGAAAAGGGAGGTTTATTATGAATGGTGAACCAATCTTGGGTAGATCAATAACAAGCCATGATGAGAATGTGTAAAGTTTATTATGGATGGATAGGATGTGAGTGTGTGCAGAGTGAAAGGATGCAAGTGAATCCTGAAGGAGGGAGGAGCAATGTCTCTACACATGGCGCTGGTGACCCAGTTTTCACCATGGTACTTGCCCATGGCGCCACCGAAGTGGTTTTCACCATTGGACGAAATTATTTCTCTTTACTTTTTTCGATTTTTCAATGTTTTTTGTGTCACAAGGCGCCTGTTTGCCAGGTTTTCACCAAGTAATGATTTTTTTTGTTTTATAATTTTTTTTTTGTATTTTTGAATTTTTTTATTTTTTTTGTATTTTTTAAATTTTTGATTTTTTTTGTATTTTTGAAATTTTTGATTTTTTTTGTATTTTTGAAATTTTTGATTTTTTTGTATTTTTTGAAATTTTTGATTTTTTTGAATTAGGATATTCCAAAGAGCTATGTGTAGAACCTGCGAAGGTGCATGTTGTTGATAAGATCCTCCAAAGTTTCACCTTCTGTAGTCGAGAGCTGATATGCCCCAGATCCATATGTTGTTGTAATGATGTAAGGACCAAGCCAATTTGGTTCGAACTTGCCCTTCTTCTCTCTGTCTTGCTGATTTTTGGGGTTTTCTCTGAGAACCAAATCACCTACTTCAAATGTGCGAGGCTTGACTTTGTGATTGTAGCTGCATTGTTCCTTGACTGAATGATGTGTAGCTTGAGTGTCTGTCTTCCTTGATAAAGGAACTGAGATAGAATTACTAGTGTGTGGACTACACAAGCCCATATGCATGTCACCTAAAGAAGTTTGGGCATCTCTGACAACAAAGTCCCTTGAGGAAGCTCCATTAAAGGTCCATGATGTATCGCCAGAAGGGGATGGATATGTGGAACAAGTAGATGAGTGATGAAGGCTTATGATTGCGAAAAGAAGTGAAAGTAAGATGACATGATGGAGACTTAGGATCAACAAGTATGCTTTTTGACGTAAAATTGTAGAACTTTTGCCCCCAGTTATTTTGACATTAGGGGAGATTAACTCATGTTCCTTTTCTTTCATAGGATTTTTATCCTTGACTTTGATTTTTGTAGAGTCCAATAGCTTTTGATTTTGATTTGGACTAAAGGACTTCTCTTCATTTTTTACTTTTAGATTTTTCTTTTCAAAGCTTAATTTTTCATCCCCAATTAGTAAGGGCTTTTGTAATTCTTGTTGATCCAAGTCTGGGAGCGGAGAGGAAATGGAATGAATGGATGATATGGTAAGGCTATGTGAGTTCTCAAGAGGGCTAGTGATATGCTCAATAGATTCTTTGCTGGAACCACTCTTAGGACTATTGATATCAAGAGTTTCTTGCACCACTAGAGGAGATTTGCATTCTGACTTAGTAGCCACAACATTAGGTGGTTCACACCCAATTCCTTGCAAATTGTTTATAGATTGTTCCTGTCGACTTAATACCTTAGGAGATAGTGGGAGTTTCTCAACATGAAAGATATACTCACCACATCCTAGGTCTTTAACCTTGAATTTTTCTTTGAGCTCTCTTTGTTTTGATGTAGAAGCTTTCAATGATTCTGGATCCACATATGCTGAAGATGGAATAGCTTCTCGATTAGCTGGAATTGTTATTTCTCATCGAAGTAGCAGATTGTTGCAATATATGAATGGATTTGGATCCGCTTTGATGGTCACTTCAACTCCATTGTATGGAAACTTGATACATCGATGATATGTAGATGGTACTGCGCTCATCTCATGAATCCATGGATGTCCTAGCAATATATTGTATGTGAGATTCAGGTCTAGGACTTGACAAACCACACCCTTTGTAACTGGCCCAACTCTGAGAGGTAAGGTGACTGTGCCCTTGGATGAACGTTCCTCATCATCATATGCTTTGATGGTAATTTTTTTTGTAGAATTCATGGCCTTTTCAGAATATCCCAATTGTTTAATATTGCTCAATGTACAAATGTTTAGACCTGCTCCTCCATCTATTAGGACTCGTTTTATTCGATGTTTGTGTATGAAGGTCTCAATGTGTAAAGGTGCATTATGTGACTGACTTACGGAGGCGTCATCGACTTCTATGAATGTAAGGGAGTGTGGAAAGGTATCCCACCATGGCTTGAAACTGGTCCACGTTCAGATTAGTAGGAACAACAGTTTCTCTCAAGATTTTGTCAAGAATGGATTTATGTGCGGGGGATATGCGCAAGAGTTCAAGTATGGAGATGAGTGCGGGTGTCTTTCTTAACTATTCTACAAGGTCATACTCAGGTTTGGTTGATGAGGAAGTGGTGTTTTTAGCTGGAGCACCTTGCAAAGTGAATTTACCTCGGTGGGTTGTAACATGACATTCAGAGGTAGGTTTGGAAGAAGATCCAACGCCTTTCAAAACGATCTTGGGTCTCTAGGTAGAATTCTCAGGGGAATTGTCCTTGATGATAATGGTAGAGACATAATTGTCCATCGAGATGTGATTGATGGTTGAATCATAGTTATAAGATGCTTTGGTATAGTTGGTTTGGTCATCTGTGGCTGCAGCTTTTCCCTTGTCATGATTTGGGAATGGTTCCTTAAACATTTCATGTTCTTGATTGGATGAGTGCCC
This sequence comes from Cryptomeria japonica, assembly GCF_030272615.1. NCBI lineage: Eukaryota > Viridiplantae > Streptophyta > Pinopsida > Cupressales > Cupressaceae > Cryptomeria > Cryptomeria japonica. The sequence continues at coordinate 201,571,073 of NC_081414.1, read as the reverse complement.
TTCAATCTCAATGTCACCCCTATCAATGAGATCTTGTATGATGTTCTTCAGTCGATGGCAATTTCCTATCTTATGACCCTTGCTCTTATGAAATTCACAATATTCATCATCATTCCACCAATTTGGTTTAACCTTTGGTTCATATGGAGGAAAATTTGGAATAGTGATTATCTTGTTTGCCACTAGCTTTTTGAAGACTGACTCTAGTGGTTCTCCCAATGGAGTGTACTTCCTTCGTGATCTAGAAGTAGTTTGAGTATTCACTTGATTGTTTGTAGAGCTTGATCTAGAAAAAAATGATTTTTGGTCATACCGTATTAGCATCAACAACACCATCATTGACTTTGTTCTTGTTTTTGTTCCAAAATCTTGGCTTATCTTTTCCTTTAAAGTCATCTTTGTTTTCCTTGTATATCTTAATGAATCCTTGTTCAATTAGGACCTTTTCTATCGCTAAGCCTTTTTCAATGACATCCTTGAAGGTGGACAAACAAGCTTTCCTTAGATCATAGCCAATGTCTTTGTTAACATTCTGGGTGAACATCTCCACCATTTGTTTTTGTGGAATTTCACAAGAGCATCTGCTAGCTAGATTTCTCCATCTTTGTAAAAATGATGAAAAAGACTCTCCATCTTTTTGCTTGGTGTTGCACAAAGTAGTGATTGATATGTCTGTCTCTATGTTGTAGGAGAAATGTTGAATAAATGCCTCTGCTAAGTCACCCCATGACTTAATACCATGTGGAAGTTGGGAGAACCATTCCATAGCTTGATCACCTAGGCTTTGTGGGAATAATCTCATCAAATATGTCTCTTCTGAAGCTACCTCAATGCAAGCTGTGAAAAATTGTCTTATGTGTGCCTTAGGATCCCCTTTTCCTCTATACTTATCAAACTTAGGTGTCACAAAGTGTGTAGGAAAAGGAGGCATTGGAATGCTCTTGTCAAATGGATAAGGACATATGTCTCTCATTGTGTATGTTGGCTTCGGTGTATTTATGTCCTCCATTTTCTTTTGTAAGTCCCTGATTTATTGCTCCAAATTTCTCTTAGGTGGAGATCGACTTCTTGGACCATACCCCATGCTTGAGGCACCAATTGGAGGAGAAGCATGTTGCATATATGGATGATATTGATCATACACATGTTCATATGGAGGAGGTCTATAGTGATGCTGCATATATGGACCACTTGGTATAGATTCATGTTGAGGAACGAAATACCTATTTTGTCCATGTATACCATACTCTATAGGCATGTCATGTTCTAATTTGTTGCCCCCAAATTTGACACGGGTTTTCCTTGTGTCCAAATTTTGAGCATGTCTTTGAATATCCAATTGCTTTGGTGGTTGATCCTTAGCATTGATATGTGATTGAGCATATTTCTCTGCATAAGACTTCCACAATGGTCTGTGAAGGTGAGTATCATATCCTTGACCATGTGTATGTGGGACCTCTGATTTTTGAAACAAGATGATGGTGATTCAGGCACAAGATGTGGTCTTCTATTGCCTCCGCTATTAGGCCTCCTTTGATCCATGTTGGAGTGAGGTTGTTGCAAAGGTTGATTTTCCATTATTTGAGACATGTCAAAATCATGAGGTATCTTGGCTCCACTTTGTGCCATCATTTGTAAGAAGTATTGTCTATCCCTCCTCATTATTTCCTCAACCAATCGATTGAAACGGGGATCCATAATGGATTCTTCCACATCTGCTGAATGTACTGAAAATTTGTCCATATCATCATTGTGTGTATCATTGTTGTTTGTAGTGTCCATGTTCTCAACATTTGGAATTTTTCTATAGGCATCCATGTTAGGTAATGTAGTATGATTAGAATTGAAAAAGATATCATTGTCATACTCGTAAGAACTCATGTTTGTGGACTCTTGAGCCTCTTTAGTTTCTCTCCTGGATTTTTGAAGATGAGTTTCAACCATGGACCAAGTCTTGACCAAGATGTGTGAGACTAGATGAAAATGGAAAAAGTATGGAAGACCAAGAGTTGGATGGAATGTAAACGAATCTAAGGTGTACTTGCAATGTCCAAAGTGTAAGACCAAGTATGTATGTAGTAGAGTAGGTGTGACTTCCAAAGAGAGGATAGTTTCTCTTGATGAGGTAAGTTGACCTTGACTCTAAGTAAGACCAAATGAGACCCAAAGGTGATAGACCTTGATGAGGGACCACTTAGTAAAATGTTGTTGTATGTAGTGTGTTGACAAAGTATGATGAGGACAAGCAAGTGACCTTTTGACTCAAGTTTAGACAAATGTAAATTTAATGCAAGATGTAAAGCAATGATGGACTTTGTGAGACCCAAAGACAAGTTGAATGCTAGATGAAAACCTGGAGAAGCAACCTAAGAAGCTCAAGAATTTCGAAACTGATTGCTCTTGTTTGCTGGACTGTAAAATTTTTCCAATTTGTGAAGTTGTTGGTTGTGACCAAATCTGAATGTTTGACTATTTTTTGTGACAAGAGGACACAATGTTGATGAGGACTCAATGTTTGCAAGTGTTTAGACTCAAAATGACTCCAAGAAAAGTGTGTTGTTTGATGTAAAAATGTTTTGCATACACTTGAAGACACAAAAGACACAATGTTTTGCTGTTTGGTCTTGAATGTTTTGAATGTTTAAAATAAGTCAAGCACAATTCTTATGGCTGACCAAGACAATAGTTGTTGATCCCACATGAGGTTTTACCCCCGAGGCTACGCAATTCAGAGCGGATACTTAGATGCTTGACCTCACTGGCTCCACCCTTGGCACTCACTTCTCAGGTCAGCCAAGCATTAGTCCCCATGAAAACTCCCCATGGCAAACTTTGTATCTCTACTAAGAACCGTATGTGTGTGGGTTGCTACCAGAGGTCCGACCTCCTGCCTCAACAACTAGAAGGATTTTGGCTTCTAAAACAAAAAGGTGCTAGTAAGGGCATCCACTCATGTGGCCATACATGCGACACTTTCAGCTCTGTAAATACAGAAGGCTCCCAATCGGTAGGGGTTACACCCTACAACTGATCAAATAAATTTGATCAAACGGGTTTATGGGGAGACATAGTGTCGGTATGAACTAATCAGCACATGTTATTCATAGTTTTCACCATGAATACAATTATTAATAGTGGTTTGGAAGAAGATGGCTTTTCTTTTGCTACCACTTGGGTCGTTCTCTCCTTACTAGTAGTCCTAATGACCACACAGGGAGATAGGCCCTCTAAAGATGAAACAAAAAGAGCCTATTGCTCAAGACACAAAAGACAATGGTTCAATTTTAGTGCACCAATTGAAGTGTTTGATAATCTATGAAAATAAGGCACATAATAAAGATCAAAATAAAATCCTTGTCAAAGTTCTGCAACAAAGATTTGTTAGTAGTTTGGATTGTTTCAAATGATCACCCCTTCCTGCAAGCATACAAGTTAGGTAAATTTTAGATCCAAAAGAATTTGTGAAATAGGGGCCTTCAACAATGCATTTTGTTGACCAATTCAAAGATCTGATTCATCATAAAAAAAGACCACCTATAAAATTTCAAGAGATTTCCAGAAATGTAAGAAATCCGAAAAAAATTTCTAATTTGCTCCAAAAATTAATTTCTTATGAAAAATCATAAAAAATTCATATAAAATGCAAAATCGATCCAAAAAATCTGAAATTTTTATTGGAGAGTCTTGATGGTCTTCCAAACCTGCATAAAAAAATTTCTGCAACAAATCCAAGTAGTTTGTGAGATATGAGTAAAACAATGCAAAACCCTAATTTTCAAAGATTTGATTTTTGAGGAATGATTTTGCATCAAATTTAAAATCACAAAGAACAAATCCTATGTATAATTTGGAGATATTTCCAAAAATGTAAGAAAATCCAAAAAATTCGCTAATTTGCTCTCAAAATTAATTTTTTATGAAAAATCATAAAAAAATCATATAAATTGAACAAGTGATCCAAAAAATCTAAAATTTTTACTGAATCCTTTTGATACTTTTCCTAACTTGCACAAAACATTTGATGCCAAAATTCAAAGCCGTTTGTGAGATCTGATCAAAATAAGGAAAAACCCTAATTTTTAAGGATCTGATTTTTAGGGAAATATTTTGCATCAAAATTAAAATAAAAAATAACAGATCCTATGTATAATTCTAAGTGATTTCCAAAAATGTAAGAAAATCCAAAAAATTCTCTCATTTGCTCTCAAAATTAATTTTTTATGAAAAATCATAAAAAAATCATAGAAAATGAAAATGTGTTCCAAAAATTCTGAATTTTGGATTGAGAGCTCCTGATACTTTCTTCAACCTACAAAAAAAATTTGGTGCAAAATTTCCAAGCCGTTTGTAAGATATGATCAAATCTCTCCAAGATCTTGATTTTGTGTCCAAAACCCTAGCTGCACAAGGTTATTCTCCAAACTGTTTTACAAAACAACAATATAGGGTTAGAAAAATCTGCAAAAAACACAGATCTAACAAAATCCATGTCCCATGGGGTGTGCTAAAATGTTTATTGTGAAAATGGATACAATGATAACGATATTGAAAGGCTAAATGAATTCAACCATAAAACCCCAGCCTAACAACAACAAAGATCCACCATAACATATGAAGATTACCTAAGACAATGCAAATCAAATAAAATCACAAAGATTATACCATCACATATCCAATAGGGTTTGGATCTCCATTCTTCCTATCTCCATTGATCTTGCTTGATATATTTGCTCTCAGATTTTATGTGCACAAGAGCTCAACAAAGAATGGAATGTGGTTGCAAGTAGGATTGCCTATGTTCAAAAGCGTAGTGTAGTCAAGTAGTCAATGGGGGGTTGAATGCATAGTTTGATTAGAATGATTGATTAGGGTTTGATAATGAAGGAAGTATCTCCTTATATAGAAGACAGTATATGAAATGGAGGGATAAGATTGAAAGGTGTAAAAGGAGGTTGGATATGATTAGAGGGTAGGTAAAAGAAATAATAAAATAATGAAAGGGGTAGGTAGTGTATGAATTAAGAGATGAATGACATGTGTCATGGGTAGAAAAGGTTAATGAATTAATTAAATAAATAAAGATTTATTTAATTAATAGAAGAAGTGGGATCAATTAAATAAATAAGATATTTATTTAATTTAGGAAAAGGATAATTTAAATAAATAAATGCATTTATTTAAATGAGAAATAAGGCTAGAAGAGGATAAATGAATTAATTAAATAAATAAAGATTTATTCAATTAATAGAAGAATTAGGCTTAGATAATTAAATAAATAATATTTATTTAATTAGACTGGACAATTTTGGGTGTCTACAGTATGATGTTGTCATATCTTGAGAAGTATGATTTGAAGAATATAAAGATGTTGGTAAAAGACACAGAAAGATTATGATGAATAAGGGGATGCATAAGGTATTCAATGAGCAACTATTACCGAGTCAGACAATGATGAAATCATGATGTTTAGATTGTTTTAACATCATACATATGTTGTAAATTGTAAAGGTTAATACTATACTATGTTATCAAGTAAAGAACCTAGTTGGTAAACCCTAAGGAACCTAGTTGGTAAACCCTAAGGTTATTGCTATCGGTTAATGAAGGCGGAATGTCTACCAAGTAAAGTTTAGTATTTACCGAGTTGTAACCAAGCTATAACAGAATGCATTAAATGTTTACATGCGTTATTTAATGAAGGAAGTTGATGAGCTGGAACTGATTAAATGATTGGTATGCTGTAAATATAGTTTGTTAATGAATCTATGGCAAAGGAAAGTCGGCATGAAGATCTACAGTTCAGATTGAACCGCAATACCTTGGCACAAGTTCCAAGAAATATGTGCAAGTTCCTAGGCGGGGTAAAATGTTTTCAGATCGAAAGATGCATTGAACCTGGACAAGTTTGAAGATCTGATGGCTATGATTAATCATGGGAAATGTGATCAAAGAGATTAAGCGGTTAGCTAATTGTTTATAAATAGGAAACTGTTGATAAACAATGTATGCGGGCAAGTGTATGCACAGGGATGCTACATAGTGATTACCGAGCACAGAAGCTTGAAGACCTGTTTGAATAACAGAGTATAGAAGCCCAACAGATGGACAAGATTAGTTCTATGTCTAGATTATATTGAACAAATAAGAATCTGCTTTAGCATTTTAGATGTGAAGTTGCAGATAGATTTTTATTACTGTTATTTTGTGAAAGTGACAGAAAATCTCTTAACCGAGTGGACTTAACAGTCTTATTTGTAAAACCCTCTAGCAAGGTGACATTCTGATTGAGTGTTTGAAATCCTTTAACAAGGTCACTTCTAACAAAGTGAAGATCCTAACAGATCTGAGGGAAATCCCTTAACTGGGTCACATCTAGCAATGTGTTTGTAATCTTTAACATGATTTTCTTTTAACCGAGCATACTCTAGAAGAGTATATTTCTTAGTGGGTCCGAAATCCCACAGTGGTTTTTCCCTATTTGGGTTTCCATGTTAAATCTGGTGTTATGAGGTTTATGATGTTTATATGCTTTTGAGTTTGCATGTTTAACAGTTTTGGGTTATATTACTAAAGTATATGTTACCGAGGTTGAATCTGATGTTTTTATGGAAGATTAAGTTTGTGTGATTCACCCCCCCCTCTCATCTTGTTGGCTATTGGATCTGTACTTACATTTAGTATCAGAACTATCAACTAAAGTGGTATAGTTGAAATCGTTCCATACTAGTAAATGATTTTAAAAAATAAATAAATTCTTAACATTGTTTTTAAAACTTAAATCAAATTTTACCATGGTGTAATTAAAGTAAATTATGGTCATATAGATAAGACAAACATGCAAAATAATAAAAAAACTCAATTCATTTTTTATCAACTCGAGAATTTTTTTACTCTTAATAATTTTTAAAAAAATTGTCTCTGGTAGGGTAACATATATGAATACATAATAAATAAATAAATCCAAGATAAAAGTTGACTATGTTGAAAAGAGGAAATTGCCCATGTATTGAATAAAGGAGGGTGTATGGCCTAAATGGAGGGAGAAGAAACAAAAAGAGAGAGAAGAGAATTAAGGCAAATATTCTAACGCAGGCAGTGAGGCTGTTGGTAAAGGTCGGGAAATCTAGCTTTACACCTATTAATTGCATTTGCTTGAAAGTTTTAAAAGCTTTTTCAAAAAATCCATTTTATCCATATCCTGCAACCATTGTAGTCGTGAGACCATATTTTTTAGAGGGTGGAGAGAGGTAGGCGTGTAGGCAAAAAGGAGGAGATGAAATCAAAAAATTGCTTCAGATTTAATGTGGAGAGCTTGGAAGTTTGGGTGGGGGAGTAAACCAATTTTCTTAAAAAAGATTGAATAGTAATCATCTAAAAAAGTGAAGGAAAGGTGTTTTTAAGATGTATGATTTATGTTTTTCCCCTTCCATTATTACCAAGTAGCCTTTAATTATTTAAGGGCTAGAAGTGTAAGGAAATTATTAAGGACTAGGAACTTTTTCTACTTAAAGAATGACTATCAAATCTTTGCAGCTCAAAGCATTAAATACTATCTAAGACTTTGGTGGCAAAATTTGCAAAAATAACAAAAAAGAAAAAATTGTGAAAATAATGAACTTCACGAATAATGACTATGAAAATAATGAACTTCACGAATAATGACAAACATCTAAATTTGCAAAACACAGCTAACCACAAAGGAGATAATAATCAAAGGAAGATTATTGGTAGTAGAAGTGATCTATCCAAACTATTGATGTCTATGAGTAAGTTAAAACAAATATGGAAATTATGTCGAATCTTGCAATAGCTTGTAGATTTAATGGCACTAAATGGAATAGGGAGACAATTTGTAGATGGACTATTGAAAATTGGAAGACGAAGGTAAATTTGAAATTCCTTCCCAAAAGCTTCTTCATGGTAATCTTCGCAAATGAAGAAGAAAAGGAGATAATAATATTCAACAGACTTTGGAAAATGGGTGATGCCCTATTGTATATCCAATAATGATACCCCAACTTCAATTCGACAAATTTTACACCCATATGATAAACCAGTCAGGATTCGACTATATAACCTAGCTATGGAATATTAGGCAAGTGAATGCCTAGAAAAAATTGGACGATCATTGGGAACAATAATGGAGATTGATATGAATCTACTGGATAAAAATTTAGACATCTATGCCTAGATATAGATTGCGATTGTAAGATAAATGAATTGCATTGCTCTAAAAGTTGATAACAGGCAATGGATCCAAATGGTTGAAATTGAGGAAGATAAAATGTTTTGTCTCAAATGTAAAAGTGTAATCATCTGGAAGTAGTTTGCCCCCATAACAAACAAATAAAATTGGTATGAAAAGTCAAAAACCCTAAAAATTCCTTTCTATTGGAGGGTAATTTAAAGTCTATTGAATCCCCTAAGGTTAATGAAATCATTTCGACAAAGGAGAAGTGATCAGAATTTGTAGTGTCATAAATTGTACACCCTTAACTAAGGTTGTCCAATTTCATGCTTAGGTTAGCACCCACCTTAGTGTGTATTATTTCATTTTTCATTTTCAAGGTTCCTTTAAGCATTTAATAATTAATTTAATTAAATCCAAGATCCTTTCTCACCAATTCACATATTATAAAATTGGGCCATTATCCCTAAGTGTGCCCCTTTTTATTTCATTTTAATTAATCCTGATAAAGTCCTAATTTCAAGCTTCAAAGCACATTTTCGCACATCTAAACACCTTGGATTGACCCACTGAGCTGATTTTTACTTTGTAATCAAGATATTTTGCATCCCTAGAAATTTGGAAAAAAGTCAGCTAGACTAGAGTGACCACCACATCGATCCCAACTTTTTCTCCCCGAATTTTGAGAGCTTAATTTGGCGGTATTATAATATTCAAATCCCGCTTGTGTGAAGTTTTATTGATTCTAGGTTGGTCTATGATCAAAATTAAAGTTAGGGTTTTATTTATATATATATATATAGTTAACCTACACTTTCACTTCATATATATATATATATATATATGAAGTGAAAGTGCAGGTTCTATGTGGAGTCCACAATCAGCAAATTCATCACTCATAAAGTCTTCATCAACCTTTTTCATCAATCATGGAAGCTTAGGAGATGTTGAATAATAATAAGGAGATCGCCAACTATTGATTGGCTTGTACCTCTCCCTTAGGGTTTGGCATGGTTCATATTATTTTCATATCTCTAAGTGAGTTTTCAGATCTACACATCATTCATTTTCAGATTTACATCATATTACATTTGTGATTTGAAGCATTTGCATTATGTTCATTTAGGGTTTTTACTCCAAACAAAGGGTAGAACTCTAGTTTGCATTTTAGCTCATAGGAATCTTACAAACACATGAGATTCTAGGGCACACACACTTTTCAATACTTTATTGGCTATTTGTGGAGGTGGAAATCACCAAAACAAGGGGTTTGACTAAGGCAAAACCTTATATAGCCACAAACACACCATTTTCCAATTTGCAGGCACATGTACAGGTTTCTGTGGGAGAAGGCAATTTCCAGGAGATCTCTGCAATCTGTCATAGACCCATTTCTAGAATTCGGACCTAGATCTCAGGGAACAGAGCACCTAGCGCTCTAGTCCTTAGGACCAAAGAACCCAGTGCCCTGGTCTTCCTTAGTGAGGTGCAAAATTTGGTAGTTTTGATCTGAAGCACTTCAATTTGTAGATTTCCAGTTTTTGGCTCAATATAGTCTCTGGGACTAGAGTGCCCACCACCCTAGTCCTATCAAATCAAACCCAAATTTCAATGTTAGATGCACATCAAAATTCCCTTTCCAGATTTGTACTTAGTGTTTTAGTTTCATCTCTATATCAGGCTATTAGTTATGCTCTTCTAGTTGATTTTGTTCATTTGATTAGCATAGTTTTGTATTCTCCTACATTGAGCACATTCCCCTTCATATCAGAAAAGGAATAGAAACCCTAAAAGTATTCCTTGACTCTCTTTAACAAGAGTTAGTCAAATTGAATCACTTCCTTAGGCTCTTTCGTATTCCATTGTATGAATGAGAGTGAGATTAGGTCTTAGTTTACCTAATCCCATTTTCATCCATCACATAATCGAAGTCAATTTTGAAGGAGCTAGCTAAAGAATTAATTAAAAAAGGAGATACTGATGTCATTCTACAAAAAATATCATAATGAGTTGGAAGATATACCGGATCACTTAGAAAAGTAAGATGACAATGTGAAAGATGATATGAGAATCGATGAACTATGAATTGTTGACGAAAGATGCATATCACAATCGTCTACTAAGATTATGAGCATGAAAAGAGTTGAAAAATTGGAAAGGGAAGAGGTAGGAAGGGAGGATTAAGCATCAGAGAGGAGATATGCCAGCATAAAAAAAAAATGTTGGCAGGTACCAAGGGAGGGGAAGCCTCCCTTGGGAAACAATGAAGCTGACGACATGGAACGTTAGGGGCCTTAAGGCCCCTGAAAAAAGGCACTTAATTAAGCATCAAATATAGAGATTTACTAGAGATATAACAATTCTTCAAGAAATACATCTATCAGAAGATGAGGCAACAAACTTTCTTTTATATTGAAAACCTTGGTGTGGGCTCTTTCATAGTGCCTTGGGCATTGTCAAGGGCCTGAGTATATTTTGGAATGAAAATAAAACCTCGATGATAACAGTTGAATTATTCCCAAATTGGATGGTAGCCAAGGCTTACATCATATCTTTAAATGAGTACTTAATGATAATTTGTGTGTATGGACCTACCGAGATAGAGAACAAGGAAGCTATTTGGTTGGCAATATCACAATTCCTAGACAGATACAAAGATATCAAAATCATTATGGGGGGAAATTTTAATGCCATAATTGATTATTTTTAAAAAAGTGGAGTCTTGAAAAAACTAATAAAAATATGCAGGATTTCAGGGACTTTGTGAATAGTTTGGAGATGATGGATTGTCCTGCTTCCAACAAAGTGTTCACTTAGAATAATAAAAGGTGAAACTTTTCAAACATTATGGAAAGACTGGACTATTTCATCATTTCTATAGAATGGTTGAACAATTATACCTTGATGGAAGCTCACATCCTTCCAATCTCTGCATCTAATCACTTCTCAGTGGAACTAGAAATCACCAGGCATAATAAGACTAGTAAAATACTTTCAAGTTTGAAAATGTATGGTGGTGGGATGGTAAACTCCTAGATCTACTAGAAATATGGTGGAATGTTCATGTAGGATAACTAGGATGGAGAGCTACAAATTTACAAAAAGACTAAATAAAATATGAAGAAAATATTGAAGGAATGGAACAAGTACATCTTTAAGAATATTTTTGAAGAAAATATTATAATAAAGCAAGAGATGGAAACCTTGAATGAAAAGGTGGTCAGGTTTGGGATGTTTAGAGAAGATTTTGTGGACTCCATGTAGAAAACAATGGGTATAGTTAGTGATATGAAGAAATACTATGACAACAAAATATCCTATCTAGAAGATAAACTTAAGAAAGAGTATGAGGGTAGATTGAGTCAAATGGAGAATAATTTCCAAAAAGTTAATGCAAACCTAATATGTTTGGTCATCTATAGTCATAAAGTGGTAAAATTTTTTGTAGAGAGCATAAACACCATGGTTGGAAAGCTCAAAACTTTCCATCGGGAAGGAACTACTGTGGATGTGGATGTGGATGCATTGGATAAAAAACAAGAGGAAACGACTGACCCTTGTATAAGAATCAGAGCCAATTTAAAGAAGAAATCTGCCAACCAAGAAATTAAGGAGCTCAATTAAATTGCTCTAAACATGACTCAGCAAGAAACTGAAGCCGCAGAGGCTCTTAAAAAATTGTACTAGTTTCTTCCTCTTTGTTGTCTCTTTGCTAGGTTTTGGATTTTTGCTGGTCTTTTGCTGACTTTGGGTTGCTTTTTTAATGGGTATATCTTTATGCAACATTTTGATGTAGAACTTTGTTAAAGGGTTTCGGGTCCCTTCAAAACTTGTTTGTTCCATAATCAAAAACAAATTGTTAATAATGATATGTTTTAACTCGAGCTTAATAATTTTTATCTATGCTTTTGTGGTTTTGGCATGAAAATAATCATTGTGAATCCATACAAATGAGATCAATGATATAAACAAGTTTGCAAATATTTGATGACTGCCGAAAGAATGTTTCTTTAGTACTAATGGATGGAAGTACCGATTCCTATGAGATTCTAAGCATTAGTCAAAAACTAAACATAAATTCTAAATGTTGATAAAAATATCAACATGATAGAACTAAATCTGGAAGCAACTGATGAATTGTGTAGGAATCTCACTTCAATATCAATGTTCAGGCAAGTACTACTTCCTTGGAAAGGTGGTCAACTATTTTTAGCAGTCCTTATGTGACAACCAAATATATAAGTGGGTTGTTGGTTCTACATGGAGAGGTAATCCACTTAGTTGATCTAAGTATAAGAAATGATGTTAACTATTATTTAGACATAAATACATGAAGGAAACATGAGGAACTAGTTTATTTTGCAAGACATGTTAGTAATGATAATGTGTGTATTGCTATTTTGCATTGTATTTTGATTTGGGAAAGAACATAGTCAAACATGGTGCCTCATAGTGTTAGGTATGTGTTTTGAACTTTTTTATTATTGCGTGCTGAAAATAAGTCATGGTGTGGTTGATATTTATATCACTAACCTCTATTTGTAATGGATTATAATTAATTGTTTCAGGACCCGCATTAACTATAGTAAAGGGATACAAGGCATCTTATTCTTCAATAGTGTACATTTAACAAGCATGACATCATGAGTTGAAGGGTAGGAAAAGAGTACAAAGGAAGAGATTTCTATATATTATTCAAAATAGAAAAAGTGACTAGTGTATTTGTAAGTTCAAATAATCATTTACAAAGACAAATGTTTGTATTTCATGTTGCTCATACAAAACCTTTTTAATTCTCTTTTCTACAAATTAACAGACCTACAACCAAAAGACTACAACATATAAAATTGATAATAAATCTAGCCAAGAGCTAATAACTAAGAGAAATAAGATAAAATGAACCTAACAAATATCCTTTGTTTCTTCCTTCAAAATTCAAATTTCTTGTAAAAATTTCAAAAAGTAAGGAAGATATCCATATAGAATATGAACTTTCAACTTCATAATGTTTAAACTAAGTATTCTAGATGCATAAAAAATGGAAAGACAAAAAATTAAAATCTACAACTTCTCGTATAGTAGTAGTATGCCTAATTATGGCTTTCTAGATGAGGAAATATTTTCTAATGAAAATATTTATAGTTGACACAAATGGGTATTCTTGGTTTAATTTTAGGCAAAAGACCATGGTTTTGATTTTGTAAAAGATAGGACATAGAAATGATGGGTGGTGAGAAAGTCATGAATACATGAACTCCATGCATTGCATCCAAGCTAGATTGCGAAGGGGATGTGCTTAAGATTGTCCTTTATCCCTATATTTTTTACCGAATGAGCCTCAGAAGTTCACATGTGTTCACAAAGCATTTGGGGCTAGAAATATCTCTAAAATGCTCATCGTGCACTTCTTCAAGCTTATGTAACTACTACTATTTTGATATTCTTTAGAGTGTGATTAGAGCCTACTCTTGGATTTTGCTTGCAAAACTTGTTTTTAGATTCAAAATTAAAATTTTGCATAGCATATGTGAATACGTGTTACCTTAAAATTGGAATATATTGTTTAATTAAAAGATTTTGTGGGCATAAACAAAACAATTTGACAACCCCTATATGGGATTAACAACAATTTTAACAAGGACAAAGACTGCAATGGTTCGTATTTATAACTAGTTTCATATGTTGATAATTCAAAGATTTATGCCCTAAGAAAATTTAAACAAAAAATATCAAAAGAAATAAATTTTCAAAAATCTATTTTTTGAGATAAATAAACCATAAAGATAGGAAAGGCCATAGTAGTATAAATTATTTTGGAAATAAATAATAAATAAAAAAGGTATTAAAATATTTTTTCAATTTTTTTTGATTTAACTTAGAAAATGTTGAGTCGGAGTTTATTATAAAAATTGCGTTAGATTTACCAAAAGATTAGGAAAAGGTACCTACTCAAATTAAAAAACCCCAATTTTTTAACCAAAAAAAATGGAAAAAAAAATCTGAGATTCAATATTTTGTTGACTGAATCATGTCAAAATTGTAATTTCTTGGCAATCTACCATAGATGAAAAAATATAGCACATAAACCACATACCTAAGAGAGGGAATATATTAGCAATCTTACTTGAGAGAAAAGGCAACCTAGATAATTTTTACTATCCAAAATTGTCAATAATCCTTCAAATTGGTGTGCATGTAAGTTGCTATAGGCTTTATGGATTATTATAAATTAAATTATGCAATCTACTTATAGGCAATGTAGGCGATGCAGAGATTGAAGTAGTGATGTAGTTAGACAGTTAAAAACAAATAAAATATCTATCAAAGATCAAACCAAATCAAGTATTCACCTCAAAATGATTTGTATTTATTGATTGATGTAGAGTAGATTTTTTTTGCATTTAATGACTCCATACTATATTAATGATAGTATATGGCACCTAGAAAATACATGTGATGGCCAAGAAATTTTTAAATACTTGCAATTGATTTTCAAAATTATGTTCTAGAGTATATAGGTATGGAATTAAATTGTTAAATGCTAATGCCTTGTACTATGACATTCCTAAGACTCCTCCTTGACGTAACCACATAAGTTTCAATCAAAGTCAAGTTTGAAACATGGAGTCAATGAGGGTGGATTTCAAAGCAAGCATGAGCCTACATAAAATGTTAATACCATCAATTACTCTCATGTCTATATCATTAGTCTAAAACAAAGGGAGCATAGAAATTCAATAGATTGTTTGATCACCTACATAGTATGTTACAATAAATTTTGCAACATCAACTTATCACCTTGCTTCTCATTGAACCAGTTGATACATCTAGATCTATAACCCACAAAATTTTAATTTTATTTATTTTGTTGATTATTATCGAATAGTTAGACACACTATCTAGGTAGGCACATGATACTTAAACATGAAATACACATGATCATATTGATAATACTGTGATTTAATGAGTAGGTATAAATAATTGGAATAAATCTATAGCATCTCCAAATTAAAATCTCAAAATCTAAATTGATCTCTTCCTAGTGTCCACCAACATGATGAGTCTAATCAAGAGGAAGTGGATAATGAGAATCCTTCCAATCATAGAACTAAAATGCTTTTATTATCTTTATAAAAAATGAACTACATGTTGCATAATACTAATGATGAAGCTACAAAATATATGGGCATACATAACAACTATACTTGCAAGTGAGCATCAATTACATACAATGTGATGGTATGATGATGGACCCTAGGTCTCTAGTGAACATTATTATAGAAATAAGTGTACCTCAAGAGAAAAAATAAGTCAAAAATAACAAAAGATACATCATTAGCTATACATTCTCACAATAATTTTCCCAAGCATACAAAAATTCAACTCTATAAAAATATGTAAAATATAGTTCATTAAAATATGTAGAGAAAGGGACAACATCTTAGCCTACTTCTCTAAAGAGAAAAACACATTTTTTACCTTTGTATACCACTTTTGTACATAGAGGGACTCTCTATGAGCATCCACCATCATTATCATCACATGTGCATCATAAATTGTAGAGGCTAGTTCCATGCTTGGACACATGGGGTAATGATTTGTATGTCGTGTCTCTTGGAGCTATTGAGGTTGAATCATTCATGCTTGGCTTTACCAATAATTGGTTATTCCCTAATTTATACATATCACATATCCTATAATGTAAAACTAGTTTAAGATAAATTATAATATTACTATTAGGATTCAATTATGTAGATTTTTAAGTCAAACCCATGTTGACCCATGTTTCATGATAAGTGGTTCACAAGAACCCATCTCTTATGAGAATGAATGGTCCACTTAGCACTCATTGCATTTAGGTAATGCTCGTAAAGGTGAAGCATTGGGCCTTCCTGAGAGGTCGCCCATCGTAGTACTACTCCAACTCACGCACACTTAACCATGAAGTTTCCTCCAAGGTTAAAATCACTTAGCTTGCAACCCCATTTATAAAGTTGGTTTTAGGTAAGTTGGTTTTGTTAAAATATTCCATGAAAGATTAAATTGTGTGTGTGTGAGTGTGAATTTTGGTATACATAGTTTCAATTCTACCATGTAATTAGATTGGTTGAAGTATTGAAGTTGTGAGGATGAGTCATAATTTCCAAGTTGATAAAATATTTTTTATTTTATTTTAATTTATACAATAGATCATATAGTACCCCAGTTCAAATCAAATATAGATATTTTTACATCATTTTGTAAGTGGTAGATATAAGAATCTTTATTATTTTATTATAAATGTATATTATTGATTAAAGTAACACACATTATGTTTGTGAATTTAAATATGTTTATATATTATATTTTTAGAGACATCAATGCCATTCCAATACTAAAACTAATAGATATAATATAAAATGAAAATAAAAAGAAGAATGAAAGATACAATATGTTAAAAGAATGAACTATATTCTCCCTTAAAAGATGATACATTACATGAGAGGCATTCAATCTCATTTGTGGCCCTTCTTGTGTAAGGGAGCTTGGCATTGAGATGAATAGGTTGTAGACAAAAAGATCTCAAAATACCTCGAAACCTCTTTTATGCAAATATGTAAAGAATAAGGAGAGCGATTTTTAAAACGGCGGAGATTGAAACAAAGAAAGGTGGAATAGAAATGAAAAATCATATACCCGGCGAACACGAGAGAAGGCCGAGTCTAATTGATGGCCATTCATGAGCTCGGTCAATTTAGATGGCAATTCATGGGCTCGGTCAAATCAGAACGTTTCTTTCGTCAACGGCAGAGTAGAGAATAGGATAGGTCCGTGCGGAGACTCGAATCCCTTATAAATGGCCACACCATATTTCCATTCTTCACATCTTGATAAACAACACAGTAGCAGCAATCGGAATTGGCCTCTCCCTTCATATACACCTGAGGACTGATTATTTTCATCAAATTCACATAGGGAAAGAGAGAAACACAAGACGCTATTATAACTATGGAGGCTCTCAAGCTAACAAGAGCTCTTAAGAGTAATACAGTTTTGCAGTTAGTGACACAGAAACAGAAACATGATCATGTAGGATTAGCTAATTATGCAAATAAGTCATGGCGTATAAATCTCGATCGTCGTCAGGTTGTGGCTTCGTTGGATGGTCCAAACACAAGATACCTGCAGCAGAAGCAAGTTGACTTGTTCATACGCCCGCTAACCCAGTCTCACATCGACCAAAACCCCAACAAAGATGAAGATGATGATGAGATGGTTGTGGCAAAGCTGCGTTTGGTGGCGGCAGCAGCGGCAGACCGGGCAGAAATGCACGGTGTCCTCGCACAGCAAAGAGACGGATGGAACAAACTCCTCCTCGCTTCCCTCACCAACATCACGCTGGCAGCGCTCATTCTCCAGGCTTTACCCAACATTAACGATAGTAATAACGTTGTCGCCACACTTTTGTATGGCTTCTCCACAGCTTTGATGTGCGGTGTAAACAAACTCCAGCCTTCGCAGTTAGCGGAGGAGCAGAGAATGGCGGCTCGGCTCTTCCACCAGCTCAAAACTGACATCCACACAAAGCTTGCTCTGCCTCCCCGCCTTCGGCAGGAGAAGTGTGCAGATTCCTTCCTCGCCAAGGCCTACAAAGCTGTGCTTGCATTGGATGAGGCTTATCCTCTGCCTCTATTCCCCGGTATGCTCGACAAATTTCCCAAGATTGTACAACCAACAGTTTGGTGGCCTCAACATGAACAAAATCATCAAACCCAGAACCAACCCCAAACTGACAACAACACAACCATCAATGGATGGAGTGCAGAGCTGGAGAAAGAGTTGAGAGGTGTTTCGGAGACCCTTAAAACTGGTGATATTGCAGAGTATGTGGGGCTAAGCCGCAAAGTATTGGGAGTAAACAGTATTCTTGCAATAGCCGGCCCATTGCTCACTGGGATTGCAGGGGCATTGAATTTGAATGGCGCAATGTTATCTATGTCAATGGTGGCGGGCGTGTTGGGTGTTGTGGGCAACACACTGAGCCATGCAGGTCAGGTCGGAATGGTGTTTGAGATGTACAGAAACTGCTCAGGATTCTACCATTTGCTGGACTCATCCATCTCAGACACTCTGAACGAGGCAGATCCAGAGGCCAGAGAAAACGGAGAGCTATTCCGTTGGAGATTGGCCTTGCAGCTGGGTCGCGATCCTCATTCTCCTCTTGAAGATTCTGCCTCCAAATTTGCCGGCAAGCTTTTCTGATTAATTGTTAATACACACACACGGCCCACTTTTTCAGGCTCCTGCCTTGTACACAGCTATACATACATGTTACATGTGATTAATCCATACAAACTCTTGTCCTCATTACAGCCTCGCGTTTCTCTTTCTTGTTCTACATGCTGCCTGATTTCTCATGCGTTATCCTATGCAGTTTTTATTTTTTTAACACTATTTTTTATATTAACTCACCATTAAGGCATGTGGAAGTTATACATTGCCCACGAGGATGAAAAACTGTCTGATGGAAAAATAGAAAGTTACAAACTGAAACACCTAGGTGTACTAAATAATTATTCGTTTCCTCATGATCATTTTTAACTTTCGTGGCAATGTATTTTATTCTTTTCTTTTTTTACAATTTATGTTATTTGATGAATTTTAACAAATATGCATGATAACTCATATCATTCATGGTGAAATTGTTAAGTAATGTCTAAAATCTATGCATGCAATACATTGTTCTTATGCATTTATTTTTATTTTTCATCAAATTATTTAAAATATTGCATCCATGATGTTAATCCTATAGTAAAATACTATTCACAACATTATAGGTATTTGAGTTTACTAGCCAGATCTACCACCCTATAGGGAGAATTAGATATCACATTTGTTAGTTAATTTAGGGTTTACATTAACCCAACCATCTCATAAGTGTAAACCAACCCATAAACCAATTTTTCTCTAGGGATAAACCTAATTTATGTATTGGCAACCCATAAACCAATTTTTCCTAAAATAATGCTACCTTTGGGTTTAGAATAATCTCGTTGTTCCTAATTATTCATTTCAACCTTCTAGCAATAAGCCCCTTTTTTTTAACAATAATATTTTATATAACTAGCAAGAAATATATATACATAGAAAAGTCACTAAGACATATAGATGTATCCTTTGAAATCAAAATTCATTCAACGTAATCTATTAAATAGGTGAATACAAAACTAGAATTAAAAAAAAAGTAACTTGAAATAGATATAAACTAAAATGTAATTTTACCTAAGCAATGGAGAATTCTACTCCAAAGGAGAAAATAAAATAAAATAAGAAAATACATAAAATACAAAAATTATGATTTAAAAATAATTGAAATTAAAAGCTAACATGAACAAGCACTAAATTCATTCATCCTTCTAAAATTAGGCATTTTTGTCTAATTTTTGTTGCACTTTTTTAATAAATAATTATAATATAGCATAGTATAAATAAATAAAAAAATAGTTATCATGCTACTAAATCAATAAATGTTAGTAGTGTTTATAAACGTGTTAGTATTAAAGTTGTATTTGTCAATTTTTTTTATGGGAAATTAATTAGTTTACGAGGTTTGTCTTAGGAATTTTTCTACTTTTATAAGCTTGTGTAATTCATTTTATAAACATAAATAATTAAGAATTTCTAAGATTATGTAATTTAGAATTTTGTATGCACTATCACTTTTCAATGTGGTATTAGAGATTTTGTAATATATTTCCTATTGGCATATGATGAAGCGGTGATAATGTATGTTGTCATTGATGTCAATACGTTGTTAATAAGTGCTCAAGAAGGTGAACCGGTATGAAGATCAGAAGAGGTTATGGTCAACCGAGATGGAGTGGACTAGTGTCGGGGTTCACTAAGTGTGACTATCGGTTGGTAGTCTCAGTTCAGCTCTAGGGTTATCGGTTTGGCTTGTGCGGTGCAACCGAGGATGTATTGAGACCAGTTAGGTAAGGAATAAGGATAAGGATCAAGATACCACATCATCTGTGTGCACGTGAAGGATTTCTTTGTGGTTCTTGCGTGTGAAGATTGAATGCATTGAATGCCTACCTCGAGAATGAGCATTTTTCTTAGCTATGTGTGAAGAGCGCATGATGGGTTATTGATTTCCAGATGCAATGAAGATTGGACGATGCAGAATGTCTTGAGATCTATTTTAGATCGTTGCATTCTATGTAATGTGTTTGGACGGTCAGGATTGGACCACTTGTAAGTGTAAACTTGAAATATTTAGGGTTTAGGGTTTATGCTACCGACCTAGTTGTTGTCTATAAGGTTGATGAGTTTTGTTATTGCAGTGGTTGGTAAAAGTTGTATTTGTGTCCACGTGTTGGAGATTTGATACTTGCCGAACCCGAGTGAGGAATTTGTAGAGTGTGATTGGAGAAGAGAGGAACTGAAAAGGATCTGCCTTAGCAAGAAGTGTTGTTATTAGATCGGTGTTTTACGTATTGTCTTCTAACCATTTCAATAGAAGGTAAATCCCTTGATCGGGTAGCTTTAACAGGCTTTGTTGTAAATCCTCTAACTAGGTGGCTCAAGGTTATTGAGTTATTTAAATCCTCTAGCGAGGTAACTCCTAACAGGGTTTCAACCTTTAACAGGGTATATAGCCATCCCTTAATCGGGTGATCCCTAACAGGATTGGTTCCTAATAGGACCTTTATTGTAAATTCTTTAACCGGAATAAGCTCCTAACAAAGCAGACTTCAAAAGAGTTCACAAACAGCTTGTGGGTATTCATTCCCACCGTGGTTTTTCCCATTTGGGTTTCCACGTGAAAAATCTGTGTGTTATGGGTTGTGAGATTTTCATGTGATGATTGTGTGGTTTTTATTAAGTTAGATATGCATGCATTGTTAAATGGTTGTGGTATTATTGGTACAACTCATGCATGATTATATTAGTGAAGTAGTTATCAAGGTTTGAGATCTATTGAATGTTGTCTGAAGTATTTTTGTTTAACTAATATAGCTATGGCTAAGTTAAGTGGTGAAGACAACTAGTCAACTGTGTTTTGATATGACAAAGTGTTGAAGCAATTTTTTTGTGTGTACTGATTCACCCCCCCCACTCTCAATACTGGTTAGGACCTTAGTAGTCCATCATTATTCATCGTTTCCTAGTTATGATATAGAGAAAGGAGATAAGTAAGAAGGAAATATTTTTGGATGAAAAGAAAGGATTCCCACTGCTCTCAATTTGTTTTTGGATGCAAATTTTGAATAGATTAGCTTGCGAAAGGGCCCATACCTATAACAAGGTATACATCATTGAAAATGGAGTGAATATCATAAGTTATGGGATTACGAAAACAAAAAACAAAAAATAGAGGAAACTAACAACCAAAAACTATAGAAAATTTTGGGGAAACCAACCCAAGATAGAAAGAGAAGCTAGGGATTGTTCAACAGTTTGAGGCCATTTATGGCTTGCCATGCCTTGTAGAGAAACTCTATTTTTTTTTTAACACCACTTTCCTAGGAGAGAGACTCGAATAAACCACAATAGGAAAAGGGGGGAGGAGTGAGGAGTGCCCTTTGTGTGGATTTTCCTTCTCAAACTTCTTGCATCTTATATTTTTCTTTTCTCTTGTGGAAATCTCATTGCAAGACATGAATCATGGTGGTCATATTCTTAACTAATTACATACAATAAAAAAATGAATCCTACATATTAGATGGTAGCACCCATTGATTCTCCTTTAATTTGTTGACCTCTTCTTCTAGGCACTTCCTTTGTTCCATGAAGCCCACCTTCATTTTTATATCCTTGACATCTGCATCCAACCTATCCTAGTTACCGAATGTAGATGCCAAGTTGAATACCACAGATTAATGAAAGTGATTTTTCTATTTATTGAGTGAAATTAGGCCATTTCTCAATTTGAAATGCTGGTCATGAGGTCAAATGATTTAGATATCTCCTCCAACTTTTCAATTAGCTAAATACATAGGAAGAACTAGGGTTGGTTTGGTGGGAAAATGAAAACCACATTCAAATTTTTGTCCTAGACACTTTTCTTAGAAGGGAGAGGGGAGGGTAGTTACTGTTTATGGTGAAAATGGATAACAATAATAACAATATTGAAAGGCTAAATGAATTCAAACACCAAACCCTAGCCTAACAATAACAAAGATCCACCATAACATATGAAGATTACCTAAGACAATGTAAATAAAACAAAATCACAAAGATGATACCATCACATGTCCAATAGGGTTTTGATCTCCATTCTTCCTATCTCCATTGATCTTGCTTGATATATTTGCTCTCAGATTTTATGTGCACAAGAGCTCAACAAAGAATGGAATGTGGTTGCAAGTAGGATCGTAGTATAGTCAAATGATCAAGTTGTTAGGGTTTGATAATGAAGGAAGCATCTCCTTAAATAGAAGACACTATAAGAAATGGAGGGATAAGATTGAGAGGTGTAAAAGGGAGGTCGGCTAGGATTAGAGGGTAGGTAGAAGAAATAATAAAATAATGAAAGAGGTAGGTAGTGTAGGAATTAAGAGATGAATGACATGTGTCATAGGTAGAAAAAGCTAATGAATTAATTAAATAAATAAAGATTTATTTAATTAATAGAAGAAATGAGATCAATTAAATAAATAAAATATTTATTTAATTTAGGAAAATGATATTTTAAATAAACAAATGTATTTATTTAAATGAGAAATAAGGCTAGAAGAGGATAAATGAATTAATTAAATAAATAAAGATTTATTTAATTAATAGAAGAATTAGGCTTAGATAATTAAATAAATAAAATATTTATTTAATTAGACATGACAATTTTGGGTGTCTACATTTTGCCCCTCTTTGAGACAATGCAGCTTGTCGCGTTGTTTCAAAGAAGATAAGATGAACTGATACAGAGTTGCCCCAAGATGGGAATGATATGCCCCCTCGAGAGATTGGATGAAAATGTCTGAAAAGAGTGCAGACAATCTCTTGATAAGAAAGACGGGATAGAATGGACTGACCGAATAAAGTGACAAAGTCACGGGATAACGAAGACTGACTTGGGAAATGAAGGCTAAGGCTAGGGTAGGCTATAAGATAGACCACGGGGGAAAATACATCCTCATTGTCATCTACACCATCACGAGATCAAAGTGCAGAGCAAGAAAAGAGCAGGAGCAGTCAGCAGCGGTGGCTTTCGTGCATAGATTCGACCGTGTTCGCCGATTTCAGAGGCCAGCAGAGGCAGGAGAGCCGGTAAGTACCACCAAACCTCCTTGTACTTTGACGCATTTAATTTTGTCATTAATGCATGCTAGTTAGAGCAATAAATGCGCCTAGAAGTAGGGCTTAAAAAATGTCAAAATCGTCGAAACGCGTCTATGTTGGTGCCAGGTGCGTCTGTGTCCTCCAGACACGTTTGTGTCGGTGCCAGGCACGTCTATGTCTGGAACCACGTTTGCGTCGAATGCGGGCACGTCTGCGATGTGCAGGGGTGTCTGCGATGTCTAGTCGCGTTTATGAGCAGCATAAGCACGTTTATGGTATACAGGCGTGTCTGTGTTTTATAGGCGCATTTGTGCAGTCTGTAGGCCCGTTTGTGTCAGTCAAGCGCGTTTGTGTTGAAAAATGCAAGTTTTGGTCTTCTAGGTCAAATCGGCAGTTCTGTGATGAACATACGTTGTTGATTGGATAAGTTGCTGAGAGGATACACTCAAGCAGGTCCTCTAGGAAGACTAGGATAGATCAAGGCACTTTGTGATGAACAGTGAGTACCAAGATAGAGTACTTTGTGATGAACAGGGAGTACCCAAAGTATGAGCAACACTTTGTGATGAACAGGGAGTGCAAATGTGAGGAGCACTTTGTGATGAACAGGGAGTGCCAAACACGTAGTACTTTGTGATGAACATGGAGTACTACTAGGATAGATAGTAACACTTTGTGATGAACAGTGAGTGTCACTAGGATAAATAGCTATGTGCATTTAGATAACGAGTAGCATTTTGTGATAAACAGTGAATGCCACTATGACTGACATGATTTGATTTGTTTGACTGCAGGAGTACTTGCCGATGCTAGAGTCACGGGAGAGATTCCCGTCGACGCAGAGGTTGCGACCTGAGCTGTCCGTTGGAGACAGAGCTGCCATTGAGGAGATGGGTCTGAGACATGTATTGTATGTGCCTGAGTTTCGGGCAAACATGGGTTTGCTGACTGTGCTTGCTGAGAGATGGCATTCTGAGACATGCACTTTCCATTTGCCTATGGGTGAGATGACAGTCACCCTGGAGGATGTCTACAGGATTCTGCGGATATCGATTGATGGAGATTTGATTCCATATGATCGTGATGGAGATCGGGAGGCATTGAGATGGGTGTTTCAGGACCCTGGATTAGAGATGAGGGCAGGGCACGTGGCATGGGACACCATGACCGCTATAGGGTTAGCATTGCTGGCCGTGATCGGAGGAGCGATCAGTGGATTTCTATGTCCAGACAGGGTGACACGGGGATTGGCTGTGGGCTGGGGGGAGCACTGGAGACACTGGTGACACAGCACACCAGATATGCCTGGGGACCATGTGTGCTGGCCCATTTGTATTACGAGCTTCACCAGTTTGTTTATCACGGGTCAGTGATATTGGGCTATGGAGTGACACTGCTGCAGGTATGGGCCTATGAGTATCTGTCGATTACCCGACCGATACACTTCAGAGGTAGGGGTCACGGACGCAGCTTTGTACACTTATATGATATGATCACATCACAGCTGTGGATTGGCAGGTTGGAGCATTGGCGGCGGATGATCGATGACATTGATGTGGTCATATGGAGACCATATCTAGGATTGGGAGGATGATGCAGTGGAGCTGCCCTACACCTTCCGGAGTAGGTACCTGATTGGGCGAACGCCCTATGTGTTAGAGAGACAGCTGGTGGACAGGGTGTGCAGGCAGTATGGCAGGATCCAGAGGATGCCATAGGGCTCGGGCATGTATGCCCGCACAGTTAGGGATCAGGTGCAGTTTGGGCCCTTACTGTCATATGATCAGGCAGTCACACAGCTGGCAGAGATGGTGCCCCTACCTTGGGATATGTGGCCGAAGATCGAGGACGCCGGGATGGATGCTGAGTATACAACATATTGGGCAGAGCATCCATTCCCCCGATTGACAGATCCAGGAGAGCTACTGGAGGGAGATGGAGGTGGGGACGATGATGATGATGGTGGAGTTGATGGGGGCAGAGGCTGACAGAGGAGGAGAGGAGTAGTTGGGGAGAGGAGGGTTGCACCTCAGAGGGAGGGTGGACAAGAGAGACAGGCTCAGGTGGTGAGGGGTCGCGGTGGATTGCCCCTACAGGTACCAGTAGCACAGGGTCCTAGGCAGGTACAGAGATAGGGACAGGTACAGGGACAGGTGCCAATACAGGCACAGGAGTAGGGACGGAGACAGGTATAGGTATAGAGGCATGTACAGAGACAGGTACCCGTACATGCACAGTATAGGTACAGGTACAAGGGCAGGCACCTGTAGAGGGGGAGCCACAGGCAGAGGCAGAGGGGGCTGACCCAAAGGAGGATGAGCTGATTGAGCTTAGGGAGATCTGCTAGGGCCAGGCAGATGAGATATAGGAGCTGGAGAGGGAGAGAGATCGGCTCAGGACGAGGCTCAGGGATACTGAGCGGGAGAGAGATCAGGTGATTCAGCGCTACATAGAGGCTGAGACAGTGCTGAGGGCAAGGAGACAGGTGGCGGAGGACACAGGGGCAGGCTATGCATATGTCCTACGGGCAGGAGAGGAGATTGCCTATTGGCGGGACCTCTATTATGGTGCAGTGCCAGCAGATCAGCGGGCGAGGAGCTTCCATAGACCATCGCGGACAGCGACAGCTATGGGAGGGAGCCGAAGGAGACAGGCATCGAGTGGTGGGGTTATGGGTCCTCCACCACCACCAGATAGAGGGGACAGGTAGGATGATCCTAGGGTGAGTCCCTCAGGGGCTCAGATTCCATCGAGGCCAGGCGGCTCTGAGGGAGGGAGTTCATCATAGCCTTAGAGGGCTCCCTATGTATCAGTATTGTACCATTTTTGTATGATGATGTAGACACCTGCGGGTGATTTTGTAGCCATATGATTTTTTGACATCATTGTATCATGACACTTTTGATTATTTATATGAGATGATTCATTTTTTGCGGTAGCTATATGCATGTGTACCTATGTGATGAGATGTTTCATGATGTATGTTTATGATATGGATGCAAATATGTACATGATGCAATGCAATATATTTTGTTCTTTTATGTTGTATATGTGATGCATGATGCAAATGTGAATGTATGTAATGCAGATGAAAATTGTGCTAATAGGTGTTGTGTGCAGGATGTGATGCAGTTGTGATATCTATATGTATGTATGAAATGCTTATATGTGAAAATGCAGGTGCAAACTTCATGAAATGCAAATGTTTTTGGTGTGTCATTATAATCAGTCATGTGATAGTAGGCTATGCGGACTCAAGAAGGACGATGGAAGTCAATCAAGAAAGGGGGATGAAAGACAGAAGATATGAACGTGAAAGAGCTTCTTGTGCGTTATCATCATTGAGGTTTATTATGGCAAGTAGGTTATGACAATCGAGGCATATGTTCGACCCAGAAAGTCATTGTACCTGTTTGCATGGAGATAAGACAGTCACAAACAAGGAATGCCCCAGTTCACACTAGACTCACAGTGTCCTCATATCCTTGGACAAGTCATAGCATTACTAAGAGACAATCCACAGACAGCAAACAAAAATAGGTGACGATACCCCATCCTCGCCTTTCTAGTCAAAGACATCCTGGAGATAGATTCTCTAGTCAGAGACATCCTGGAAAAGCTAAAAGACATGTCACCAAAAGAGATGAAATCAAAAGAAAACCAAGACTCGACACCAACATCCACTGTAGTCCTCAATTTTAGTGTCTCTTGTCACTTGTATAAGTCTTATTTGATTGTGGTCACAATGTTTACTTTCACAAAAAGGATAGATAGCACTGAACCATATGTTGTCTGAGTCTGTTGAAAGATTTGATTTGTTGAAGCTCATTGTTGCTACTGTGTCTCATCTGAAACTGACTGAATCCATGAAGCTGATACTTTATTGCGGAGAAGATGAAACTTTATTGTGGATCTGTGATGCAAATGTTGCTTTATTGCGGATTGTGCACGGATAGATTGAAGGAAGCTGGAAGAAACTGTACTCCTTGAAACATGTGATGTTCTTAGTTCCACACCCATCACTAGACATATGATTTGCCGTAGCCATAGATAGGATCTGATTTATTATGGGGGGAAAGGAAGGTTTATTATGAATGGCTAACCAATCTTGGGTAGATCAATAACAAGCCATGATGGGAATGGGTAAGTTTATTATGAATGAATAGGTTGTGAGTGTGTGCAAAGTGAAGTGATGAAAGAGAATCCTGAAGGAGGGAGGAGCAATGTCTCTACGCATGGCGCTGGTGACCCAGTTTTCATCATGGTACTTGCCCAGGGCACCACTGAAGTGGTTTTCACTGTTGGATGAAATTATTTCTCTTTACTTTTTTGATTTTTCAATGTTTTTGTTGTCACAAGGCACCTGTTTGCCAGGTTTTCACCAAGTAACGATTTTTTTGTTTTTATGATTTTTTTGTATTTTTGAAATTTTTTGATTTTTTTTTGTATTTTTTGAATTAGGATATTCCGAAGAGCTATGTGTAGAACCTGCGAAGGTGCATGCTGTTGATAGGATCCTCCAAAGGTTCACCTTCTATAGTTGAGAGCTGATATGCCTCAGATCCATATGCTGTTGTAACGATGTAAGGACCAAGCCAATTTGGTTCGAACTTGCCCTTCTTCTCTCTGTCTTGCTGATTCTTGGGGTTTTCTTTGAGAACCAAGTCACCTACCTCAAATGTGCGAGGCTTGACCTTGTGATTGTAGCTGTGACTCATTCGTTGTTGGTAAGCCTTGAGATGATTAAAAGCAGTTTGTCTCCGTTCATCCAGCAGTTCTAGTTCTTGTAAGCGAGAGACCCTGTAATCTTCATCAGTGATGATGTTTTGCAAAGAGATCCGTAAAGAGGGTAACTCGACCTCAATAGGCAAGATGGCTTCAGCGCCATAAACAAGTGAATAGGGTGTAGCTCCTGTAGGTGTGCAGACACTTGTGCAGTAGGCCCAAAGTGCAGGATTGAGCTGGATATGCCAATTACGGCCAGCGTCGTCGACTATCTTCTTGAGGATTTTAAGGATTGTTTTATTAGACACCTCAGCTTAGCCATTACCTTGGGGGTAATATGGTGTGGAGAAACGATGGGAAATATGGAAGCGGTCACAGAGTTCACGAACATCCTGATTTTTGAAGGGACACCCATTATCAGTAATAATGGAAACAGGAATACCATATCGACAAATGATATAGTTAAGGATGAAGGTAGCAATCTATTTTCCAGTGACTTGTGTGAGAGGCACGGCTTCAATCCACTTTGTGAAATACTCTGTGGCTGTGATAATGAATTTATGACCATTAGAGGAAGGAGGGTGAATCTTGCCTATGAGATCAAGTCCCCACTGACAAAAGGGCCAAGGAGACGCAAGTGGTTGTAGTTCTTGTGCTGGCGCATGTATGAGGTCTCCATGAATTTGACATTGCTTACATTTCTTGACAAACTGATATGAGTCTTTTTCCATATTGGGCCAGTAATATCCAGTCCTAATGAGTTTCTTGGCCAAGGTAGGACCACTAGCATGTGGACCACATATCCCTTCATGCACTTCATGTAACGCAATCTGAGCTTCGTCGCTTTCTAAACATCTAAGAAGAGTGCCATCTAGACCTCACCGGTATAGGATATCAGCTAAAATGACATATCGAGAGGATTGGCGAATGAAGGTGTGACGTTGGTTATTTGATAGATCAGGAGGTAAAGTATTGTCACGTAGGTATGTGAAAATGGAACCATATAACTGGGATTCGGGACCAACAACGCATATCATTTCAGTAAGAGTGATCTCATATGAAGGAACCAACAGGTTGTCCACCAATAACTCATAGCAGGTCTCATTTTGAGGTAGATCAATCAGTGAAGCAATTGTAGCCATGGCATCTGTAGCACGATTCTGCTCTCTTGGTATCTGCTCAAAATCTATCTTTGTGAAATGTTGTTTCAAATCATCCACCATTTGTTTGTAAGGCAGTAATTTTTCATCTTTTGTTTGGTAATCATCAGTTGCTTGACGGATGACAAGTTGGGAATCCCCAAAAACATGAAGTTCCTGGATCTTCCACTGAACTGCAATTCGTAATCCAGTTGTTAATGCCTCATATTCCGCTATATTGTTAGTGCAAGGAAATGATAAGCGGTATGATTTTGGTATAGAATCTCCTTGAGGAGTTATAAAGAGAATACCAGCTCCTGCCCCATGCTGTGTGTATGAGCCGTCAAAGTATAGTTGCCATGGTTTTGCATGTGATATTGTTAAAATGGATTCATCTGGAAATTCTGAATTTAGAGGAACATCATCAATCATGGGGGCATCTGCTAATTGATCTGCAATGGCTTGTCCTTTTATTACTTTTCTGTCCACATACTCGATGTCGAATTCACCCAGTATCATTACCCATTTGGCCAGTCACCCAGTTGTGTTTCTTTATTGAGAAGGTATTTCAATGGGTCTATCCTTGCAACTAACTTTGTCTTATGAGTAAGCATGTAATGTCGTAATTTCTGTGAAACAAAGACCACAGCGAGGCATGCGCGCTCAATTGGTGTGTAGTTTAGCTCATATCCCACCAATGTGCGACTGATATAGTATACTTCCTTTTCCTTGCCCTCAGCAATTTGTTGTGCTAGGAGTGCCCCCAGTGCTGTTGGAGTAGCTGATATGTATAGTAGCAAAGGCTGATCTGAAACTGGTGGCATCAAAACTGGTGGATTCAAAAGATAATCTTTGAGCCTCTGAAAAGCCTGTTGACAGTTATCATCCCATTTGAATTTGATATTTTTATGTAGCAGGTGTTGAAAAGGATTACACTTATCTGCAAGTTGTGCTATGAATCTTCGTATAGACTAGAGTCTCCCTTGTAAGGATCGAAGTTGACTGATATTTCTGGGTGGCGGCATGTCCAAGATAGCCTTCACTTTTGCTGGATCGGCTTCGATTCCTCTTTTGGACACAATGAATCCTAGGAGCTTCCCAGAGGTTACTCCAAAGACACATTTCTTGGGGTTTAATCTTACTTTGTATTTTTTCAACCGATCAAAGACAACTGAAAGTATGTCCAAATGTGTATTTCTGTCTACTGATTTACCCAAGAGATCATCAACATAATCTTCCACTGTTACATGCATGAGATCATGAAAGATAGTAGTCGTGGCTCTTTGATATGTAGCACCTACATTTTTTAGCCCAAAGGGCATGACATTCCAGCAGAAAGTTCCCCAAGGACAAGTGAATGATGTTTTGTGTTGATCTTCGGGTGCGATCCTTATTTGATTATAACCAGAAAATCCATCCATTAATGATAACATTTCGTGACCTGCTGTGAGATCAACGATCAAGTCAATATTTGGTAATGGGAAGTCATCTTTTGGACAAGCTTTGTTGATGTCTCTGAAATCTGTACATATTCTGATACTGCGATCTGGTTTACTGACAGGTACTAAATTGGAGATCCATTTAGGATAATCAATTGGGCGTATGAATCCGACATCCAATAACTTCTCCAGCTCTGCTTTGACTAGTAATGCCACTTGTGGATGCATTTTTCTTAATTTTTGTTTCACTGGCTTTGCCCCCGGTTTGACTGTCAAATGATGCATTACCAAATCCGGATCTGGTCCAGGCATATCAGCGTATGACCATGCAAAGTTGATTTGTCGTTCCTTGAAGAAACTTATGAACTGTGACCTTTCAGACTCTGTCAATGATTTAGCCAGGAATATGTTGTGTGGAACCTCTTCCATACCAATGTTTGTTTTGATAGTCTCTTCTACCAACATGGATGACTTTTCCTCATACGAGGCTGGGAGAATGTCGAGCTTTCCATCTTCGGGTGCCTCAGAGAGGTTTTCGCCCTCAGATACGTCCTTTCTTTTTACTTTTTTGGGATCAGATAGCGCCACAGTGTGGTTTTCACCATAAGACCCTTGATTTGTTCTTATTTTCACATTTTTGCGACTGGAAGGTCTGACACCCTCACCAAAATATGCCATGTTGTTGAGTTCGATAGTGTATCCTGCTTTATGGTCCCCAGGGGGAAGATCATCTCGTATGCCAAGATAGTCAATAATAGCTTCATCATTTTGGAAGGTGTCAAATTGTGCTGGTCCTTCATAATCCCAGTCAATAAGTTGATGGTGAACAAGGGGAAGGCCTTTAATGTCTTCGGAGTCAGCGGGGCTAAGAGTGAAGATGTGGTTATATTCGGGTATGTCGAGGTAATTATCGAGGTCATCGATGGCACTCTCCTCATCAGTCTCGATTGCAAGCGAATCCAAATTATCATCACTAGTAGTGCATTCTGGGATAGGTGTTCTCATCCTATGTGATTTTGACCTAGAACCTTGAGACGAAGACTGTGCAGAATCCTCATGGTTTGTTTCTTGACCAATTCTGAACTTTTTATAAAATTCCTCTTCTTCTGTGGGTTCATCTGGCTCTTTGAATGTTTCAGTGAGCTCATAATCACTGGAGGATTTGTCTGAACCCCATTCCCATTCGTTGGAGTCTGTGGAATAGCGATCCTCTTGTTGAACTTTGGCAACTTTGATTTGTGATGCCTTTTTTGTCCTTTTAGTGTGGATCTTGGAAGTCAAGAAACCAAGTCCCTTCGAGCGTTCCCTTTTTACAGTCAATTCAGGTTGTAAGGGTTCCATAACGCCTTCTTTTTGTAACCCAAGAGGGCTTTTTCCATCATACCCGAATTTTTGTAGAATTTCGAAGCCTTTGCCATATTTCTCACAGGGTATATTGATCTCATCTTGTGTGTCATCTTCAATGTCTTTTTATAGCATTTTGTATAAACCTTCCTCCTCCAGTTCGCCCCATCTTTGAAAGGTAGTAGGATCCCATTTGAATACTATGATGGGTATTTTCTTGTTAGGATGTGGCCTTCCATATTCTTTTGGAGAGCTCATGACTTGTCGTAAATACATGGTCTGATTTAAAGTGTATTCTCCCATGCCTTTGTCCTAAAATTTGCCTTTAAGAAAACCTTGTTTTGATGTCGAAGGTTTCAATGACTCAGGGTCAATGTATGCCGAAGAAGGAACAACTTCACGATTACTGGGAATGATGGTCTCAGTATGTGATCTCAAGTTATTGTAATATATGAACAGATTAGGATCACCGTTAACTGTTACCTCGACTCCATTGTGAGGAAACTTAATGCATTGGTGATATGTTGATGGGACTGCCCTCCTTTCATGAATCCAAGGACGTCCTAGCAATATATTATAAGTGAGATCCAGATCTAGGACATGACAAACCACATCCTTTGTGACTGGCCCAATTCTTAGAGGTAAGGTGATTGTGCCCTTGGATGAGCGCTCTTCATTGTCATATGCCTTGATGGTGATTTGATTTTTTGAATTCACAGCTTTATCGGAATATCCCAATTGTTTAATGGTGCTCAATGTACAAATGTTTAGACTAGCTCCTCCATCTATCAGGACTCGCTTTATTCGATGTTTGTGTATGAAGGCTTCAATATGTAATGGTGCATTATGTGGCTGACTTACGGAGGCGTCATCGGCTTCTGTGAATGTAAGGGAATGTGGAATGGAAAGGTATCCCACCATGGCTTGAAACTGGTCCACGTTCAGATCAGTAGGAACGGCGGTGTCTCTCAAGATTTTGTCAAGAATAGCTTTATGAGCGGGGGATATGCGTAAGAGCTCAAGGATGGAGATGAGCGCGGGTGTCTTCCCTAACTATTCTACAAGGTCATATTCAGGTTTGGTTGATGAAGAAGCGATATTTTTAGTGGAGGCACCTGGCAACGTAATTTTACCTCGACGAGTTGTAACATGACATTCAGAGGTAGGTTCGGAGGAAGATCCAACACCTCTTAGGACAATCTTGGGTCTCTGAGGAAGATTCTCAGGGTTTTTGTTCTTGATGGTAATAGTAGAGATATGATTGTCCATCGAGATATGATTGATAGTTGAATCATAGTTATAAGGTGCTCTAGTATAGTTGGCTTGATCATCTGTGACTTTAGCTTTTCCCTTGTCGTGCTTTGGGAATGGTTCCTTAAACATCTCATGTTCTTGATTGGATGAGTGTCCCTCAATCTCAATGTCACCTCTATCAATGAGATCTTGTACGATGTTCTTCAGTCGATGACAATTTCCTGTCTTATGACCCTTGCTCTTATGGAATTCACAATACTCATCATCATTCCACCAATTTGGTTTGACCTTTGGTTCATATGGAGGAAAATCTGGAACTGTGATCACTTTGTTTGCCACAAGCTTTTTGAAGACTGATTCAAGTGGTTCTCCCAATAGAGTATACTTCCTTCATGATCTAGAAGTTGTTTGAGTATTCACTTGATTGTTTGTAGAACTTGATCCTGAAAAGATGAATTTGGGTCGCACTGTATTGGTATCAACAACACCATCATTGACTGTGTTCTTGTTTTTATTCCAAAATCTTGGCTTGTCTTTTCCTTTAAAGTCATCTTTATTCTCCTTGAATATCTTAATGACTCCTTGTTCAATTAGAACCTTTTCTGTTGCTAAGCCTTTTTCAATGACATCCTTGAAGGTGGACAAACAAGCTTTCCTTAGATCATAACCAATGTCTTTGTTAACATTTTGTGTGAACATCTCTACCATTTGTTTTTGTGGAATTTCACAAGAGCATCTGCTGGCTAGATTTCTCCATCTCTGTAAAAATGATGCAAAAGATTCTCCCTCTTTTTGCTTGGTGTTGCACAAAGTAGTGACTGATATGTCTGTCTCTATATTGTAGGAGAAATGTTGAATAAATGCCTCTGCTAAGTCACCCCATGACTTAATACCAGGTGGGAGTTGGGAGAACCATTCCATAGCTTGATCACCTAAGCTTTGTGGGAATAATCTCATCAAATATGTCTCTTCAGAAGCTACTTCAATGCAAGCTATGAAAAACTGTCTTATGTGTGCCTTAGGATCCCCTTTTCCTCTATACTTATCAAATTTAGGCGTCACAAAGTGTGTAGGAAATGGAGGCATTGGAATACTCTTGTCAAATGGATAAGGACATATGTCTCTCATTGTGTATGTTGGCTTTGGTGTATTTATGTCCTCCATTTTCTTTTGTAAGTCTCTGATTTGTTGCTCCAAATTGCTCTTAGGTGGAGATCGACTTCTTGAAGCATACCCCATGTTTGAGGCACCAATTGGAGGAGGAGCATATTGCATATATGGATGATATTGATCATACACATGTTCATATGGAGGAGATCTATAGTGATGCTGCCTATATGGACCACTTGGTATAGATTCATGTTGAGGAACACCATATCTATTTTGTGCATGTATACCATATTCTACAGGCATGTCATATTCTATTGTGTTGCCCCCAAATTTGACATGGGGTTTCCTTGTGTCCAAATTTTGAGCATGCCTTTGAATATCCAATTGTTTTGGTTGATCCATAGCCTGAGTATGTGATTGAGCATATTTGTTTGCATAAGACTTCCATAATGGCCTGCGAAGGTGAGTATCATATGCTTGACCATGTGTGTGTGGGACCTCTAGTTTTTGAAGCAAAGATGATGGTGATTCAGGTACCATATGTGGTCCTCTATTTCCTCCACTATTAGGTCTCCTTTGATCCATGTGGAGTGAGTTTGTTGCAAAGGTCGATTTTCCATTATTTGAGACATGTCAAAATCATGAGGTATCTTGGCTCCACTTTGTGCCATCATTTGTAAGAAGTATTGTCTATCCCTCCTCATTATTTCCTCAACCAATCGATTGAAATGGGGATTCATAATGGATTCTTCCACATCTGCTGAATGTATTGATAAGTTGTCCAAATTGTCATTGTGTGTAGCATTGTTGTTTATAGTGTCTGCGTTCTCCACATGTGGAATGTTTCTATAGACATCCATGTCAGGCAATGTAGTGTGATCAGTATTGAAAAATAAATCGTTGTCATACTCATAAGAACTCATGTTTGCAGACTCTTGAGCCTCTTTAGTTTCTCTCCTAGATTTTTGGAGACGGGTTTCAACAATGAACTAGGTATTGACCAAGATGTGTGAGACTAGATGAAAATGAAAAAAGTATGGAAGACCAAGAATTGGATGGAATGTAAATGAGTCTGAAGTGTACTTGCAATGTCCAAAGTGTAAGACCAAGTATGTATGTAGTAGAGTAGGTGTGACTTCCAAAGAGAGGATAGTTTCTCTTGATGAGGTAAGTTGACCTTGACTCTAAGTAAGACCAAATGAGACCCAAAGGTAAGAAACCTTGACGAGGGACCACTTAGAAAAGTGTCGTTGTATATAGTGTGTTGACAAAGTATGATGAGGACAAGCAAGTGACCTTTTGACCCAAGTTTAGACAAGTATGAATGTAAAATGAGATGTGAAGCAATGATGGACTATGTGAGACCCAAAGATAGGTTGAATGCTAGATGAAACCTGAAGAAACAACCTAGGAAGCTCAAGAATTCCGAAATTGATTTCTTTTGTTTGCTGGACTGTGAAATTTTCTTGCAATTTTTGAACACAGATGCGCTTGTATACTGCACAGATGCGGTTATCTGACTCAGACGTGTTTCTATTCAACACAGACATTGTTATAAACACAGATGCTATTCTGCCCTTCACAGACGCGTTTAGATGACTCAGACGCGGTTAAAACAGACACAGACGCGTTTCTATAAACTTTGTGCAATTTTTTCCAATCTGTGAAGTCGTTTTGTTGTGACCAAATCTGACTATTTGACTATTTTTCATGACAAGAGGATACAATGTTGATGAGGACTCAATGTTTGCAAGTGTTTAGATTGACAATGACTCCAAGAAAAGTGTGTTGTTTGATGTAAAAATGTTTTGCATACACTTGAAGACACAAAAGACACAATGTTTTGCTGTTTGGTCTTGAATATTTGAATGTTTAAAATAAGTCAAGCACAATTCTTATGGCTGGCCAAGACAATAGTTGTTGATCCCACATAGGGTTTTACCCCTGAGGCTACGCTATTCAGAGTGGATACTCAGATGCTTGACCTCACTGGCTCCACCCTCGACACTCACTTCTCGGGTCAGCCAAGCATCAGTCCCCATGAAAACTCCCCATGGTGAACTTTGTATCTCTACTAAGAACCGTATGTGTGTGGGCCGCTACCAGAGGTCTGACCTCCTGCCCCAACAACTAGAAGGATTTGAGCTTCTAAAACAAAAAGGTGCTAGTAAGGGCATCCGCTCGTGTGGCCATACATGCGACACTTTCAGCTCTATAAATACAGAAGGCTCCCAGCCGGTAGGGGTTACGCCCTACAAATGATCAAATAAATTTGATCAAATGGGTTTATGGGGAGACATAGTGTCGGTATGAACTAATCAACACACGTTATTCATAGTTTTCACCATGAATACATTTGATTATAGTGGTTCGGAAGAGGTGGGTTTTCCTCGCTACCACTTGGGTCGTTCTCTTCTCACTAGTAGTCCTAATGACCACACGGGAAGACAGGCCCTCTAAAGATTAAACAAAAAGAGCCTATTGCTCAAGACACAAAAGACAATGATTCAATTTTAGTGCACCAATGGAAGTGTTTGCTAGTCTATGAAAACAAGGCACACAATAAAAATCAAAAACTCTTGCCAAGGACCTGCAACAAAGAGTTGTTAGTAGTTTGGGTTGTTTGAAATAATCACCCCTTCCTGCAAACACACAAGTTAGGTAAATTTTAAAACCCAAAAGACTTTGTGAAAATAGGGGCCTTCAACCAAATGATTTAGCTTCCAAGGCAAGCTGCACCAATTGTGTTAGCTAGATCTGAAAATGTTAGTCCAAAAAATAAACCAGATCTGAAACCCTAAATGCAAAATCCGAAAACCGAATCAATAAAATTTCCAAAATTTTGAAACAGGCAATACACAGACGCGATTATTGCCTACACAGACGCGACTCCGAAACAGAAACGTGGTTCTGTGAGACACAGACACGATTAAAAACCATAGACACGCTTTCT
Source organism: Cryptomeria japonica (assembly GCF_030272615.1). Lineage (NCBI taxonomy): Eukaryota > Viridiplantae > Streptophyta > Pinopsida > Cupressales > Cupressaceae > Cryptomeria > Cryptomeria japonica. Next base: position 201,533,657 of record NC_081414.1, on the reverse strand, counting down.
GTACGCAAACGCGGGTGAAAACGACACAAACATGTTTCAGTAACACAAACGCGCCTCCCTGGAACCTACAAAATGAAATATGACCAAAACACAAACGCGGATCCAGCTATCTCAGATGCGCCAAAAAATCAAAAACGCGATCCGAAAGTGCACAGACGCGAAAATACCAAAAATTCTGCCGAAAATGTCCAACCTGCAACTTCAAAAACACAAGACCTGCAACAAGGGGGTTAAATGCAAAGGGACAAGTGTCCCACCGGGCGTGCCAAAATGTTTATGGTGAAAATGGATAACAATAATAACAATATTGAAAGGCTAAATGAATTCAACCACCAAACCCTAGCCTAACAATAACAAAGATCCACCATAACATATGAAGATTACCTAAGACAATGTAAATAAAACAAAATCACAAAGATGATACCATCACATGTCCAATAGGGTTTTGATCTCCATTCTTCCTATCTCCATTGATCTTGCTTGATATATTTGCTCTCAGATTTTATGTGCACAAGAGCTCAACAAAGAACGGAATGTGGTTGCAAGTAGGATCGTAGTATAGTCAAATGATCAAGTTGTTAGGGTTTGATAATGAAGGAAGCATCTCCTTAAATAGAAGACACTATAAGAAATGGAGGGATAAGATTGAGAGGTGTAAAAAGGAGGTCGGCTAGGATTAGAGGGTAGGTAGAAGAAATAATAAAATAATGAAAGAGGTAGGTAGTGTAAGAATTAAGAGATGAATGACATGTGTCATAGGTAGAAAAAGCTAATGAATTAATTAAATAAATAAAGATTTATTTAATTAATAGAAGAAATGAGATCAATTAAATAAATAAAATATTTATTTAATTTAGGAAAATGATAATTTAAATAAATAAATGTATTTATTTAAATGAGAAATAAGGCTAGAAGAGGATAAATGAATTAATTAAATAAATAAAGATTTATTTAATTAATAGAAGAATTAGGCTTAGATAATTAAATAAATAAAATATTTATTTAATTAGACATGACAATTTTGGGTGTCTACAGTTACTTAAGAGGGAGGGTTGGGGGGAGCTGAGAAAACTAGGGTTTCTTTGGGAATAAAGCTTGAAGGACTCGAGAGAGTCAAATTCGTCATCTAAGATTGAAAGAGGGGTATCTTCTTGGGGTTTAAAAAATAACATTTTTGCCTTTAGAATTGGGGGCTAAGGTCAACCATAAGGATTTTTTATTTGTGGGAGTCATATTTGGCCTTTGAATGAGACTTGTAGTGTAGTAATTGTTTATAAATCTTGTAGGTCGACAATAGCGAGCTTCAGTTCAGACTTGTAGAGAGAATAGGGGTTGAAAAAGGGGACACTCAATAATTTCTCTTGTTAGGAGTGGATCCATCACTTCGAGGAATGAGGGAGGATTTAAAAACTCATAAGATAGTGGCTAGGGCTAAATTGAGCTAAATTAAACTATAAATGGTGATAAATAAGGCATTTATTAAGGGAAGGGTTTTTCTAGAAACCACTACTTTCTTAATTGACCCCTTTCTTAACCGACTCCTCCAAAGAAGCATAAATTCAAAAAGGAAATTTTAATTTACTATTGTACCATAAATAATTAAGCATGGGGAAAAGGAAGGCATGCAACCACATTTAGAAACCCTCCAAGGTAACTTACCTCATGAAAACTTCAACTATTTTGACACCAAACACCCAAGAGGTCCTCCCTGTTGAAATCATTCTATAGATGATTAACCTTTTTCCCCAAAACCATGAATACTTTCATGGCATCTACAAAGCTCTATTTCATTTTTTTGGGTAGCATAATCTTTTCATTTTGCGAATCGGTGATAGTGGATATGGCTTCAACAAAAACTTGGAAAGAAATACCATAGACTAACACATTACTCTCTTTGCAAGACTTAGAAAATTTGACAAAGATGGACTAGTTGTACCCATTCATTGCTACAATATATGAAGCAAAATTTCTCATGACCAAAATATTATAAACTTGTTTGTTAATTATTAGCAACTCATAGTCCTTAGGTTCCACCTAAATAAGATCTCCTCCCATGATGGTATAACCAACAAAGATGACAAGGGAGATGTTGGTAACAAAATAGACCTAACTCAAGAAAATTCTTGTCTTAATAAGAAATATTGTGAGCATGAAATATTTACATATTAAGGCAAGATGTAGGAAATGAGAATGTATCCCACTTCCAAAAGTTACCATAATTAGAGGTACTTTTATATGTCAGATTCATTAGAAAGAAAAGTTGAAGAATTGATTATATGTGTTAATTTCAATTAGCGTCGCTTTTTAATTTCAACCTCACTTGATATTGGAGCAAGGTTTCATCATCCCAAATCAAGGTATTTTGAATCTGCGTGGCCATTTTGGCTAGCAAGTTCGTCACTTGATTACCTTTCCTATACACATGAGTAATCTTCTAAGTTTTATAACCAACGATTTGTAAGGAAAATGCCACGACTATAAGATTTTCTAGGTGCCAGCCTTGATGTGCACAAGTGCACACAAACTACTCTCATACACTTGAAATAAGACATGTCTTTACTTTTCTCATTAATCCTTCAATGAGTGTTTTGCAATGCAAACAATTCTTACATGAGAATAATAATGAGCGAGAGGAAGAAGAATGAAATCAACCACAAGAATAATTTCGGAAAAACCCAAGCCTCCAAAGCACATGATTCTAATGTAATATTTGTCGACATCAATGGTTAAAATATGTTCATAGGATATCCATGCGAGACACTTCTGCTCCCCTTCTAGAAAATGTTGGAACACAACTTTGCAAAGTCCCTATGTACTTCAATCCCTTTTATCTTTATAAAAAACTTAAATCATCAATTAATACACTCACACAGGTTCATTGTTGGGGGGGGGTATACCTTAGATTTTTTACCTCATTTTGTAGTTTTGCATTTAATGTTTACTCTTAGTTATCCAAGGAAACATTCTCCACATAATTAAGATATCCAATGGCTTAATCTTGTCATGTTTTAAGGTTGAATTAGTGCATGGATATGACATGCAATATTTATTGGTTTGTGAGAACTTCCAGACATTTTCCACTAATGTTCTTCATTCTCTGAGGATTTTCTATGTTGATTTTGGGTAGTCTTCTGAATAGAAACTATTTTATTTGGATTTCCTTTGATTTCGAGTACAATTTTGTAACTTTTACAATTAAGATTTGTTGTTAGGGTCTAGATGCCCCTCTACATTTTATCCTTGGATCCTTATTAAGGTGTTTTAATAGGTGTCTTTATGAATTATGTTTGTGTATTTTGAATTTTTCTATTTTTGTAAGGTACCACTGACTACAAAAGTTCTATCTTGGGAACCACGAAGTATAGATTTTAAGGGGCGACGAAGCCCAACAATCTTGGATCTGAATTGCATATGGTTTCAAATATAGATGTGGGACATGTGGACCTCCAAGTCTTCAAAGAGAAAATGGATGGATCGAATTCCAATTATTTAATGCTAGACTATTGGTCAACACAAGATTTATCCGAGTAGGAGGTTTTCCATCTTTATTGTAGCCTTCTAAACCAATCATGGCTTGTGCTCAATCCTATAACCTAGGAACCAAATGAATATTGTATTTAATATGGAATACCCTTTTGGATGTGAAAATTGACATGATTTTATTCACTTTCCAATACCATATCATAGGTGATTAGTGGAAATCGTAGAGGAATGAACAACCACTTCATATGAAGAGAACACCATAGGCCACATCAAACGCTGCCTCTCCCAACCTAGAAGAGCATGTTTAGAGGTGCCCAAGAAGTTGACCATGGACAATTTCTAGATAGAAACTAATGACACAATCAATCTTTTGAATAGAGTGATTGGAAAACAAAGTGCTATGGACTCAAACACTAGATGTACTAATACATCTTCATTTTCCTAGCTAATACTCAATTCATTGATTTATTTAAGAGCAAGTAACACTAGGTGATAATTGAAGATTTGGATGAATATTTTTTACTTCCCTCAAGATTTTTATTGATGGTCTAGTTATTATTAATTATTATATGGTAATATAGTAAATATTGTAAAATTACGTCCACTTATTTTATAAAATTTGTTTAAAAATCAAAGTGCCATTTTGAAAATGTAGTACCTAAGTTGGTGTATTATTTGAGGGCCATTGGATCTTTAGGACCCAGGTCAATTTTCAAGGCTTAAACTATAAAATCACCTCTATGAAAGTAAATGCACAATGCATTGTATAAGGATAAAAAAGATTTTATTGCATTCATTCTACTAAAAATTGTAATCGTTCTTTTGCCAATCAATCAATAAATACATATTAGTTCCTTTCGCGATCATTCTTGAATTTCGTGGCGATGTATTTTATTCTTTTCTTTTTTATAATTTATATCATATGGTAAATTTTAATAAAAGTGTCTAATAATTTATATATTTCATGGTGAAAATGTTAAGTTGCAATGTGTATAATCTATGCATGTAATACATTGGTCTTATGCATATTTTTTCATAAAATTATTTAAAATATTGCGTTTATGATGTTATTGATAGAGTAAAATACTATTGACATTATTATAGGTATTTGTGTTTACTAGCAAGATCTACCACCAAGTGGATAAATTAAAGATCACATTTGTCTATTAGTTCAAGGTTTACACTATGCCAACTATCCTATGTACCACCAGTTTTTCACTTGTAGAAAGCAACCAAATGGTAAATTAGAAAATAACTATCCTATTAGTTTATGGTTTACACTACCCCAACAATTCAACTATACCTCATAGGTCTAGATCCTTTCAATAGCTTATTTTTTAGAACTCCAATGAATTTGCGAACCTTGGCTATTACTTACAATGAAGCTGTTTGATTGTGTAAGAAGAGATGAACCTTCTCATATGAGGAAATATGTGATTTTCAAATTTGTTAAGACACGTAAAGAAGCCAAACCATATCCTACCTATTAACAATTTCCTGATGGAGAAAAAACCTTCATTGTACCTATACAAGACATTGATCCCTAGGGATAAATTTAGTTTATGCATTAGCAACTTGTAAACCAATTTTTCCTACAATCATGCTACCTTTGGGTTTAGAACAATCTCAGTTGTTCTAAAATTATTTCTCAATATTCTAGCAATTCCTTCTTTGAATAATATAAGTTGACAAGAAGTTATAAAACTAATACATTTGACCAATAAAGGTTATAAAAAGATATATTTTTTTGATCGATAACCGGATAAGATTTATATTGCTTAAAAGGGTATACATGCTTAAAGTTGCACAACAACATACCACAAAATGGGGTCTCGCCCCTACAAAACCATAAGAACCCGAGACAGACACCACACCTACAAAGCCTACCATACCATACACATTCCTTACAACTAAGCCTCCCCACCCAAAAACTGATAACCCACAAGAGACCATCCTACTGGAACTAGCCAAGGGCTTCCTCCCTAGAGAAGTTGGGAATGCCTTGATTGGGACCTGCCTTGGGCAACTCCATCCCGCCACCTGTCGAGGTTCCCGGCCTACCGCCTCGAAGCAAACTGCGATCCACCACCTTCGCATTCTTTCGCGGGATTTGGTGACGCACCAGCGGCTTCCCATCTTCGTCTATTGGAGCCTGCGACTTCACTGGAGTTTGCTTGCCATGTATTTTCACTCTTTCCATTGGTCCCAACTCCCGCACAAATTCCACAATTTCCTGCAACCCATTTATTTCATCCTCCATCTATGCTTCCATCAAACGAGAAGCCGACCACACCACCAATGGCTGCACTGCTTCCATTCCCTCACCTAGACACCGCCATGACCCTTGCTCCATTCTTAGACCCTTGTCAATCTCCGCACAAGCTACCACCTCTGCCAGTCCACTTGACCATTTTGGTCTCATCGCAAGGGACGTCACCTGCAACACCTCACCCTTTGAACCTCCCACCATTAGGGCCAGAGCCACGAATAGGGATGAAACATCCAAGTTTGTTTGCGAATGATAGTCAGAGCCCAAGAATTCTTCCCCAAACATCAGACGCACAACCCTCCAGAAAATTTCCTCATCCACCCGGAAAACATTCAACAAGTGATTGCTTGAGATTGTGCCTCAAAAAGCAGGCATTTGGCCCTCTTTAGACAATGAGAAGTTGGCTTCCATCCTTCCCCACACTCACAACCAAAACCAACACTCATGTTAGCCAAAACAGTCCACTGTGAAATGCCAAAACAAACAGAGATGAGGGCCTAAAATAACCGTAGCCACTCCAAAAATTTATTGCTTCGCACGTACCACCTCAAACCACACATCATCAGTAGAACCAACCTCCGATCGTTGACATCATTGCACCTACGCTGCCATTACAACTTGCTGCCAGTTCAAAGAACACGAACCACGTGAGTCATCCCCTCCCCTCCATCATGGATATCTTAAACGAACCACACAAATGTCACCACCACGTCTTGGGTTCCCCTTTCACTTCCTAAGAACCTTCATCCAAAATCTAAGGGACTCAAATCCCTTAGGTCTTCAAATAAATTAAAATGGTCAGCCAATGAACCATTTGCACCTATGTTCAAAATCTTATCAGCCTCAACATTCGCTTCCCTGAGGACATGCGAGACCTTAAAATCCTCAAACCCACTCAGAAGGTTATTCATCCTATAGACACCTAAAAGTTGCACAATGAATTAAGTGAATTTTATTCATTTAATTATTCTTAATTCTTCCAATTAATTAAATTAAGATTTAATTAATATACCCCTCTTCTATCTAAGCCATTTAATTAAATTTATATTTAATTAAATCCCCCCTCTATCCCATTTAATTAAATTTACATTTAATTAAATCCCCCCCACTTACAAAATCCTACAAATGCAAGTTGCAATCACAATTGATATAAATTAATTTTGTTTTAATTAAATTCTATTTTCTCCACCCACTTGCATTTTCCTACATCTCCCACTTGCCTCTCTAAACCCCCTTCTAGATTCTTCTAAACCCTTCTAAATTAGCCTAACCCATCTACTAAATATTGTCACATCCCTAAGCAAAGGGAAGTCACTTATCAAACCCTCAAAGTCTTTGAAAACCATTAAAGGCTTTATGTCTTCAACAAGTTAACCTTTAAAGTCTTCCAAACCATTAATGGTTAACTCAACCCTCTAGCATGATTAGAGACTTTTTCTCTTAACTCAACCTTCATCTAACCCAAGGGTCTCATCAAGCATTCATTGCTTTGACCACGGTTATCCCTTTAATCTTTGCACAAGAGTTTACCCCTTGGGTAAAAGTTTTATCCATTGGATAACCCTAACCTAACCTTAACCCTTACCTTCTAAGGTAACCATCATGTCTTCTCAAGCATTTAATTCTTCTTACATCTCCTCTCAAGTAGTCTCTTGTTGACAATTGTCACCATTTCATTGGTGATAATAGTAAACATGGATTGATTAACTTTCAATCCTGGCCCTTGTTAAGATTATCTAATCTTGACCATCCATTTCCCTATTTTCCCTATAAATAGAGTCATTCCTTCTTCAAAAGAAAATCAAGTCTTTGTGCATCAAACTTATAGTCTCATAACATTAAGCATATTATCTATCTTTGATAGAATAGCATGTTAGATCATTTTGATAGCATTGTAATCTTAGATATGTCATGTTAATCTCATATCATGTTAGCTTTATCTTAGTATCATTTTCATACTATTTTAAGCTTCATATCAATATCTTGCATCTGATCATAATCTGGTTTCATATCTAAATCATCACTAGGATCTTGGTTGCATTCCATTTAGATCTTAGAATCATTTAAATCTCATTATTTAGGTTGTCATCTTAAAGAATCAAGTGCTCTTCCAAGTTGAGAGCCACCTTGAATCTTGAAGATCCTTGGAGATAGAGGAACATGGAATGATTTTAAGAGTTTAGATTCTTTTTAACTTACTTTGTTTGGATTTCTAACCTCTAATGCAATGTTTCATGTGTGTGTTTGAATTGTTTCTTCCTATTGCAGGTTGATACCACATTTTCTAGCATACACATCCTTCTGATATGTTTATCCAGATGCCAAGTCTCCATCCGTCCCCTAGCAATACCATTCACCATTATCTGGGAGTCCCCTTCAAGATGGAGTTTTTTCACCTCCAATTTCTTCGCCAAAAGAATTGCTTCAATTGCCGCCTGACACTCAACATTGTTGTTCGTGCCATCCACCAGTCTCTTTGCTCCAAGTGCAAGAATACTACCATTCTCATCATGAGCTATGACCCCTGCCCCAGAGATCCTGAGATTCCCCCTTGAAGCCCCATCGAAGTTGATCTTGGTCCAACCCTTATCTGGCGGAACCCACTCCTGGCTTTTATCGCCCTTCCTAGGAGGATAAACCCTCAAAAGCCCATTAGCAAGCCTGAATTTAATGAAACTAGGCCAACCCCCCAAGATACCAACATTAAATTGAGTGAAATGGGTCTTTGCCATGTTAACCTGGGAAGAAGCATTAGAGACTAATTCTGAAATTGCCCTCTCCAACCTGATCAGAAAGTGTTCCATTGGTTCTGATTTATCCTCAAAGAGTCTTCGATTCCGTTCTTTCTAGACTTCCCACATTATTGTTGAAGGCATGACCTTCCAAATTGCAACAAAAGTTGAAGAATTGTGCAAAGTTGGTCACGATTCCAACCAATCACACAAATTCCCTACCAGCAGACCCCTCCAACTCAACCTCTGCAACCCAAAATGCCAAGCTTCTTGGGAAAAATCACATCTCAACAAAAGATGATCCACATCTTCCTCCTCCGTCGTACAAAGCACACAATAGAAGGGACCCACAAACCCCATTCTTTTGAGTCTATCTCCAGTCAGAATCTGACTGTTTGTCGCCAACCAAGAGAAAGCACCTGCTTTCGACAAACAAGCATTGTTCCAACAAACCTTTGCTTCCCAATCCACCTTCCCATCTCCTGCCTCCAACAAGGCATACCCCAGCTTAACAGAATAAATACCACTCTTCGCACCACACCAAATTATTTCATCTTCCTCCCTAGAACTCATCACCTCTCTGCTAGCTAGGATATTCCTCATCAACCTTTGATCAGCCTCCTCCAAGTTCAGATCCTTGGGATCCTTCCAAGTCATTTGCTGTCCCAGTTCAAAAGAGTCTTGGACCATAAAATCACTCACTTTGTCTCCCCAATGTTGGATGGTCTTTTGAATAATCCGCTGGGAGGCCACGACATCCAGAGATGGGCATCCGTCCCAAGAATCTTGCCAGAAACTAGTCTTATGACCATCTCCAATTCACCAAGTCAAATGATTAGTAATTAGGCTTCTACAATTCACCAGAAAATTCCAAAGGGCAGATCCTCTCAGAGGATTTTCAACTGTGAGAATCCTCTCCCTATCTCCATTATCCAAGTACTTAGCTTGAAGAATACGAACCCATCTTTGCTCCTACTTATTGTACATCTGCCACATCAACTTCGCCCCATAGCTTCATTTATTAACTTCCAATCACGGAGCTCACACCTCCTCCCCCTTTCAATTTACACACTCTATCCCAAGCCATTAAATGAATTTTGTCATGATCCTGTTTATCGTTCCATAAAGATTTCCTCATTTTCTATTTAATATTCTTAATGATCGTGCCTGGGAGTTTAAAACAAGCCATGAAGAAGATCGACATTGCTGAAATTACTGATTTCAACATTAAAATGCGACTAGCCAACGTGAGCCATTTACTTTTCCAACCCTCCATTTTTTCTTTGCAACCATCAAGAAGACCTTTCAAAATCTCCATCTTACCCGCTCCAGCAAAGAGTGGCGTACCAAGAAATTTCCCAGGGATCTGTCCAATTCTGATACCAAAGAGTCTGGCAATGGCCCTCTGAGTACCAACTTCTATGTGAACGAAGAAAATCTCTGACATTTGCAAATTTATCTCCTGTCCACTGGCCCATCTAAATCTATCAAGCACTTGTTTCATCACTGTTTCTTCTTGAATGGAATCCAGACCAAAAAGGCAAGTATCATTGGCAAACTGAGAATGTGTATTCGTTTCCACCCCTCGAGCAATCTTGATACCTTTCCACAAGCCCTGAGATCGCTTCCGTGCTATCGATTGGCCTAAAACTTCCGCCAATAAGATGAAAAGAAAGGGGGAGATGGGATCCCCCTGATGAATGCCCCGTGAGGTAGGAAAAAAACCTTGGGGGTTGCCATTAACTAAAACTGAAGCATTGACTTGCATAACCATACTAGAGATCCACTTAATCCAACACTTACTGAAGCCGAACTTGGCAAGCACAATCAAAAGAAAGGACCTGTCAACTATGTCGTAGGCTTTCCGAATGTCAAGCTTTAGCATCATTCTTCTCTGTCTTCTCTTCATGGCCGTATGAATCACCTCATGAGCCACGATAATCCCATCAATAATGTTCCTTCGTGGGGTGAAACCACTCTGTTCACACAAAATCAATTTGAGTATGTTGGTAGCAACTTTTGAATTGATTTTATAAATAGTATTACACAGCGAGATCGGGTAGAATTCCTTGAAACCCACTGGTTTATCTTTCTTTGGGATAAGTGCCACCAAAGTACAATTGAATTCTCTCAGGATGAAACCCCTAGACCTTGACTCTTCAACCACCGCCAACAACTCGCCACCTAACAAATCCCAAAAAACTGGTAGAAGAAAGCCTGAAAGCCATCTGGACCCGGTGCTTTCTCCCCTCCCAAACCAAAAACAACTGCTTTTAATTCCTTCAGAGAGACAAGATCCTCAAGCATTTGATTGCCCTCCCTAGAAACTAAATGAGGAATCACCACCAGAAACTCTGCTTTCAATCTGTCTTGATCTAACCCACTCTTATTCCATACATTTCCAAAAAAACCTACCGCCTCCTGGTTAATCCAGGTAGAATCCTGCGTTAAAGTACCATCCATGAGTCACAGAGATATAATTCTATTAAGACTTCTCTTTACCTTCACAGAACTATGAAAAAAAATTGTGTTTCTGAATCCAACTCTAAGCCAATTCTCACACAATTTTTGCCTCCAGAAAATCTCTTCCCTTTGCAAAAATTCCTCATATGTACTAAGTAGTTATTTTTCCATGATGTAGTCCACCTTGTCCATACCCTCTGTAATGAATTTCGAGTTCAGAGACCCTAACTCACCTTCAATCTTTCATTTTTCTTCAAAGATATTTCCAAAATCATCCCTATTCCAGCTTTTCAGTTTCTATTTAACATAGCTTAGCTTTTTAAAGAACTGATAGGCCAAGAAGCCTTCGACCACAGTGGCCTCCTTCAACCATCGAACCATCTGATCTCTAAAGCCCTGCTTCCTTAGCCACATCTTTTCCACCTTAAAGGGACATCTGAGCAGAACTCCATCCTTTTGCACAACAAGTGAGATCGGGAAGTGATCCGAACCTGAAATAGCCAAAATTTCTGCCTCAAAAATAAGGGGAGCAAGGTTCCAATCCCCTGCTAAAAACAACCTATCAAGTTTCTCAGCTATGTTGGATAATCCCAAACACCTATTGGTCCACGTAAAGTTCCCCCCTTTGGCAACCACCTCAAACAAAGTGTTAGAATCCATAAAGGTTTGGAAATTAGATCGAATCCTACACATCCTTTTCACCCCTCCGTGTTTATCCGAATGGGAGAGGGTGGCATTGAAATCCCCCACAATAATCATTAAGGCCGACCTTATATCTTCTAAAATCTTGTAAATTTCCTCCCACAACTGGCACTTATCTACTGTTTTAGTAGGGCCATAAACATTGATTAAGAAACTAGAAAAGTTGATAGTCCTTGAGCTTACTTTTGCCATCTGCCAGTATTTAGAACTTAAGACTACTTCCACTTTCACTAATTGGGGATTCCATAAGATACCTAGACCACCTAAAGCCCTCTCTAAATCCACAAAAAAACTTGACCACCTTTGTCTAACACCAAGAACTCTAGCCACCTCTTCACTACCTAACTTAGTTTCCTGAATGTAAATAACTTTCGGCTTTGCCTGATCAAATGCTATTTTGATCAAGCGTTGCCTATCAAAGGCATTGCAGCCCCTGATATTCCAAGTAAGGAACTTTGTTGCTGCCCAGGAGAGAACATGTCTCTCCCAGATCTAAGAAGTCTGGTCTGCCCTTCATGTTGCCTGCTTCCTCTAGCAACTTCAGTCTGTTTTTCCTTCCCTCATACTCCCTTTAGTTGCCTTAACAGGATTTTCTTTAGTCTATTTGATGGTCCTTGAATGTGTCTCCCCTACCTCTGCTGACAACCCCAAAGAATCATCAATTAGGCCTTCTTCATCTTCAGACTCTAGCTTCGTTGAGTTCACATAATCCTCCTTGATCGGGGAAACATGAATATCTTTGAACCTTCCTACCTTTACCTGTTCAATATCTGCACCAGAGTCATAACTTAGGTTCACCAGTAGATTCCCTATGATACCTACAACAGGTACCTCCATTCCAAGCCCTAAGGGGGGAGGCGACGGGGAGGAAAGGGTATCCCCACACCACCTACTCTAGCGTGAGGTATAAGCACTGGGTCTGACTCCGAAACAGAGTCAAACATTGGAATGAGACCTCCCCGAAGCACTTCTCCATTTGCTGAAACTGCGTGGGTCTCCCCATCACATCCTGCTAGGAGCGAAACCCGATTCAATGTAGTCTCCCTGACAAACCCTATCCAATTTGCATCATCCAAATTGATAGCAAGAACAAAGGTTGTGGCTTGATCTATCAACTTAGACACCATTGCATTTTTAGAAACCATGGACACTTTAGGCCCACCCATTTATGAGACGCTTTGAAGGAACGTTGCACCCAGACTAACTGCTGAGTCGAAGACAAGAACTGAATCTGTGAGTATGGCATCCAGAACCACCTTTACACCTTCCAATTATGCTATCAACTAATCCTCCAGTACTCTATCTGCCTTGCCTTTTCCTTTCTGTCCTACCATGCAATCAGACTCCTCATGCCCCCATTCTTTACAAGACTTACGCTTCACTATGATCTCTTAAACTTCTATCTCTTGCCTCCAAAAACCCTTAGGGGAGCAGATTTCAATGGCCTTGGGGAGCTAAGGGTGCAGTCTCCACATGATACAAATTCGAGCATACATACATGAGTCTAGTTTGTCAATGGCTTCATTAGATTTAATGAAACTCCCTCACTTATCGCCGATAACCTTGAATACTTCCTCCTTCCAATATTCATGCGGTAGGTTGTACAACCTAATCCAAACAGGGATCTCCTCAATGGAGGCTTACCAGGGATCAAAGTTGGGGATCCAATCTTTAATGTAGAACCCTATTCCCATCATCATCAAAGGCCCATTATTCATAATTCTGGTTTTTTCCACTTCTGACCCAACAATGATTAAGAAGAAACCATTAGGTAGGGTTTTAATCTCAAAGTGGCTCCCCCATTCCTCATCAACCCATTTCATAATCTTGGAAAAAGCGGGCCAATCTCCTCCCCACTTCATGAAGAAAGCTCTAGTACGCAAGACTTGAACTGATTCCTTCCAAGCCGTTGAATCTATACAGATGCTAATGGTTCTCTTATCTATCGTCGCCGGTGCCTCCATCGTAATGGGATTCTTAGTAGTTGCTGGTTTTTCCTTCCACAACCTCTCCCTAGTCTGCTTTTTACTCCACTTGGGGAAATTTAGAATCCGGGAATGACCCCATTTATTTTTGTCTGACTCGAAAGAGAGTCTGGCCTCACCAAAACTACCCCCGTCTCTCCTCCTACGGTCTGAGGCATGCCGCTAAAAATGGTTTGCGTGCGGTGGAGACCAGGGCCGTTGATTATCCAGGCACCTGGAGCCATCCTCCCAAGCTCTCGAATGAAAACCGCCGCCGCCTGCAAACCCTAGTCTCCTCCCATGGTCCATTAAAATGCTTGGGGGCAATGTTGTTCACTTTCTTTTTTTATCTAGCTAAGATCAAATTACAATTTGATGGTTCTAAATGATGTTTTTTCCTTTACAATATTATAAAATAAAATTCAACAACACTACCTCTTAACAATAATATTTGTTTTAAAATGGTAGAAATATATACAAACAAAAAAATCACAAAGACTTATAGATGTATCCTTTGAAATCATAATTAATTCAAACTAATCCGTTTCATAGCTACATACAAAAATAGAATAAAAAAGCTTGTAACTTAAAATAGTCATTCTTCTAACATTAGAAGTTTAAATGAGTTTTAAATAGGGATACACTAATTTTAAATCTAAAATCAACTATTAGGTGTTGGTGCAGTCTTTTTGTTGAGATGTACCATGGCCGTAACTCCTTTTTAATCTAAAATAGATATATGTGAAAAGGGTTAGCTTATGAACTAGTTATAGCTTTCCAAGCTTTGAAACCTTTGAGAAAACAAAAAGCAAAGAGATTTCTACTCCAAAGGAGACAAAAAATATAAAATAAGAAACATAAAAATATTAAAATTATGATTTAAAAGAAATTGAAATCCAAAACTAGCATAAACAAGTTCTAAAATCATCCATCCCTCTAAAATGAGGCATTTTTGCCTAATTTTTGAGGTATTCTTTAATTAATTATTACAATATAGTGTAGTATAAATAAATATTTATTATTCTAGAGTAAATAAATAAATGCTAACTTAGAGTTATAAAAAGTTTTGTAGTTAAGTTGTTAGTTGGAAGGTTATTCGTTGAATTTTTTTTATGGGAAGCTAATTAGTTTAGGAAGTTTGCCTTGGGAAAATTTTTATTTTATAAGCTTGTGCAATTCATTGCATAAACATAAATAACAACAAATTCATAATATTATGAAACTTAGCATTTGGTATGCACTATCACTTTTCAATGTGGTATCAGAGTTTTTGTAATATATTTCCTAGTGAGGATATACAAAAATGCGATAAGTACGAAGGAAATATTTTTAGTTGAAAAGAAAGGATCCCCGTTGTAGTCAATTTGTTTTTTATGCAAATTTTGATTAGATTAGCTTGGGAAAGAGCCCAAACCTAGAAACCAACATAGAAGCTAGAAATTTTTTAACAACTATGGCCATTTGTGTCTTGCAATGCCTTGTTGAGAAACTCTAGTTTTTTCAAACATCATTTCCCAAGGAGAGGGACTTGAACCAACTACAATATAGGAAAAGGGGGTAGAACTGTGGAGTGTCCTATACATGACATTTCATTCTCGAACTTCTTGGATCTTACATTTCTCTTTAGTCTTTTGTAGATCTCATTGAAAGACATGAATTATGACTGTCATGTTATTAACTAATTCATTGCAATAAAAAAATTATAAATATTATATAGCACCACGTTTGAATTCTCCTTTAATTTGGTACTCTCTTCTTCTAGGTGCTCCTTTGTTCCATAAATCCCACCTCCATTTTTTATATCCTAGAAATATTTATCCAACCTAGCCCAATTATTAATTATGGATGCCAAATTCTTCATAGCATTCTAAAAATCCTTGTTCACAAATTCCTTTGGACACTCTTGTGCTTTTTCAAATACCAGAGATTGATGAATGTTAATTTTTAGTTTAGTTGTGTGTAATTAGGCCTTTTTTCACTTGAAAATTTTATTCACGAGGTTAAAGGATTTAGTGATTTTCTCGACCTTTTAGAAATTTGAATACAAAGGATGCAGTAGTTATAGTTTGACAAGAAATTAGGAACCACATCTAAATATTTAGCTAGGGCACTCTAATTAGGAGGGGAATGGATCAGATATTTCATTTAGGTTGAGGATTAAAGGGTGCTGACCAAACTAGGGTAGCTTTGGGAATAAATCCTAAAGGTCTCGATAGAGTTAGATTGGTTATCCAAGATCGAAATAGGGAACTCCTATGGGTAGTTTTTAAAAACAACCTTTTTGCCTTTAGAATTTGGGGCTAAGGTCAACCATAAGTATTTTTCCTTTGTGGGAGTCATGTTTTGCCTTTGAGTGAGAAATCAAGTGTAGTAATTGATTAAAAACCTTGGAGGTTTACAATGGCTAGCCTAAGTTCATACTTTTGTAAAGAATATGAATTGAAGGTGAGGGCACTCAAGAATTTCTCTTGTTAGGAATGAATCCTTCACTCTAAAAAAAATAAGGGGGGCATTAAGGACTCATAAGAGAGTGGCCAGGTTCAATATGAGAGCTAAATTAAAATATAAAGGTGATAAATAAGGCATTAATGGAGGGAAGGTTTTTTCCAAAATCTGATACTTTCTCAATTGACTCCTCCAAAGAAGTATGAGGAAAGTGAAGGCATGCCACCACATTTAGCGACCCTCCAAGGTAACATACCTGATAAAAACCTCAACTATTTTGGCACAAAACATCCATAAGGTTCTCTCTATAGATGATTAACCTTTCGCCCCTCAGCCATAAATATTTTTCGTAGAATCTTTGTAGTCTCCTTTCATTTTCTTAGATAGCCCAATCCCTTCATTGTTTGGATTAGTGACGGTGGCTATGGCTTCAGGAAAATCTTGAAAGAACATAGATTAGACTACCAAACTACCCTCTTTGCAAGGCTTAGAAAATTCCATAGAGATGGGATGGTTGTACCCATTCTTTCTAAATATAAGAAGCAAAATTTTACATGACCAAAACATTCCAATTTTTTTGTTCAATTCTTAGTACTAGACAGTCCTTGGGTTCCACCTCAACAAGTAGATGCAAGTGATCTTGTGATATTGTGGGAATGAAATAATTCTTTGAGCCATTCTAATATTTTTAAGAACTAACTAATTAGACAAGGATTTTTCTAAAATCTTTTTTATGACATTATAAGAATCACCTTGAATAATGATATATTGATTTCAACTCCTAAGGGATTTTTGTAGGGTTTCCTCAACTATATAACTTTGATATTATTTTGGATATAATTGATGATGGAATCAACAAGGAACATCCATGGTCTCTTTTACTTCCTAAGGACTATTATTTCATTCTTCCTGAACTACACTACCAAGATAGAGGAAGGCGAGTCACCAAAGTTCCCTACAATAAGAGGATGAGAAAAGGGATTAGACCAATTGTTTGTGATAACTATGATATTATTAGGAGGCATTCAATGTTCTCACTAAATTATTTACAAAGAAAACACCTATTCACTGTTGGCATATGTGTAGAGCTTGATGACATGATGATATTGTATGTTGTCATTGATGTCAATATGGTGAAGTATGAACCGATATATTTAAGTAAGCAAACTGGCAAGATAACTGGTATGATAGTGTGAACCGGTATATGTGAAGACAAGTATGATATTGTGAACTGGTATATGTGAAAAAGTGAAGTGGTATGTTGGAATGAGAACCGGTAAATGGGAAGTTTTGTATTGAGGTTTCATTTTGCATGACTATCAGTTGGTAGTCTTAGCTTTAGGGTTTTTGGTTGATGCATTCCAAGCCTATGTGATTCAATCAATGACATCTTCTGATGAAGTTAGCATTGTAATGAAGATCAGATCGTATTGCCACGTCAGCCTTGTGCACGTGAAGGATTTCCTTGAGGATCTTGCATGGAGATTGATCCTATCTACCTCGGGAATGTGCGAAGTCTCTGTAAATGGTGGAGAGTGCATGATGGGTTATCAAATTCCTAAAGCGGCAAAGAATGAATGTTGGAGAATGTCTTGAGATCTGTTTAAGACTGTTATATTTAATGCAGTATGATTAACGGTCAGGATTGAACCAACTGAATTGTTAAACCTAAATGTTTAGGGTTTAGGGTTTATGCTACCGACCTATTTGTTTCCTATAAGGTCGATGATGTTTTTCATTTTGAAGTTGTTGGCAAATGCTATGTGTGTATCCAAGTGAAGAGATACTTGATTCTTGCCAGACCAGAGAAGTGTGTTGATACCTGCAGAGTGTGATTGCAGAAGCAAAGGAGCTATAGAGGATCTGCCTTGGCATTGTGTGCTGTTATCAGGTCAGTGTATTACCTGTTGACTTCTAACCATTTCAGCAGTTGGAAAATCCCTTAATCGGGTAGCTTTAATAGGCTTTTGTTTAAATCCTTTAATAGGGTGACTCAATTCAATGAGTTCTTCAAATCCTCTTGCGAGGTAACCTTTAACTGGGTATTTAGCCATCCCTTAACCGGGTGATCCCTAGCAGGATCGGTTCCTAACAGAACCTATTGTAAAAGTCTTTAACCGAACTAGGCTCCTATTAGAGCGGACTTCAGAAGAGTTCAAAGAACAACTTGTGGGTATTCATCCCCACTGTGGTTTTCTTAGTTGGGTTTCCATGTGAAAAATCAGTGTGTCATGTGTAATGCTTTTCATGTGATGGTTTAGTGTTTTATGTTAAGTGGTAATGCAAGTTGATTCAATGGTCATAAGTATTTCTGATGTATTACTTGCTTAAGCCTTTGGGTGAAGTTGTGATAAGGTATTAGGTCTTGAATTGACCTAGGTGTTACCGGTTTGTGTGTTTCATAGTCACTGTGTTATTACCGATAGTGCTTTGATACCAATTGATGAATAATGATGAACACCTAGTACCAAAGCAGTACTGAGGAGGGGGGGGGTGAATCAGTATAGACAAAAAAAACTTTCCCTGAACCAGTTTGACTGAAAAAACTGCACTTAAGAGGTGAATTAAGGGTGCTGCCCCTTCAAGAGGTGAACTAAAGGTGTGTGCTCCACATCAGTCAGGTATTGCATTGATAAATATTTTTTAGGATTGGTGTGTTGAAGGATGCTGCTCCTTAGGGGGAGCAACATAGCTATTTGTGCCTCCACTTTGGCATTGTTGTCAAAGGGGGAGAAGATGTGAAGTGGAGAATATATCTGCAGTATTGGGGAGAAGATGTGAAGCAGAGAGATATCTTTGTATATTACCATCAATGCCAAAGGGGGAGATTGTTGGCATATGTGCAGAGCTTGATGACATGATGATATTGTATGTTGTCATTGATGTCAATATGGTGAAGTATGAACCAGTATATTGAAGTAAGAAAACTGGCAAGAGAACTGGTATGATAGTGTGAACTGGTATATGTGAAGACCGATATATGTGAAAAAGTGAAGTGGTATGTTGGAATGAGAACCGGTATCTGGGAAGTTTTGTATTGAGGTTTCATTTGGCATGACTACCGGTTGGTAGTCTCAGCTTCAGGGTTTCCAGTCGATGCATTCCAAGCCTGTGTGATTCAACTGATGACATCTTGTGATGAAGTTAGCATTGTAATGAAGATCAGATCGTATTGCCATGTCAACCTTGTGTGCATGAAGGATTTCCTTGAGAATCTTGCATGGAGATTGATCCTATCTACCTCGGGAATGTGCGAAGTCTCTGTAAACGGTGGAGAGCGCGTGATGGGTTATCAACTTCCTAAAGCGGCAAATAATGAACATTGGAGAACGTCTTGAGATCTGTTCAAGACTGTTGTATTCAATGCAGTATGATTAATGGTCAGGATTGAACAGACTAAATTGTTAAACCTAAATGTTTAGTGTTTAGGGTTTATGCTACCGACCTATCTGTTTCCTATAAGGTCGATGATTTTTTTCATTTTGAAGTTGTTGGCAAATGCTATGTGTGTATCCAAGTGAAGAGATACTTGATTCTTGCCAGACAGGAGAAGTGTGTTGATACCTGCAGAGTGTGATTGCAGAAGCAAAGGAGCTAAAGAGGATCTGCCTTGGCATTGTGTGCCATTATCAGATCAGTGTATTACCTGTTGACTTCTAACCATTTCAGCAATTGGAAAATCCCTTAACCGGGTAGCTTTAATAGGCTTTTGTTTAAATCCTTTAACAGGGTGACTCAATTCAATGAATTCTTCAAATCCTCTTGCGAGGTAACCTTTAACAGGGTTCTAACCTTTAACTGGGTATTTAGCCATCCCTTAACCGGGTGATCCCTAGCAGGATTGGTTCCTACCAGAACCTATTGTAAAAGTCTTTAACCGGACTAGGCTCCTAACAAAGCGGACTTCAGAAGAGTTCAAAGAACAACTTGTGGGTATTCATCCCCACCGTGGTTTTCCTAGTTGGGTTTCCACGTGAAAAATTAGTGTGTCATGTGTAATGCTTTTCATGTGATGGTTTAGTGTTTTATGTTAAGTGGTAATACAAGTTTATTCAATGGTCATAAGTATTTTTGATGTATTACTTGCTTAAGCCTTTGGATGAAGTTGTGATAAGGTGTTAGGTCTTGAATTGACCTAGGTGTTACTAATTTGTGTGTTTCACACTCACTGTGTTATTACCGGTAGTGCTCTGATTTAGACCGGTATTATGGTTTACCAGTTGAGTGCAGTCTTTGCAGTCAAATTGGTTCATAGAAAGTTTTTTTTGTCTGTACTGATTCACCCCCCCTCTCAGTACCAGTTTGGTACTAACTATTCATCATTATTCATCATTCACATGCTACATTATCCTTCTTTGTACATTGTTAATTGCGAGAACCTTTTTATGACAAGAAGTCCATCGATAAAAAAATAGCTTTGGGGATGAATTTTTTCTTCCATAGGTTCAACCAATTGAAATTTAAGGGTTGTTTGGCCTCAAGAAAGTTAAAACATATGTTTACAAAATAATTACCATCATGACATGCTGACTAAATGAGAATATCTTTATAATGGGCTCTATAGTATCTCTAATTGGAAATAATTTTGATGAGTTCATTAAACAAACCACAAATTCGAGGGTCAAAGCAGTTAGGGTCAATTATATAGGTTGGATGAATGATTGAGGCATCCAAATTATTTTTGAATAAATTTTATAGTCATCTTTTGAGATCCAATGAAATAGAAGAACAAATTGGCTTGAATTCCAAGGGGTTGGAAAAATCCAAGGATATTCCCAAAATTTAATTGTGACACCATTACCAAAATGCTACTGGAGACACAAGTTAAGAAGATACATATTTGTAATAAGATTATACTGGAAATTTGATACTTTAGGTATTTGTTCAGAATGGAGGAAGAATATTCCCTTAAAATCATTGAGATATTTAGATCTCATGATTTTATTCCATTTTGAATCCTAGTTGATAAGTACCTAGCTGATTTTGAGAGGAGAGAATGATTAATTAGTTTAGCCTTCCGTATGCCCAAGCCTCTATTATATTTACAACAACAAGCTAAATCCCAGGTTACTAGAGTTATCTTGCGTAGTTAGCACCAAAGAAATATTACTTCAATTTGTTCTAGGTTATAATTCATAGCCTTGGGAATAAATAATAGAAAGAGCATGTACACAAAGATACTTTGAAGTAAGGCCTTCAGTAGTTGAAGTTTTCTAGTACTACTAAGAAGAGCCCCTTTCCACATAGCTAGTTTCCTTCAAAGACTTTCCAAGAGATTATATTAGAGTAAATACTCAATTGTACCATTAGTGAGAGGCATTTCCAAATCTAATGAGGGGAGAAGATCAATTTGGTTATTGAAAATATTCACAATTATTTTTTCCAATCTTGGGGCTACATTCATGAAGAAGATAACACTTTTATTAAAATTAACACATTGAAAATATATTTTGCCATTGTTAGATATGATTCTTCTCCTTTCTTTGGCTTCCATGGTGTAGGATTTTTCTAGAAGTAAGGTGCAATCTACAAATTCTTGATGTGACATCAACTGAAAAGATGAAGAAAGGTTGAAGTCTCTTAGATGGCCCTTGCAAATGCTATTTTCTTTAGTCCTTAACACAACTTCAACAAGAATAATGAAAACTTAAGGATATAGAGTATCTCCCTCTCTTATTCCCCTAAAATAATTAAAATAGATAGAACTAAATAGGATCGAGATAAAATACAGAATTCCAAAAATTTATGAATTTTATCTCTAAATCCACTTCTTAGAAGAACAAATGCAAAGAAATTTCCTTGACTATTTATGTAATATTTTGAAATAATAAGCTTTAGAACCATACTTTCTTTATTAATTTTTTTCCATTGAGTGGAGGATTTGATGAAGTAGTAGGATAGACTCTATCATTTGTTTTTTGATTGATATGGATCATTTTTTCAATAGAATGTTTGATATGTTGGACAAGCCATTTGGAAAAAAAATTTATAGATAGCGTTATAGATACTTATAGGTAAAAATCCAGACATTCTATTGGATCCCTCTCTTTTTGTCAAGTAGGACTAGGAAGATGCGATTAAGATCCCTTAGAAGTTCAACAAAACGAAAGATTTAATTAACTTTTTGGATAATATCTGAACTCACAATATCCCAATGTATTTGAAAACAAGTGAGAGGGGAACCATTAGGCCCATGAACCTTGTAGGGATTTGAAGAGAAGACAATTTTTTTCACTTCCTCCTTGGAAATTGGCCTTTCAATAGATTTTATATTCAAATTGGAAAGGGAGCAAGGGATTATCTGTAACAATTTAACTATACCTCATAGGTCTAGATCCTTTCAATAGCTTATATTTTAGAACTCCAACGATGCCAAATTATTAAATATAGATGCCAAATTCTTCATAGCATTCTAAAAATCCCTGTTCACAGATGCAATTTTTTTTGAATACCAGAGATTGATGAAGGTGAATTTTTAGTTTAGTTGTGTGTAATTAGGCCATTTGTCACTTGAAAATTTTATTCATGAGGTTAAAGAATTTATTGATTTTCTCCACTATTTGACAAATGTGAATACAAAGGATGCGGTAGCTCTAGTTTGACAAGAAAATAGGAACCGCATCTAATTTTTTTATCTAGGGTACTTTTCTTAGGAGGGGAATCTAGAGGATATTTCATTTAGGTGGAGGATCAAGGGGAGCCGACTAGACTACCTGGTAGCTTTGGGAATAAAGCCTAAAGGTCTTGATAGAGTTAGATTTATCATCCAAGATCGAAATAGGGGACTACTTTGGGCGATTTTTAGAAACAACATTTTTGCCTTTAGAATCGTGGGGTAAGGTCAACCATAAGCATTTTTACTTCGTGGGAGTCATCTTTTGCCTTTGAGTGAGACTTCAAGTGTAGTAATTAATTAAAAACCTTGGAGGTTTACAATGGCTATCCCAAGTTCATACTTTTGGAAGGAATATGAGTTGAAGGTGAGGAAACTCAAGAATTTCTCTTGTTAGGAATGAAGATCATTCACTCTGAAAAATAAGGGAGGCATTAAGGACCCATAAGAGAGTGGCAAGGTCCAATGTGAGAGCTAAAATTAAAATAGAAAGGTGATAAATAAGGAATTAATTAAGGGAAGGGTTTTCCCAAAATCCGATACTTTCTCATCTGACTCCTCCAAAGAAGTATGAGGAAAGTGAAGGCATGCCACCACATTTAGCGACCCCCCAAGGTACCATACTTGATAAAAACCTCAACTATTTTGGCACAAAACATCCATGAGGTTATTTCTATTGAAATAATCTTATAGATTATTAATCTTTTGCCCCTCAGCCATAAATATTTTCATAGAATCTTTGTAGTCTCCTTTCATTTGCTAAGGTAGCCTAATCCCTTCATTGTTTAGATTAGTGATGATGGCTATGACTTCAATTTTGTTTTGAAAGAGAATAGCTTAGACTAGAAAATTACCCTCCTCACAAGACTTAGAAAATTCCATAGAGATGGGTTGGTTGTACCCATTCACTTCTACAATATAAGAAGCAAAATTTTAGATGACCAAAACATTCCAAACTTTTCGTTCAATTCTTAGTAGTACATAGTCCTTGGGTTCCACCTAAACAAGTTCTTTTTCACATGATGAAATGACTGACTAAGATGGTAGGGTAGATGTTGGTAGCGGAATAGACTTGATTGCAGAAACTTATTGTCATAAGATGAAAAATTGTGAGCACAAAACGTTTACTGTTTAAGTGAAGATACAATGAATGAAAATTTAACCACTTCAAAAATTTATCATAACGACAGGTACATCGATATGTGAGAGAAATTGGAGAGGGAAGACAAAAAACTGATTATACATGTTAATTTTGATAAGAATCATTTTTTAATTTCAACCTCACTTGATCCCAGAGTTATGCTTCATCATCCAAAATCAAGGTGTTTTTCACTTGCATGTCCGTGTTGGCTAGTATGTTTTTTGCATGATTACCTTTTGTGTACACGCAAGTGTGTTGACTATATGTGGGAAACTAAGATGGGTTTGTGAATCTAACTATGAAAATTTTCTTTTAACCTTAATACACAGATACAGAATAA
Source organism: Cryptomeria japonica (assembly GCF_030272615.1). Lineage (NCBI taxonomy): Eukaryota > Viridiplantae > Streptophyta > Pinopsida > Cupressales > Cupressaceae > Cryptomeria > Cryptomeria japonica. Next base: position 201,509,505 of record NC_081414.1, on the reverse strand, counting down.
TAAACATAACTAACAAAACTTGAAAGCGCATGTAAGAATCAAAACAGACACAAGAATCACCAAATTTTAAGTGGGAAACCCAAGAAGAGAAAAACCACAGAGAATGCTAATTCTAAATATATAAACATCGGTTAATGTGACACTGGTTAAGGTGATTTTTACAAAGGGTAGCTCACTGCCAAGGTTCTCACTGCTTGTGGGCTCATTGTTGATTTTCTCACTACAAGTGGTCTCACTACCCCGAAAGGCTCACTGTCGAAGAAGAAAGAAAGATAAAGAGAATCCACCAAAAAAACATAGTCTACACTAACTAAAATACTTCTATGAACAATCTACAACACTATACTCACACAACTACTAGATTATTTCAATCTCCCATGTCCTCAATACAAAAAGCCACATATCAATTCATCAAATAAAACTCCTGTTTGCATTGTCTCTGGAAATCATACTTCTCAATGTTGGCTAAGACAAAGATCTAAAAGAGGTCTCCACTAAACATTCCAATGGTGGTGAGGAATGAGAAGTGGACCATATCACACCATTTCTCATTGAACATATATTACCAAAGCCAAATCCAAAATGCATCCGCACGTTATACATCTTTAATGTGTGGTCCAAGGCATCGAGCTCTAGAACAATCCCGACCCAAAGATAATACCGAGGAACAAATTTTTAGATACCAAACTCACCCAGTGAAACTAAGAAACCTCTAAGCACACAATATACCTAAGTCAAACAAGCCTTCTTATCATACCACATCCGGACTTAATCCGAACCAAAGGATTTGTCATCAATGATAACATATAATGTAATGCTAACAAAGTGATCTGTGATATTGTGTGAATGAAAGAATGCTTCGATCCATTCTAATAATTTTGAGAACTAACTAATTAGGCAAGGATTTTACTAGAATCATTTTGATAACATTACAAGAATCACCTTGAATAATGATATCTTGATTTCAACTCCTAAGTGATTTTTGCAGGATTTCCTCAACTCTGTACCTTTGATATTATTTTGGATAGCATTGATGATGAAATCAACTGAAGAACACAAGTGATCACTGAGAGGGGGGCAAAATCAGTGATATTCAAAAAACATTTTAAACCAAAAGCGTGCAAATGCCAAAGATATTGATGATATAGAAACACACACAAGTAAAATCACAAGACATAATATATACGAGGAAAACTCAATGTGGCAAAAACCTCGATGAGAATAGCTACTGGAGTTCACTGCTCCAATCCATCCTCATAATGAAACCTTTGATTTCAATATGTTTAGGGCACCAACCCAAGGAGCACTAACCCCTGAGCATTTTGAGCACCAACTCAAGGAGCACCAACCCCCTGCTCTGAGCACCCAATTAGAGAAATACAATGATATCAATTCTTTTACAATGCATTAAAAAACCTTGTTACAAATGTGTTTTGTAACACTTAGGCAATATATAATTCTGACCTTCTCCCTTAGATTTTTTTTCTCTCTCCACACTTAGATTACTCTTCCTGCAACTCTTTTCTACACCCTCTACACTATTGTCTGTTCACCCTTTTTGTTTTTCAAAACTGCTTCCGTTATTTGCCAACAACCATTATTTTTCTCACATACAACTTACCTTCATATCTCACTTTTCTTATTTTTTCATTTCTTTAAATCCACAAGTTTTCCCTCCAAAACAAAAAATTCAAAAACACTTAGTTCCAACAATTATAAATCTTATCTCATTGTTACAAATCTGCAACCTTCCACACTAAATAGATCTTTCCATATTTTCTCACTAAATCTAGGTGTTATTGGTATGCACTAGATTTTTTCCTGTCACTTGATTTATTCTTTGCATACAGATTTCTAAATTTTACAATCTCTTACTGACTAAAGAGATTTGGTATCCTTCCTCTTTGCATTCAAGCTCTCTTTGTGTTTCATCCAAGTGGAATTCATTTTTCTTGTGTGTTCCACGTCCCCAGCACCCTTCTTTGTCATCAAGTCAAACTTCGTCAATAGCCCACGTGGACAATTCAACAATCGACAACCATTAGTAACAAGGAAGAATTTTACCCAAACTCATCTTCCATTACAACGAAGAGTTTTCTTATCGCTATAGCTAGGACCGATTGACAAGAGGCAATTATACCCATACAAATAGATAAAGTTATACCGAAATGAAAATTGTGTCGCCAAGACAGAAAATCTATCACAACGAAATGGAGCTTATTTCTATATCTTAAAGGTTTGCATGAAGCATTTTGGTGTCATGCCGAAACTCCAAGTCACACCGACAAATGGAATCATATCACTCAATCCACAAGCTTGTCACATCGAAAGAAGGCGATAACAATGTAATCCAAAGGGGCAACCAAAAGATAAAAGGGTTTTGCCGAAAGGGCAATTCATACTAAAAAGACTTTTTGCCGCCACAGGTCTCACAAAAATGGGCAACATCTTTGACCAGATCAACAACTTGCATAGGCGCATGATTGTGTGATTAAAACAAAGAGCTAGTTAATGCTAACTCCATTACCACCCTTTCTACTTGGCACTTGGTTCCCCCAAGAATATGACACCACTAATGTGGACCAATCAGCAACTGCCAAGTGGATATCACCTGAAACTCGAACAATGTGGGTGCACTATCGGGTGTCAAAAAGTGATTGGAACTCAAGCTTGAAAACAAAACAACTTTTGCTTTTCCATCTAGATTCAATAAGCCGATAATCTAAAACTCATACAAGGTGGGCCAACCATCGGAGATTGGAGATCAACCAAAAGTTGGAACTAAGAAAAAAATAATATACTTCCACTTTTTCAATTGGACACGATAGGTCGATAAGAGAGTAGGCTATGCCCCACATGCATAAATCACGATGCACTAAATAGAGATTGATTATCTTCAAATGGATGGTCTGGATTAATGTGCAATTGTGGGACTAGATGATCCTGCAAAATGAAGCTAACCCCATAGCTTCACATGATGACATGTTGACCAAATCCGAACAATGTCACACCAAAATACACCATGTCGCCCAAACAGAAATCCCATCACACTGAACTAGAAACCATGATAGCCAAACCAAAAGTCCATCACACCAAAAAGGGACTCTATCGACATAGCACATGAAGGATCAAACATAGTAAGAGACACATTTTTAGCTTGCACATCATGCGTAATCCATTCTTTTGCACAACTTCAGCTCATAATGTTTTCATTTTATCCGCCACTAGCACTAGTGTTGGGAAAAATGGTGTCTCAACCTTGCATTTATGTGAGGTTACTATTTATAGTAAGTTTTCATTTGAGCACGAAATGGTGCGAAACTCTCCCTGAAGCTTCTGGTTGGCTAGATAAGCATTCCGGTAAAGTTGCGTCGCAAGGTCACAGCTAGTTTTGAAGATATTAAAGTTTTCGTCTTGGAGGGGTGCAATAAAATGTTTAAACTTAATTTTGGGGACTTTAGAGGCTCCGAAATGCCCTGAAAAGTTGCCATAACCGGCGAAGTGGGTTACGAGGTGATAGAGCACTTCGTGAGCTTTCCGACGCTTCAAACGGTTCGTCAATCGGACACCCGGTTCTCAAGTTATGGCCTCCGGAAGTTTGTACTCCTGAAATAGGAAAAATAATTTGTATCGAATACATAAATGAGCTGTAAAAGGGAGCGACACGTGTTGATGTGTGCTTTAACATGTCATAGGGCATCTAGAAGGGAGATAAAGTCGGCTACACCTTATTGGGTGGTTTTAGCCCATGGTTTTGTAATACCGTTTGACGGTTTCTTGTATTGTATCTCCTATTTATGAGGTGTGTGAGATAGAGGTTGTGTGTAAGATTCTTATGGCTATTGAGTTGCCTCTGAATCTCTGATTAGTGGTACTCCTGCGAAGAGCTTGCTCTGCAAGTATTTTGTAATCTATTTTTGATTGCTGAATAAAATATTGAGCTGCTTTTGGAGGGTGGGGTTTTTCTCCCGAAAGGGTTTTCCCCACGTAAATCATTGTGTTGTGGTATGATTGCTATTATATCTATTTCTATTTTCTGTAACTGTTATAATGATCTAAAAAAGTTTTGCATTACCCTCCTCTCAAGGTTAGTGTAGGAAGTTGTTTCCGCTACTTTACTTCACATGATGACATGTTGACCAAATCCGAACAATGTCACACCAAAATACACCATGTCGCCCAAACAGAAATCCCATCACACCGAACTAGAAACCATGATAGCCAAACCAAAAGTCCATCACACCAAAAAGGGACTCTATCGACATAGCACATGAAGGATCAAACATAGTAAGAGACACATTTTTAGCTTGCACATCACGTGTAATCCATTCTTTTGCACAACTTCAGCTCATAATGTTTTCATTTTATCCGCCACTAGCACTAGTTGACATCTATGACAAGGAGGCCAACATCAACAAGGAACTTCCATGGTCTCATTTGGTTCCTAAGGACTATTAAATTATTCTTCCTAAACTACCTTGTTGAGATAGAGGAAGGTGAGCCATCAAAGTTCCCTACAATTAGAGGATGTGAAAATGGATTAGACCAGTTGTTTGTGACGACTTTTATATTATTAGGAGGCATCAACATTCTCACCAAATTGTTTACAAAAGAAACAATTATTGACATGCTACATTCTCCTTCTTTGTACATTGTTAATCATGAGAAGCTTTGTATGACAAGCAGTCCATCGATAAAAAAATAGCTTTGGGGATGACTTTTTTCTTCCATAGATTCAACCAATTAAAATTCGAGGGGTGTTTGATCTCAAGACAGATAAAACGTATGTTTACAAAATAATTACCATCATGACATGCCAACTAAATGAGAATATCTTTATAATGAGTTCTATAGTATCTCTAATTGGAAAGAATTTCGATGAGTTCCTTAGCCAAAACACAAATTTGAGGGTCAAAGCAGTTAGGGTCAATTATATAGGTTAGGTGAATGATTGAGAAATCCCAATTATTTTTGACTAAATTTTTTAGTCTTCTTTTAAGATCCAATCGAATAGAAGAAAAAATTGGCTTAAATTCTAAGGGGTTGACAAAATCCAACGATATTCCCATAATCTAATTCTTACACCATTACGAAAAAATAACATTGGAAACACAAGGCAAGAAGATCACAATTTTAAATAAGATTATTCCAGACATTTGATACTTTAGGTAGTTTCTCAAAATGGAGGAAGAAGATTCCTTTAAAATCATTGATATATTTAGATATCACGGTTTTAGACCAATTTTAATCCTAGTTGATGAGTTTCTAGCTGATTTTGAGAGGAGAGAATGATTCCTTTGTTTAGACTTTCTTACGTCCAAGCCTCCAAGACTACTAGAGAAAGCTTATTATTTTGCTCAGTTAGTGACCAAAGAAATATTCCTTATATTTGTTCTAGGTTAGAATTCATAGCCTTGGGAATAAATAACAGAGAGAGTATTTACACAAAGCTACTTTGAAGCAAGGTGTTCAATAGTTGAAGTTTTTTAGTACTACTAAGAAGAGCCCCTTTCCGCATAGCTAGTTTCCTTCAAACACTTTCCAAAAGATTATACCAAAGTAAATACTCAATTGTACAATTAGTGAGAGGCATTCCGAAATATGATGAGGGGAGAAGATCGATTTGGTTATCGAGAATATTCACAATATTTTTTTGCAATCTTGGGGCTGCATTCATGAAGAAAATAACACTTTTATTGAAATTAACACATTGAAAATATATTTTGCCATAGTTAGATAGGATTCTTCTCCTTTGTTTGGCTTACATGGTGGAGGCTTTTTCTAGAAGTAAGATGTAATCTACAAATTCTTGATGTGACATTAATTGAAGAGACGAGGAAGGATTGAAGCCTCTTAGATGGCCCTTGAAAATGCCATTTTCTATATTCAATGCCACAACTTTAACAAGAATGATGAAAACTTAAGGATAGAGAGGATCCCTTGTATTATTCCCCTAAAATATTTAAAATAGATAGAACTAAATAGGATTGAGATAAAATACAAAATTCCAAAAATTTAAGAATTTTACCTCTAAATCCACTTCTTTGAAGAACAAATGCAGAGAAATTTCCTTGACTGTTTATGTAATATTTTAAAACATTAGGCTTTAGAATCATACTTTCTTTATTACTTATTTCCCTTGAGTGAAGGATTTCATTAACTAGTAGGATATAATCTATTATTTGTCTTCTAGAAATGACGCCTTTTTGATTGATATGGATCATTTTTTCAATAGAATGTTTGATATGTTGGAAAAGCCATTTGGAAATAAATTTATAGACAACGTTATAGATATTAATAGGTAAAAATTCATACATTCTATTGCCCCCCTCTTTTTTTGGGAAATAGAACTAGGAAGGTGTGGTTATGATCCTTTAAAAGTTCAACAAAATGAAAGAAATAATTAACTTTTTGGACAATATCTGAACTCACACTATTCCAATTTATTTAAAAACAAGTGAGAGGGAAACCATTAGGCTCAAGAATCTTGAAGGGATTTAAAGAGAATACAATATTCTTCACTTCCTCCTTGGAAATTGGCCTTTCAATAGATTTTAAATCCAAATTGGAAAGGGAACAAGGAATTACCTCTAAGAGTTGTTTCATTAAAGCCTCTAGTTAGCAACTCCTCTTCACTTAAGGATTTAAGAGGTCTTTGAATAATCTAACAACTTCTAGGTGAATTTCTTCTTCAGAGGTTAGCCACCTATTATGCTCATCCAAAAGTTCTAAAATCTCATTCCCCTTCCCATGGTTAAGTGTTTATTGATGAAAGAATTTGGTATTGCGATATTCCCCATTTAATCACTAGTTCCTAGAACTTTACTTCAAATATAGATTTTTTCATTTTCAATCAAATTATGAAACTCTTAAATGAACACAATATTTTCTCTAGCGACGAGGTCCTCCGTTTGTCCCACTATGTCAATTTCAACTTGAATGAAATAAATTATTTTCTTAGGTTGTCTATTTTGAGTAAACATATTATTGAATGAATTCGTATTCAAATCCCTTAGCTTCCTTTTAATGAAATCAATCTTATGATTTAATTTCAGCATGGTCGGACCTTAGATATCAGCCTTCAACCAATTAGCAACATGAAGATCCTAATATCGAGATGGTGAGTCAACATGATTTTGGATTGAAATTGATATAAGGCCTTTGACTAGGAATATTTTCCATTTATAAACAATTGAGAATGGTTAGAGTTGATCATGATTAGAGAGGAAAGTCTCCAAAGATCAATTATATCAATTAGGACGTAGAAAGTTTTGCTCTTCATTTGTTAGAGGATGGAGACAATAAGTAGGAAAAGACAATTTTAGGAGAACCCACATCATAATTGGGTAAAAGTACAAACCCGTGTCACACTTTTACAAAGGAAAAGGCTAATACAACAATAACTGTTCAATTTCGTCGCCATAAAAGTGTGATTTGCATTTTGAATTTGAAGATGATGTAAACTGATGAAATGTGTAAAATTTGTTGAAGTTTAAATCTACTATTTTTTGAAATTTTTTTTCAATAATTTATATGTTTTTTAGCTTTAAAGTCCATTTTTTTATTGCTGAAAAACGCTGAAAAACAGGGGGTTTAGTTCCCACCTTAAAAGAAAATGTAAATCAACTTTTTTTTTTCCGATTTTGATATCCATTACAGATCACATATTTATATAGTGCATGAAAAAAAAAAGTTTAATTTTTGATGTATATTTTCTTTGTTTTAGCATTTGGAAGTCGAATACACCAGAATTTGACAGTTTTTTTCTCCCACCACAATTTGTCTATTCAATTTATGATAATAAAAAAACTAAAAATACCCTTTTGGCGAAGACTCTCTCTTCTATTGAACCATATTTTTTTTTGAAGTGATTCGATATTTTTTCTTGTTTTTCAAAGAAGCCTATTATTAAACAAAAGAATACCTAGTTGTAGTATTTTTAATTTTTTATATATTAAATGTAATCAAAACATTAAAAAAAGTATATGAGTAGAATTGTGACTTCGATCTCTACAAAAGGGAATTTTAATTTTTTTTAATAAGTTTAATTTACCTATTGAATTTTGTTGTAGAAGTGACAAGTTTGAGAAAATCATCATTTTTGTTGATGTAGCTGCCACTTGGCATTCCACATAGGCCGTTCCGGTCAGAACTGTGAAGGCTGACGTGAATGGTCGTACAAGCGACCAATCGCTTGAAACATATAAAAAAGAGTTATTTTTCTCATTAAAAAAACCAAAACAATCAAGTGCAAAAATAATAAGAGTTATTTTTACAAAAAATCATTTTTTTTCTCAAATAAAGTGGCATTTTGGAGCGAGTAGGAAGATTATAAAGGGGCAAATATTTCTAATTTTATAAAGGGGCGAAGATTTTGAATTTTTTTACGGAAGGCGTCTACCGTTTCCAAGTATGTTATTTTAAATTATTTTTTCAATCATGCTTAATTTACAATATTAGATGTTTTTTTGGAAATTAAATATTTTTTAGATTAAATTTAAAACTTTATTCTATTATTCGTTAATTATGCTTCAATCATTTATTTTTAATTATGTTATCTTAAATTATTTTTTAATTATTGTTATTAAATCATGTTATTAATGTTATTAAATCATGTTCAGTGTACATTGCATAGTCAAATGTAGAATCCAAGTAAAATTAATTGCTTACTCTTTAGATCAATGCTCTTATTTCTTGAATGTTGTTTTTTCATTTTCTAAATTTTAAAAATTGGAGTTTAAGACAAATGATCTAAATGGATGAAATTTACACATGTTTCATTTATTCAATTTAAAAAGTTTAAGAAAACATAATTATTTATACATTTCATTAATCACATTTTGTTTGTTAAGAACAAGGAAAAGTAGCTAGATATAACTTATTTGCTATATAAGTAGATTAATTCTTATAAATTTACATACTTAAAATCTAACTAAATATTGAATTTATAAAATATATTTAAACACTTTAATGAAATTGAGTATATATCCAACACTATTTAGTACTGAATTATATTATATTTTATTTCCTAATACTTGACTCAAATTCTCTATATATTAGCTAAGTGATTTCAAGCAATTAATGTTATTAAATCACGTTCATATGTACATTGCATATAGTCAAATGTATCTAATTGAAGTATACTTAATTTCTTACTTTTTATCAATGCTCCTAAATTTCTTGAGCCTTATTTTTTCATTTTCTAAATTATAAAAATTGGACTTCAAGTCAAATGATCTAAATGGATGAAATTTACACATGTTAAGTTTAAGAATGCAAAATTATTTATACATTTCACTAATTATATATTTTTTGTTAAGAACCGAGGAAAAGTAACTAGATATATAACCTTTTTAGTTCAAAGCACTAAATTTTGAAGATCTGCATATTTGCATGTTTTGTTTTTAGGTTCAAAGCACAAAATTTTGAAGATTTGCATATTTGCATGTTTTTTTTTTAGGTTCAAAGCACAAAATTTTGAAGATCTAAATATTTTTTGCAATGGGGAATAAGAGGACTAGATCAAGGTTGTATGATCGTAAAAGGGACGATAAGATGAAAGGTCATACAAAACATAGTCAACAACAATCCGTTGTTGTTCAAGATCAACTTGATGATGTTCAAGAAACATCTACTTAGATACGAGATGATTTTTTTTTTCTGGTATGGAAAATTTGATGAAAATGGATGAAGATAGTCTTTTCAATGAAATTTCGTCTAAAGATATGATACCTGAAAGCGCATTAAAATTGCATTGTAAGAAATTGTGGGATGATTATTTTAAAAATAATTCTATTATTGTAAGAGAATAATTTTTTGCTAAGTTATTTAGGAAAAGGGAAATGAAACCTGTTTTGGAGTTGTTGGGTGTTGGTAATAAGAAACGTTCTCCTGATACATTAGTAAAAGAAACTATAATTGAAAATTTACAAGAAGCATTGAATTGTATTGGCAACACAAGTCGAGGTGTTGATTTAAGTGCTGCACGTAGAGCATTGATGACTATGATTACTAGTAAGGAATTGACTCGTAGAAAATAAGTTAATACAATTTCTCAATTAATGCATGTATCTAGAAGAACTGTTCAAAGATACATTAGGAAGAGAAATATGTTGGATGAAAACATTGAAAAGAATTGGGTAAATATATGTAGGGTTCCTAGAAAAGATAGAATTTTTGAAGATGTAAAAAGACAGGTCATTGATTATTGGACCAACCAATCTCGTGTTTCTTCCAATAGAAGGGACACTATATAGATGATAGATGAAGATGGTAAAAAGATTACACATCCAAAACATTTCTTAGATACAACACAAAGTGAATTGTTTCAAGCATTCAAGCAAGAATTTTCAGATGTAAAGATTTGCCAAAGGATGTTTGAGAGATTTCGTCCTTGCTTTGTACGCATAAATAAGGTACGTGAAACTTGTTGTTGTTGAAATAATGTTGAATTTGATCTACACTTGCAGTCATATAAGAAGTTCATGTCAACAATTAATCCAAATCTAGTCATTCCTACAAGTACAACACAATTTGTGAAGTCTATTTTATGTGATAAATTAGAAGATTCAGATGAGTTCAAAATACAATGTATAAAAGGTGAATGTAATGATTGTGAATTTTTGAGTAAGTTTGTGTTGCAAACTGAGAATATTGATATTCATGCACTACTTATATGGAAGAGATTTGAATATGAGACATACCAAAGTAAGTCAGAAACTGAATCCAAAAAAAATATTTTGAAAGAGAGTGAATTTCCCTACATTCAGTTTATAGATAGATTTCGTAATATGATATATCCACATATCCAACATTGTCATGGTGCAAGATGGCAAGCTAAACAGTTTCGTGATTCAAAGAATTGTTTTCCACCAGGTTGTATTCTTTCAATTGTAGATTTCTCCGAGAACTATACATTTAGTCCTCACATAGAAATTCAAAGTCAATATTGTCATTCTGATCAAGTTGCAATATTTGTACAAGTTTTCTATAGACATGTACAATTTCATGTGGATGGTATAGAGAGTATTGAAAATGAACGCATTATCATCAAGGAGGTTCATTTCTATATTAGTGATGATACGTGTCATGATAGGAGCTATGTAGCACATTGTTTTGGAATGGTTTTAGAAGATATTAAAGATCGCGGGATAGAATGTACACAACATTGGATTTGGTCAGATGGATGTGCCGATAAGTACATTAGATTTGAAATTGATTATTTAAGTTGATTTTTTTATTATATATAATTTGATTGTATATAACAGGTCAAAAGTTTATATATATATATATATATATATATGTTATTCATGTTAGGGCAATTTAAGTCTACAAAAGATTTTAACTGGTTATCCCTACAACATGCTCGACGTAGCATAAAGTTTTTGTGGAACTTCTTTGAGAGTGGACATGGAAAAGGAGAGCATGATGGAGTAGGAGCATGTGTGAAGCGTGCACTTCACCAACATGAACTTGCAGGTAAATTATCTTCATATTTGTGTACAGATTTAATTCCCTTCATATTTGTGTACAGTTTTAATTCTCTTCATAGATTAATATATATATATATATATATATATATATATATATGGGTTGTCCAATTTTCTAAAAAGAAAGAGCTTCTGTACAGGTAACACCATACGTAATTCTAAAGATATTATTGAATGGTGCAAAAATCATTTTGCTGGTTGTGATACAACTTACAACAAGCATTATTTTTTGGAAGTTAAAGGTATATATATATATATATATATATATATATATATATATATATAGTTTCTTAAACATTCCAGTGTTCTTGAATTATTTTTAAAATTTTTGTATATATATATGTGTGTGTGAAATGAACTAAAATTGACTAAATAATTTTTGTATTATCAGATATTGATCGATCAAATCCTTATAATTGTCAATGAATTAATAGTATTAGAAGTTTTCATCAAGTCATAACCATGGGATTTAGCAAGCCTCGTGTTATTCTTGCAAGAGGAAAATCATGCTTTTGTGTTGATTCCATTGCGAACAACACAGATACTCATTGTCAAAATATTGCTAATGGATATGTTTTGCAATGGGAAATGAAAGAATTTTACACAATGCCTCCTTACAAAGATAGTGACATTATTGATATTCATGATCCTCTATATTCAACTGATTATGAATGTGTTTTTGATCTAGTTGTTACAGGTGCGTGCATGCATATTTTGTAAATTATATATGTACATGTACAAATTTTTAACTTCTTATATAATTTAATATTGTTCAAAATTATTTAAAAAATATGTAATGAACTAATATTGCTTGAAATATATATGTACATGTGGTCTATTTTCATAGGTGATATTTTTGTAGTGATTGTTGATCCTGACAATATTGAAAGTGTAGATCATTATCTGCTGAGATGCACACAACCAAAATGCAAGTTATTGGAATTAGTCAGTGATGATGATGGGCAACAATATCCCATTGGTTCAGTTGTTGTTGAAGGCACCTATTATCAACAAATAAAGATAGATAAAAATGGCGTAACATTCATTGATTATATGCCTAGCCAAAAAGTTCTACACTACAGTCACTTAGTAATAGCGACAAGATTGCAGTTGGAGACATTGCCAAAAAGAGAACGTGGCAACCAAAAGTGGAGGTTGCCTATTGAAGATCATGATTTTTTTTAGAAATTATAAAAGATAGGGAGGATGGATACATTATATGTACCACGAGCTTTAAGTTCACTTGTCATGTTTGAACAAGTAAATTATATTAGATAGGTCTTATTTTGATAAACTCATATATATATTTAGATATTTCTAGACATGTGTAGCAATTTGGATAACTTGTGGAAATTTAGTTTTGTTGATGCATTTATTTTACGTTTTATACATTGATTTTACATGTTTTATTCTTAAATTAAATATTTTGTGTCTATGCATTGAACATGTATACATATTGATTTTAATTTTTAATTTTATTTATGTGTATGGATTCATTTCATTACATGTTGTTTTAAGGGGTCATTTAAACACATGCATGGATTAATTAATATTTGTACACATGCATGGATTCATTTTATCCATCTATGTTGTTTGGATTCATTTTATATTGTTTCATTTAATTATGTTGTTTGGATTCATCTAATTATGTTGTCCTAAGGTGTTTTAAGTGGTCTTAAGGGGATTTAAGGGGATATTTGCGTCATGGATATAAGTTCATTAAACATACATACATTTAAATCATTTTAAACATGTAAATTAAAAAAAATAGATATATACAAAAAATAAATTTAAACGTCATAAATGCATACTTGAGTTAAAATTTTCTAGATATAAAAACAAATTTAAGATAAATTTCTAGATCTATGCACAAAAGAAATTTAAACAACTATAAATTTAATTTTAAATTTCAATATATGTCTAATTTACAATTACATATATTTGAATATACAATAATTAATTTGAAAATTAATCAAATTAAGACAAATTAAGTCAAATTAATTTACAATTTTGCATATACAATTTAATTAATAGGTCCTAATTTGGTCTTATGTGGTCCTAATAGGTCCCAAGGGATGCAAATGTGTTGTAAGGGGCCTTGTGTGGTCCTAAAGGGTCACCTATGTGTTAGAACACATGCGTGACCCCTTAAGACCACAAAATACCTCGTTCGACACCATTTGATCTTATATGGTCCTAATAGGTCCTAAGGGGTGCACATTTGCGTAAGGGGCCTTGTGTGGTCCTAAGGGGTCACCCATGTGTTAGAACACATGCGTGACCCCTTAGGACCACATAAGACCCCTTTCGACACCATTTGGTCTTATGTGGTCCTAATAGGTGCTAAGGGGTGCACATGTGTCGTAAGGGGCCTTGTGTGGTCCTAAGGGGTCACCCATGTGTTAGAACACCTGCGTGACCCCTTAGGACCACATAAGACCCCTTGCGATACCATTTGGTCTTATGTGGTCCTAATAGGTTCTAAGGGGTGCACATGTGTCATAAGGGGCCTTGTGTGGTCCTAAGGGGTCACCCATGTGTTAGAACACATGCGTGACCCTTTAGGACCACAAAAGATCCCTTGCGACACCATTTGGTCTTATGGGGTCCTAATAGGTGCTAAGGGGTGCACATGTGTCGTAAGGGGCCTTGTGTGGTCCTAAGGGATCACCCATGTGTTAAAACACATTCATGACTCCTTAGGACCACATAAGACCCCTTTCGACATTATTTGGTCTTATGTGGTCCTAATAGGTCCTAAGGGATGCAGATGTGTCGTAAGGGGCCTTGTGTGGTCCTAAAGAGTCACCCATGTGTTAGAACACATACCTGACCCCTCAGGACCACATAAGACCCCTTTCAACACCATTTGGTATTATGTGGTCCTAATAGGTGGTAAGGGGTGCAAATGTATCTTAAGGGGCCTTCTATGGTCCTAAGGGGTGACCCATGTGTTAGTTTACATGTGTGATCCCTTAGGACCAGAAAAGACCCCTTGCAACATGATTTGGTCTTATGTGGTCCTAATATGTGCTAAGCGGTGAACATGTGTCCTAAGAGGCCTTCTGTGGTCCTAAGGGGTCACCCATGTGTTAGAACACATGTGTGACCTCTTAGGACCACATAATACCCCTTTCGAAACTATTTGGTCTTATGTGGTCCTAATAGGTCCTAAGGGGTGCACACGGGTCGTAAGGGGCTTTGTGTGGTCCTAAAGGGTCACCCATGTGTTAGAACACATGCGTGACCCGTTAGGACCACAAAAGACCCCTTTCAACACCATTTGGTCTTATATGGTCCTAATAGGTCCTAAGGGGTGCACATTTGCGTAAGGGGCCTTGTGTGGTCCTAAGGGGTCACCCATGTGTTAGAACATATGCGTGACCCCTTAGGACCACAAAAGACCCCTTGCAACACCATTTGGTTTTATGTGGTCCTAATAGGTGCTAAGGGGTGCACATGTGTCGTAAGGAGCCTTGTGTGGTCCTACGGAATCACCCATGTGTTAGAACACATGCATGACCCCTTAGGATCACAAAAGACCCCTTGCGATACCATTTGGTCTTATGTGGTCCTAATAGGTCCTAAGGGATGCAGATGTGCTGTAAGGGGCCTTGTGTGGTCCTAAAGGGTCACCCATGTGTTAGAACACATACGTGACCCCTCAGGACCACATAAGACCCCTTTCAACACCATTTGGTCTTATATGGTCCTAATAGGTGGTAAGGGGTGCACATGTGTCGTAAGGGGCCTTCTATGGTCCTAAGGGGTCACCCATGTGTTAGAACACATGCGTGACCCCTTAGGACCACAAAGACCCCTTGCGACATGATTTGGTATTATGTGGTCCTAATAGGTGCTAAGTGGTGCACATGTGTCCTAAGATGCCTTCTATGGTCCTAAGGGGTCACCCATGTGTTAGAACACATGCATGAACTCTTAGGACCACATAAGATCCCTTTTGACACCATTTGGTCTTATGTGGTCCTAATAGGTCCTAAGGGGTGTACATGTGTTGTAAGGGGCCTTGTGTCATCCTAAGGGGTCACCCATGTGTTAGATCACATGCATGACCCCTTAGGGCCACAAAAGACCCCTTGTGACACCATTTGGTCTTATGTGGTCCTAATAGGTCCTAAGGGATGCAGATGTGTCGTAAGGGGCCCTGCGTGGTCCTAAAGGGTAACCCATGTGTTAGAACACATGCGTGACCCCTTGGGACCACATAAGACCCTTTTTGACACCATTTGGTCTTATGTGGTCCTAATAGGTGGTAAGGGGTGCACATATGTTGTAAGGGGCCTTGTGTGGTCCTAAGGGGTCACCCATGTGTTAGAACACATGCATGACCCCTTAGGACCACATAAGACCCCTTTCAACACCATTTGGTCTTATGTGGTCCTAATAGGCGCTAAGGGGTGCACGTGTCATAAGGGTCCTTGTGTGGTCCTAAGGGTTCACCCATGTGTTAGAACACATGCGTGACCCCTTAGGACCACATAAGACCCCTTGGTCCTAATAGGTCCTGAGGGGTGCACATATGTCATAAGGGACCTTGTGTGGTCCTAAGGGGTCACCCATGTGTTAGAACACAGGCGTGATCCCTGAGGACCACATAAGACCCCTTGCGACACCATTTGGTCTTATGTGGTCCTAATAGGTCCTAAGTGGTGCACATGTGTCTTAAGGGGCCTTGTGTGGTCCTAAGGGGTCACCCATGTCTTAGAACACATGCATGACCCTTTAGGACCACAAAAGACCCCTTGCGACATCATTTGGTCTTATGTGGTCCTAATAGGTGCTAAGGGGTGCACATGTGCCGTAAGGGGCCTTATGTGGTCCTAAGGGGTCACCCATGTGTTAGAACACATGCGTGACCCCTTAGGACCACATAAGGCCCCTTTCGACACCATTTGGTCTTATGTGGTCGTAATAGGTCCTAAGGGGTGAACATGTGTCATAAGGGGCCTTGTGTGGTCCTAAGGGCTCACCCATGTGTTAGAATAGATGCATGACCCCTTAGGAGCACATAAGACCCCTTTCGACACCATTTGGTCTTATGTGGTCCTAATAGGTGGTAAGGGGCCTTGTGTGGTCCCAAGGGGTCATATAAAATAATTATATACACCTTAGGCTGTATACATACACATACATACCATGTGTGGTCCTGAGGGGTTACACAAGTGTGTGACCCCTCAGGACCACACACAACCCCTGATAGCATGTCCCGAGCTGTATGTATGTCCTAAGGTGTATATAATTATATTATGCATATTTATTTATGTATGTGTATGTATTTATGTATGTGTATGTACATGTAGGTATGTACATGTATGTGTGCATGTATGTAGACCTAGGTATGTATGTGTATGTCCTAAGGTGTACATATAATTATTTTATATGTATGTATATGCATGTATGCAGGTAGGTATGTATGTTTGTATGTATGTGCATGTATGTATGTATGTATGTATGTATGCAGGTATGTATGTATGTAGGTTTGTGTGTATGTATGTATGCATGTATGTATGTATGTATGTGTATGTATGTGTGTAGGTATGTATGTATGTACGCATGTATGTGTATGTATATGTATGTATGTGTGTATTTATGTACATGTATTTATTTATTTTCTAATATTCTAAACTAATATGATAGAATAAATTCAAAAAAAATAAAAATATATTTTTTAAAAACTTAAAAAAAAATAATTTGCTATCAAAAATTAATTTTTTTATTAAAAAATATTAAAAAAAAAAAACAATATAAATTAATATGATAAAATAAATACATTTAAAAAAAAAAAAGGTACTTACCACTGAAACCCTTCCGGCTGGATCTCTGGGATTTTTTGTGCCCTCCTGCTCAACTCCAAGCCTCTCAATGCAAAATGAGGGGCTTGGGCGGATTTTAGTTCTTATATAGGGCAAGGGGGTTCCGGAAGGAAATGTTCCCACCAAAACCCCCTTGCCACGCGAGCGCTATGTGGCTGTCAAATCAGTTTGGCTTTCGGCTGGAACATGCATTGTTAGCCTAAAGTCCGACACAGATCCGTACGATCACCCAATCCCATTTTACAAATCTAGTATCACTATTTGGAGAAACCAGCTTGACAGGAGTGGAAAGCAACTGAAAAGATGACTCCAAGAAAAAACTTGAAGGGTGAGTGTGAGAACCATTTAGCACCCCAAGAATCAAATTGTTTGATGCTATAGGAGAGTGGTGCAGGAGCACCTAGTCATGCTTTACTCTCCATTTTTAGTATTTTCATTCTTAAGTGTTTGTAAGTCTTGTTATAGGGTTTGAATGTTGTCATAGTTTTTTTTTAGTCATTTCATGAGTGTTTGATCTCATTTTGTGCTTGAGAGATCAATTTTTGCTTCTTAGGGCTGGAATTGTCAATTTTGTGCTTCTAGGCCTAAAAGGGCTAAAAAGTGGAAAATTGCCTTATAGGATTAGGAATGCTTTGGAAAGAATTGAAACATGTTTAGAAAGTGTTTTTAATCATTTATAAGTGATTTTGGAAGGTTGGTTGTGTCAGGTTGCTCAAATTGCCATTTGGAGCAACAAAAGTTGTCATTTTGCTTGTAAAAGTTGTCATTTTAGAGACTTTTTTTGCAAAAAGAAGATAAAAATGCCTAATGTCCATATAGGAATTTATAAATACCTCAAAATACTATATATATTCCTCCCTCTTCTTTTTATAGGGTTGGTTTTTGTACTTTCTAACAAAAATCAATTGAAAGGGCAGCAATTTCATGTTTTTTTCTCATATTTTGCACTCCATTTGTATAGCAGTCCATACTGGGACTCCTCATTTCAGTACTATACCTTTTGGGCAGTGATTTTATTTTATATTCAATTCTCTTCATGTAATTATATTGCATGTTTTGTGTTTGGAAGTTGGTCGTACAAAAAAGTTTCATTTTTGCTCCTTGGCTGCCCTATCAAGGGTTTTGGCCTCCAAAATGCATCAACTTGTCTAATTCCAGGTTTGGGCTCCCATGGATGGACTTAGACAAATTTTATTTCTCACATACAATGTATATAATTCATCTTTTGGTTAGGGTTGTGCAAAGGAAGTGTTTTTGAGTTCATGCTAGGCAAGTTGGAGATGAACTTGGCTAGTAAATTTGAAAAAGACTCAAATAAGTTTGTGCTCAGAGGTCAATTGAGTAAAAAAACTTAAGGAAAAGGTCTGAAATAGTTTCCTTGGAGTTTTAGAATCATTTGGATCTCTAAACAATTCTCATTTCACCTTGCAAATGTGTCAAATTGTGGCTGGCAGCAAGTACCCAGTTTTGGGGAATTTAATGTTTTTTGCATCCAAAGCTGTTAAATGAACATATTCATGCTTGGAATATTATGAA
Organism: Cryptomeria japonica; assembly: GCF_030272615.1. NCBI lineage: Eukaryota > Viridiplantae > Streptophyta > Pinopsida > Cupressales > Cupressaceae > Cryptomeria > Cryptomeria japonica. Next base: position 201,490,646 of record NC_081414.1, on the reverse strand, counting down.
AAGTGTTGGAAAAGTGTTTTAATATTTTTACATTATTTGGTGAAGTTAATTATGAAGTTCTAACCCTTCAAAGTGCAACAAAAACAATGAATTAGCAGTGACAATGCTCAAAACAGTCATTTTTCTACCTTTTTTAGTTTGCATAGCAAGTGTTTGTCATAATGTCATGCAGGGAAGAGTTGGAGACATGTTATAAATGATGGGGAAGAGGTTCTTCAAGAATTTATAGGTTTGTTTTGTGGTTTAGAGGAGACATCCTTTGTTACTTGAGCAAAACCCTCTCAAAACCCTCTTTTCTTGCCTAAAATTGTGGACAGCAATTAAACCAGCTTCTTAGGAGCTAAGAGCTAAAAATTATTTTAGTTTGGACCTGGTATACACTTTCCAAGTCAATTTACTAGGTTTTCTTGGCCATCGTTGCACCATATAAGAAAATTTCACTCAAATTATCCCTCCACGGGCTAGTAGCCTTTTAGCCCTGTTTTGCTAAAAAGTGAACCCGGTTGCCTCATTGATGTTAGAACCTTCCAAATTCTTGAAGGAAAGTTGAAATACACCTAATGGGCCTAATTAAATCAATAATGATAGAAAAGACAACATTTTGGGGTGTGGACCTATGGTGGAGGATTTGAGTAACTTTGAGGAAGCAAGCTAGAACAATGTTGCATAACACACAATAGGGTGGTTGTTTGAGGAGAGCTGTGGGTGTTGGAGTTTGATGTTGCCAAATAATAATTTAATACAAAAGAAAAACCATATCCTTGGGTCCACTTAACAAATTAAACCAATTTAGGCTTATTTAGTAACTTCTCACTCAATCTCCCTATCATAGTGGTATCAGAGCCTGAGTAAGATTCAGGAGAGAAGAGAAAACAAATTGACTTAGTATCAATAGAATCCTTAGAAGCAAACACAGTGACTAATGCTGAGTTAGCCAAGAAGGTCAAAGACCAAGAAGAAGAAAATAGAGCACCTAGAGAGAGGTTGGAGCAACTAGCAACAAAACTAGTTGAAGTTGAAGTTAAGACTGAAGAAGTCCATGATAAGGTTGGAGATAAGGGAAAAATGGTGGCAATAGAAGATGAGGTTCCCATACCTGAACCTGTTATTAAGAAAGAACTATTCTTGAAGGCTTTGAGAGCTATGAGTGGTAAAACCTTAGAGGGAGTGGCTCTTTTTAGTGGAAAAATGGATCCAGATGCTATTATAGAATGGATTGAAGGCCTCGAAAACCATTTTGAATATGATGGAATAACTGAAGCACAAAAGGTTAAAGTAGAAAAATCAAGGTTGAGAGGGGTAGCCTTAACTTGGTGGAAGTTCATCCTAGAGGAAAGGGCGAAAGAAGGTAAACAATGAATAGCCACCTGGAAAGCAATGGTATCCAAGATTAGAGAAACCTATCTTCCTGAAGACTTTGAGATCCAACTACATAGGAAATGGAAAAATTTGAGGCAAAAAGACTTAGATGTCAGTAGCTACACTAAAGAATTTCAAAAACTATGCATGAGATCCAAGGTAGTAGAGGATGAGAGTATAAAAGTAGCAAGGTATTTGAATGGAGTGAGATGGAACATACAAGAAGAGATGAGTTTGTTGTGTCCACAAACAATTCACATGTGTTATCAATTAGCACTCAAAGTGGAAGAGAAGATTAAGAGAAATCAAGAGCAAAGCAACATAGGTAGAGGTAGGGGTAGAGATGGTAGAGGCCATAGAGGAAGTTTTGGTGGAAGAGGAGATCAAAGGTCCCAAGGAGAATCCAAACTTATTGAGAAAAGTGGGGATTCATATAGCAAGAGCAGCTATAGAGGAAGGGGATCTAGCAACCCAGGTAGAGGTAGATCTAGTGGACCAGGAAGAGGGTCCTACTTCTCCACCATGAAATGATACAGTTGTCAGAAGTTGGGGCACCCTGCCTACAGATTTCTAGAGAAACCCACTTCATCACAAGGAGGTGAAAGAAAAGTGAATTATGTGCAAGAAAGTGCAGCAAGTAGCAAAGCTCATGAAGTGAGCTTAACATCATGAGATGGTGAGAATTTTGATGATGAGAAGAGTCTTGTTAAAGGAGCCAATCAAGGAGGAACCTATTCAAAGAAGGTCATTGCTTAGAATTAAGTGCAAGATCATGGGAAAGGTATGCAAGGTGGTCATTGATTCGAGATCCACAGATAACATAGTTTTAGAAGAAGCAGTGAGGAAACTCAAACTAGAAAGAATCCCTCACACACATCCCTATAAAGTCATATGGTTGAATAGGGAGCAACATGTTCTTGTCAATGAACAAACATGGGTAGAATTCACTATAGGAGGGTATCAAGATAAGATCTTATGTGATATTCTTCCAATGGATGCTTGCCATATACTTCTTGGTAAACCTTGGCAATTTGACAAGAAAGCCATACACAATGGTGAAAAGAACTCCTACTCATTTCAGAAAGATGGTGTTAAATACAAAATCCAGTCTATAAATGAAGAGAAAGATGGCAGCAGTGCAAAGAATCAGAATATTTTAATTGTGAATGAGAAAGAGTTTATTAACACACTTGAAGAGGGTAAAGGAGTGGGATTTGCACTCATAGTGACACCCAAGGAAGAAAAGAAGGAGAAGAAGGTTGAAATACCACAAGAAGTGCAAAAAATACTTGATAACTTTAAAGAAATTACAAGGGATGGAACACCTGCAACCTTACCACCTCCTAGAGCCATTAGCCATCAGATAGATTTCATACTAGGAGCCTCTTTACCAAACAAAGAAGCCTATAAGATGACACCTGAACATAACAAAGAAGTGGCAAGACAAGTGCAAGAACTCCTAGATCAAAATCTGATAAGAAAAAGTATAAGTCCTTGTGCAGTACCTGCAATTTTAGCACCCAAGAAATGAGGCACATGGAGATTACATGCATAGATTCCAGAGCCATTAATAGAACCACTATCAGGTATAGATTTCGTATTCCAAGGATTGAGGATTTGATGGATTGTTTGGGGGGTGCAAAGTATTTTACAAAAATTGACCTAAAAAGTGGTTATCACGAGATCAAGAATAAAAGAAGGTGATGAATGGAAAACAACCTTCAAAACAAATGAGGGTCTTTATGAGTGGCTATTTGTGCCATTTGGTCTTTATAATACCCCAAGTACATTCATGAGACTCATGAATGAAGTGTTGCATGATTTCATTGGTAAATTTGTAGTGGTGTACTTAGATGACATACTAATATTCAGTAAAGCTAAAGAAGAGCATTTGAAGCATCTTAGAATTGTTTTGAACAAATTATATGATGAACAACTGACAATCAATTTGGAAAAGTGCGATTTTATGAAACAGGAATTGGTTTATCTTGGCTTTGTGATCTCAGGTGGAGATTTGAAAATGGATAAAACCAAGGTGGAAACCATCACAAATTGGCCTACACCCAAATCAACAAGTGATATTTGAAGTTTTCATGGTTTAGCACAGTTCTATAGGAAGTTCATCAGAGGGTTTAGTGAAATTTGTGCACCAATACTTGATACTATAAAAGGTGGAGCTAAGGTAAAGTTTCAGTGGATAGATGCACCAAATAAGGGGTTTTAACTTTTGAAAACCAAGGTTGCTTTTCAACCAATTCTTATACTTCCTAGTTTTTGACAAGTTATTTACTATTGAATGTGATGCTAGTAATATTGCAGTAGGTGTAGTGTTGAGTCAGGATAGTAGGCCTGTAGCTTTCTTTAGTGAAAAGTTGAATGATGCTAAAAAGAAGTACTCTTCCTATGATTTGGAACTCTATGCTTTATTTCAAGCACTTAGAAAGTGGAGACATTATTTGCTTCCAAAGGAGTTTGTTGTTTATATAGATAATCAGGCTTTGAGTTTCTTGAATTCGCAAGATAAGTTAAATCATAGGCATGTTAAATGGGTTGAGTTCTTACAATCATACACTTTTACTCTTAAGCACAAGAAATTGCAATGCAATAAAGTAGCAGATGCTTTGAGTAGAAGGCTTCTAACAATGCAGGAAGTATAGGTTCAAAGTATTGGCATAGAATGCTTCAAAGGAATGTATCCTAATGATGAAGATTTTTCAGCCATCTATAAGGTTTGCCAAGCATTTGATAATTATTTTCATAGTGAATACGCTGATTATACTTTGCAAAATGGTTTTCTATTTAAAGGTGGGCATCTATGTGTTCCTAAAAGCTCAATGAGGGAGAATCCGATCCAAGAAAAACACAATGGGTGTTTGAGTGGACATTTTGGTCTCAACAAGACATTGGAGTTGGTGCAACGTTTCTATTATTAGCCTAAAATGCAGTGAGATGTCAGAAGGTATGTGGAACAATGTATGGTTTGTCAAAAAGCAAAAGGTAATGCTTCTAATGATGGTCTTTATTAGCCTCTTTCAATTCCTACAAGGCCTTGGGAATGTGTTAGCATGGATTTTGTAGTAGGCTTACCTAAAACTCAAGCTGGTTTTGATAGCATTTTTGTGATTGTGGATAGATTTAGTAAAATGGCACACTTTATTCCTTGCAAGACTACACATGATGCTAGTCATATAGCCTATTTGTTTTTCAAGGAAGTGATTAGAATCCATGGTTTACCTTCTAGTATTGCTTTTGATCTAGAGATGTTAAGTTTCTTGGCCATTTTTGGAAGACATTGTGGAAAATATTGGGCACTAATCTTTATTTTGGTTCAGCTTATCACCCACAGACTGATGGCCAAACTGAGGTGGTCAATAGGACTCTTGGCAACCTCTTAAGGTGTTTGACAAAGGAATATGGCCAAAGTTGGGATCAGCTCATCCTTCACGCAGAATTTGCATACAATGATAGTGTTAACAGGTCAATTGGTAAGAGTCCCTTTGAGATTGTTTATGGTTTGCACCCAAGGGGTGTCATGGAGTTATGGGATCTTTCTAACATGCAGCAAAAGAGTGTTACAATAGATGACATGACTCAATTAGTGAAGGAAATTCATGAGCAAGTGCGCAAGACTCTTCAAGATACCTCACAAAAAGTGAAAGCTAGAGTGGATGCGTCAAAGAGGGATGTTCAATTTTCAGTTCGGGACTTTGTGATGATGCATTTAAATAAGTATAGATTGAAAAAGGGAGTTCCCAGCAAGCTCCAAATGAGGCAGATAGGTCCTTGCAAGATATTGGCTAAGTATGGTTCTAATGCATATAAAATTGATTTGCCTACTGATCTTTCTTTGTCTCCTATTTTCAATGTTTCAGATTTGGTGGCATTCAAAGGTCAACTTCCTAAGGAGGATGATAGATTTTTAGATGTTCACAAGTCACTTTCATACCTGCCTTTGCCTCCTCCATCCATTTCTCAATCTGAACAAGTGTTGGACTCAAGAGTTTACAAGAGGACTTGCCATCAAGTGTACACAGAGCATCTCATCAAGTGGAAAGATAAACCAATTTCAGAAGCCACTTGGGTACATGATTATAAATTCTATAAGTCTGTAATTCCTTCTTCTTTTCTTCCTCAAGGAGTCACATGACTTCTTTGTCTTTGGGGGAGTATGGTGCAGGAGCACCTAGTCATGCTTTACTCTCCATTTTTAGTATTTTCATGCTTAAGTGTTTGTAAGTCATTTTATAGGTTTTGAATGTTGTCATAGGTTGTTTTTAGTCACTTCATGAGTTTTTTTTAATCTCATTTTGTGCTTGAGAGATCAATTTTTGCTTCTTAGGGCTTGAATTGTCAATTTTGTGCTTCTAGGCCTAAAAGGGCTAAAAAGTGGAAAATTGCCTTATAGGCTTAGGCATGATTTGGAAAGAATTGAAAAATGTTTAGAAAGTTTTTTTAATCATTTCTAGGTGATTTTGGAAGGTTGGTTGTGTTAGGTTGCTTAAATTTCCATTTGGAGCAACAAAAGTTGTCATTTTGCTTGTAAAAGTTGTCATTTTAGACACTTTTTTTGTAAAAAGAAGACAAAAATGCCTTATGTCCGTATAGGAATTTATAAATACCTCAAAATAATATATATGTGCCTCCATTTTCTTTGTATAAGGTTGGATTTTGTACTTTCTAACAAAAATCAATTGAAAGGGCAACAATTTCATGTTTTTCCTCATATTTTGCTCTCCATTTGTATAGCAGTCCATATTGGGACTCCTCATTTCAGTACTGTACCTTTTGGGAAGTTATTTTATTTTACATTCAATGCTCTTCATGTAATTATATTTCAGGTTTTGTGTTTGGAAGTTGGTTGTACACAAAAGTTTCATTTTTGCTCCTTGGCGGCCCTATCAAGGGTTTTGGCCTCCAAAATGCATCAACTTGTCTAATTCCAGGTTTGGGCTCCCATGAATGGACTTATAAAATTTTTATTTCTCATTTACAGTGTATATAATTCATCTTTTGGTTAGGGTTTTGCAAAGGAAGTGTTTTTGAGTTCATGCTAGGCAAGTTGGAGATGAACTTGGCTAGTAAATTTGAAAAAGACTCAAATAAGTTTGTGCTCAGAGGTCAATTGAGTGAAAAAACTTAAGGAAGAGTTTGTAATAGTTTCCTTGGAGTTTTAGAATCATTTTAAGCTCTAAACAATGCTCATTTCACCTTGCAAATGTGTCAAATCGTGGCTGGCAGCAAGTACCTAGTTTTGAGGAATTTAATGTCTTTTGCATCCAAAGTTGTTAAATGAACATATTCATGCTTGGAATCTTGTGAAAAGTGTTGGAAAAGTGTTTGAAGATTGTTACATTCTTTGGTGAATTTAATTATGAAGTTATAACCCTTCAAAGTGCAGCAAAAACAGTGAATTAGCAGTGGCAATGCTCAAAACAGTCATTTTTCTACTTTTTTTAGTTTGCATAGAAAGTGTTTGTCATAATGTCATGCAGGGAAGAGTTGGAGACTTGTTATAAATAATGGGGCAGAGGTTATACAAAAATTTAGAGGCTTGGTTTGTGGTTTAGAGGAGACATCCTTTGTTACTTGAGCAAAACCCTCTCAAAACCCTCTTTTCTTGCCTAAAATTGTGGACAACAATTAAACCAGCTTCTCAGGAGCTAAGACCTAAAAATTATTTGAGTTTGGACTTGGTATGCACCTTCCAAGTCAATTTCCTAGGTTTTCTTGGCCATTGTTGCACCATATAAGCAAATTTCACTCAAATTAGGCCTCCACGAGCTAGTAGCCTTTTAGCCCTATTTTGCTAAAAAGTGAACCCGGTTGCCTCATTGATGTTAGAACCTTCCAAATTCTTGAAGGACAGTTGAAATACACCTAATGGGCCTAATTAAATCAATAATGATAGCAAAGACAACATTTTGGGGTGTGGACCTATGGTGGAGGATTTGAGTAACTTTGAGGAAGTAAGCTAGAACAATCTTGCATAACACACAATAGGGTGGTTGTTTGAGGAGAGGTGTGGTGTTAGAGTTTAATGTTTCAAAAAACTAATTGAATAAAAAAGAAAAACCATATCCTTGGGTCCATTTAACAAATTAAACCAATTTAGGCTTATTGAGTAACTTCTCACTCAATCTCCCTATCAAAGAGGTTTAAGGGTATAGGAGGTTAGATAGTTTTATATATTGAGTTATTTTAGATCCAACAGAGATTGTATGTTACATGAGAGACACTAGTTCTTCATTTGTGTCCTTAAGTAGACAACTAAGGCTTGATAGTTTTACATTTTCTTCTCATGAATTTAGTTGATTATATCTCTTTCCATGTGTAAATTGGAGAATTTTTAATTATGGATAGTTGAGTGTGTCTTGATTCATATAAAGAGTATTGCATTATACATAGTGAGTATTTTTTGATTCACGTTTGTTGTAGTGTTCTTCTATACAATTTAGTATTTCTCAATTTACAAGATGAACAAAGTCCTTGTGAATAGTTGAACATGCATAAATTACTGGCAATTTTTGGATAGTTAGAACACAGGTTGATATGTTTCTCTTGCTATGTCATGTGTTAGTTACAAGCTCTGGCGGAGTTTTTTGTTTAGATTTTTATTTGTGGCTAATATTTTCAAATGTAGTGTCATGTTTTATATTTTTAGATGATAGAAGAAAGGCAAAATAAATATGAGTTTATATTCCATCATATAATATATATGTTATTATAAATACTACATAAATAGCTAGTATTCTAGTCCTAAACAAATTTTAGTAGTATTAAGTATTGTTTTCTATTACCACTTGTTTACTTTTTAAGGTACTTTTTGGGTAGTTTTCTGCACGGAGCTAATTAGTTTGGGAAGTTTGGACAAGAAAATAATACTTTATAAGCCCATGTAATTTATTGCATTGATATCTTATGGGATAATAATTTTTTATTATTTTAGGCAATTGTGATGCAATGCAATTTTTTTGTGCTAGAATTAAAATATAAATTGATTCATGATTTTTAATTTAGATCATGGTGAATTATTTTACTATTTCTCTAGTCCTTGACCGATGGTAATAGTTGAATTCATTAATGCTTCATTTCTTTGATCATTATCTATGGAGAAAAATAAATCATGTTGTTAACTTAAGAGTCTAAATGAATAATAACTTAGTGACTTGAATAAGAAGGGAAGTTTCTAACTGATAAGTTAAATTGATAGATTAAGATCATATAACTGTCACAATCAGGCTCATTAAATTCAAACATCTTTATTTTCAAACACAAAGTAGATAATAAAATAGGTTCAAGTTGAGATTAGAGCCCTTATATAAAACTATCACCTCACATTTAAATTCATCTTCATTCTCTACATACTTATAGAAAAAGTAGCAAACATTAGAATTCCCCTTTTCTATATTTTTCCATTTTCACAGTGATAATTACAATCTTTATAAGTTATAGCATGGAGAACATAGATATTGTCTCTTGATTTATTTTTTTATCCAATAGTTTTTGTTTTTGATAAAGATAAATATCCAATACTTTTTGTTGGTTTTCATAAATATAAGTATAAATTTATCCATAGGAAAATACTAGCTGAATAATTATTAAAAGTCTTGGCAGGAACTAGAGTATCATGTTCAAATACATACTAACTTATATATACGTTTTACTTGAAAAATAAAAATATTAGAATAGAAAATGAAAAAAATATTTAATTAGAGGTGAATTTTCTCACGAGAATAGACATAGGAGGGGAGATGCAGAAAACAATCCAATTATACCCAAATAAAAGATATTAGGCAACCATGATATTAGTTGATGCACTAAGGCCATAAAGGTTCCAGTTACTGCATCTGCATAAGAACTATGAGAATTAGGCGCTCTATGCACAACAAACCCGACCCCACAAATTAGATCACAAAATCCTTCGATCCCCTATGAAAATATTTGAGGGTCGTCTTTAGGTGATAATAGCTCCACCAGAATTTGAGGGTACAAAACCCCAATAAATAGATGATATTTATGAAAATCAACATTTGTCAAACCATTAGGGGTTACAAACATTCAACATGATGAGTACGATGGACAAGAAACAACAATCAAAGTAAAACAACAAACAACTAAAAAAAACCCAAAAGCGTTTAGATGTGGAACAAGAATAGGAAAATCCCAATGAAAAGTTGTTAAGTATACTACTAGGTGATAGCCGGGGGAAAAAGTGGAGCAATCGAGTAGGAAAGCATTGTTTGAAATAGGAGCACCAGGTAGGAGTGAGTGAGAGGATGACATTATTGTGCAATATTTACTTTATATTATTTAGTTGAAATTATTATTTATTCTACTTTTGATCCGGAACATCAAATGAAAAACATACACAATTTAATCTAGAAGCTTATAAAATTTCTACTTCATGGGCTGTGGAAAACTCATACCAATTATAATCATGTTTTTTTGAATTTTATTTCCTTCCAAAAGTAGTTTATTTTAATTCATAAAAAATAGTGCTTCTATACAAAAATAAACATGCTTCAAACGTTTTGAAGATCTGAAATCACATATAAAAGTAATTTGTAGTCTCTTGTAAAAGTACATGAGTGAGTTTGTAACTAAACATAACGTGAAAGCTAACGAAAACCTACAGTGCATGCAAGATATTTAGAGAAACTAAAGATAGGTGGATGTAGAATAATATATTTCTATTATATTTAAAGTTGTATGCACTATTCAGGTGTCCAAGGTTAAATGTACACTTTATTAATTGATTTTTCTCCCACTTGTAAGTAGTCCAAGATTCATCATCCTCGTGTGCCATACTAAATAACTAGAACATTTATAATCTATTGTATATTGTGAATGTTTTTAGTGTTCATGATTACACTATAACGAAGTTCCACTCTTGAAGGAAGTTCATTTTTGATAGTCCTTAAGAGTACTGTTTGTCAAATTTCACACTCTATATTTTAATCTTCAACGATACTATATTTGATCTCTATCGTCCTAGATGATATGGGGCCAACAACCAGTATCCAAGGCATCCAAGTATTGTGACAAATAAAGGGAATCCCAAAAGTGTGTTATGCATAAGTGAAAATGTACGAAGAGTTAAATTTGAATTTAGAGGCAAAGCAAAGCCATACATAAGAATATGAAATAGAATGGAGACCACAAAATTATTATAAACACCTATTCCATGAAATTCTAAACTTACTAAAATTAGAGGTGAGTTAAAACTGAATGATAAAAGTGAAGAACCAAAGGTGCTTACAAAGGAAATAACAATGTTCACACTTTCATACACTCTATCATCATTTCCATAGTGATAATTGTATTCTTTCTAAGTTATAATATAGAAAGCATAGACATTGTATGTTGAAGTTAAAATTATTGGTTGTTTGCTTTCAATTAAGGAATATATAGTTATGCATACGACAATAATAATTGAATATATATTAAAAATATTAGCAAGAAATAGATATATCATTCTTATATACGTAAAGAGTCTTTTCAAACATCCGACAAAATTGAAATGATAGAAAGTTAGTATGTTTCACTTGAAAAATAATATAAATTAGATAATAAAAGATCTCAAACCTCTTTTATGTAGAACTAGATATGTACAGAATAAGCAGGGCAATTTAAAAAACGGCGGAGTCAATTCCAACGTCTCTATCGTCAACAGCAAAGTAAAGAATAGAATAGGTCTGAGTGGAGACTAGATCTAATCCCTTATAAATGCCCGCCCCACATTTCAGATATTCACAAATAACAGAGTAGCAGCAATCGGAATTATAACTATGGAGGCTCTCAAGCTTACAAGAGTTCTTAAGAGTAATATAGGTCATGTAGGATTAACGAATTATGCAAATAAATCATGGCGTATAAATCTTGATCGTCGTCAGGTTGTGGCTTCGTATAAATCATGGCGTATAAATCTTGATGGTCCAAGCACAAGATACCTGCAGCAGAAGCAAGTTGACTTGTTCATACGCCCGCTAACCCAGTCTCACATGGACCAAGATAAAGATGAAGATGATGATGATGAAGAGATGGTTGTGGCAGCAGAAGCGGCAGACCGGGCAGAAATGCACGATGTCCTCGCACAGCAAAGAGACGGATTTAACAAACTCCTCCTCCCCTCCCTCACCAACATCACGCTGGCCGCTCTCATTCTCCAGGCTTTACCCAACAATGATACTAATAACGTTGTCGCCACACTTTTGTATGGCTTCTCCACAGCTTTGATGTGCGGTGTGAGCAAAATGCAGCCTTCGCAGTTAGCGGAGGAGCAGAGAATAGCGGCACGGCTCTTCCGCCAGCTCAACACTGACATCCACACAAACCTTGCTCTGCCTCCCTACAAAGCTGTACTCGCATTGGATGAGGCTTATCCTCTGCCTGTCTTCCCCGGTATGCTCGACAAATTTCCCAAGATTGTACGACCAACAGTGTGGTGGCTCAACAACAAAACCATTAAACCCAGAACCAACCCCAAACTAACAACAACAAAATCATCAATGGATGGAGTGCAGAGCTGGAAACCGAGTTGAGGGGTGTTTCGGAGACGCTTAAAAGCGGTGATATTGCAGAGTATGTTGGGCTCAGCCGCAAAGTATTGGGAGTAAACAGTATTCTTGCAATAGCCGGCCCATTGCTCACTGGGATTGCGGGGGCATTGAATTTGAATGGCGCCATGTTATCTATGTCAATGGTGGCGGGCGTGTTGGGTGTTGTGGGCAACACACTGAGCCATTCAGGTGAGGTCGGAATGGTGTTTGAGATGTACAGAAACTGCGCAGGATTCTACCATTTGCCGGACTCATCCATCTCAGACACTCTGAACGAGGCAGAGCCAGAGGCCAGAGAAAACAGAGAGCTATTCCGTTGGAGATTCGCCTTGCAGCTGGGTCGCGATCCTCATTCTCCTCTTGCAGATTCTGCCTCCAAATTTGCCGGCAAGCTTTTCTGATTAATTGTTAATACACATACACGACCCACTTTTTCAGGCTCCGGCCTTGTACACAGCTATACATACATGTTACATGTGATTAATCCATACAATCTCTTATCCTCACTACAGCCTCCCGTTTCTCTTTCTTATTCTACATGGTGCTTGATTTCTGATACGTTATCCCATGCAGTTTTTTATTTTCTTTTAACACTATTTTTTATATTAACTCACCATGAAAGCACGTGGAACTTACAAACTACCCATGAGGATGAAAAAAGATTTGTTTTTGATCTGGTATTAGGATCTATGACTGTTGCATCTAGAACTATCTATTTTGGTGAAACATATATACATCTGAATCAGCTTTATAACCAATGATTTGTCAGGAAAATGCCAAAACTATAAGATTTTCTAGGTGCTAGCTCTGATGTGCACAAGTGCACGCAAACTATGCTCATACACTTGAAACAAGACATGCCTTTTCTTCTCTCATTAATCCTTCAACAACTGTTTTGGAATGCAAATCACGCTTACATGAGAATAAGAATGAGATAGAGGAAGAAGAATGAAAGCAACCACAAGAAGACAAGTCACATAGATATGCCCCGAGAAAAGAATTTCGGAAAAACCCAAGCCTCGAAAGCACAAGAGTCTAATGTATTATTTGCCGACATCAATGGTTACAATATGTTCATAGGATATCCATGTGAGACACATCTGCCCCCCTTTTAGAAAAATGTTGGAACACAACGTTGCAAAGTCACTATGTACTTCCATCCATTTTATCCCTGTAAAAAACTAAAATCACCAATTAATACACTCATACAGGGTCATTGGGGGGATATACGTTAGATTTTTTACCTAATCTTTTTGTTGAGATGTACCATGGTCATAACTCCTTTTTAATCCAAAATAGATATATGTGAAAAGTGTTAGCTTGTGAATTAGTTCTAGTTTTGTAAGCTCTGAAAGCTTTGAGAAAATAAAACAGCAAGAAAGAATTCTACTTGAAAGGAGACAAAAAATATATAAAATAAGAAACATAAAAATATTAAAATTATGATTTTAAAAAATTGAAATCCAAAGCTAGCATGAACAACTTCTAAAATCATCCATCCCTCTAAAGTGAGACATTTTTGCCTAATTTTTGGGGGCATTCTTTAATTAATTATTACAATATAGTGTAGTATAAATAAATAGTTACTATGCTAGAGTACATAAATAAATGTTAGTAGTGTTATAAAAAGTTTTGTAGTGAAGTTGTTGGTTGGAAGGTTATTCATTGAAAAGTTTTTGAAGTTAATTAGTTTAGGAAGTTTGCCTTAGGAAAACTTTTATTTCATAAGCTTGTGCAATTCATTGCATAAACATAAATAACTAAGCACTCATAATATTATGAAATTTAGAATTTTGTGTGCACTGTCACTTTTCAATGTGGTATCAAAGTTTTTGTAATATATTTTCCAGTGAGGATATATAGAAATGTGATAAGTAAGAAGGAAATATTTTTGACCAAAAAGAAAGGATCCCCATTGCAGTGAATTTGTTGTTGATGCAAATTTTGATTAGATTAGCTTGGGAAAGAGCCCAAACCTAGAAACCAACATAGAAGCTAGAAGTGTTCAACAACTATGGCCATTTGTGTCTTGCAATGCCTTGTTGAGAAACTCTAGTTTTTTCAAACATCATTTCACAAGGAAAGGGACTCGAACGAGCTACAATAGGGAAAGGGGTGAGGATTGTGGAGTGTCCTATGCATGAGTTTTTGTTCTCCAACTTATTGCGTCTTAGAATTCTCTTTAGTCTTTTGTAGATCTCATGTAAAGACATGAATTATGACTGTCGCGTTCTTAATTGATTCATTGCAATAAAAAAAATTCTAAATATTATATATCACAACTTGCTAATTCTCCTTTAATTTGGTGATCTCTTCTTCTAGGTGCTCCTTTGTTCCATAAATCCCACCTCCATTTTTATATCCTAGAAATATTTATCCAATCTTGGCCAGTTATTAAATATAGATGCAAAATTCTTCATAGAATTCTAAAAATCCCCGTTCACATATTCATCCGGCCACTTTTGTGCTTTTTTAAATACCAAAGATTGATGAAGGTGAATTTTCAGTTTAATTGTGTGTAATTAGGTCATTTGTCAGTTTAAAATTTTATTCACGAGGTTTAAGGATTTAGTGATTTTCTCCACTATTTGATAAATTTGAATACTAAGGATGCGGTAATTCTAGTTTGATAAGAAAATAGGAACCACATCTAATTTTTTATCTAGGGCACTTTGATTAGGAGGGGAATCTAGAGTATATTTCCTTTAGGTGGAGGATCAAGGGGAGCCAACCAGACTAGGGTAGCTTTGGGAATAAATCCTAAAGGTCCTGATAGAGTTAGATTTGTCATCCAAGATCGAAATAGGGGACTCCTTTGGACGGTTTTTAAAAACAACGTTTTTGCCTTTAGAATCATGGGGTAAGGTCAACCATAACCATTTTTCCTTTGTGGGAGTCATCTTTTGCCTTTGAGTGAGACCTCGAGTGTAGTAACTAATTAAAAACCTTGGAGGTTTACAATGGCTATCCCAAGTTCATACTTTTGGAAGGAATATGAGTTGAAGGTGAGGACACCCAAGAATTTCTCTTGTTAGGAATGAATCATTCTCTCACAAAAATAAGGGAGGCATTAAAGAATCATAAGAGAGTGGAAAGGTCCAATGTGAGAGCTAAAATTAAATTATAAAGGTGATAAATGAGGCATTAATGAAGGGAATGGTTTTTCCCAAAATCTGATAGTTTCTCAACTGACTCCTCCAAAGAAGTATGAGGAAGGTGAAGGCATGCCACCACATTTAGCAACCCTCCAAGGTACCATACCCAATCAAAACCTCAACTATTTTGACACAAAATATCCATGGGGTTCTCTCTGTTGAATGAATTCTATAGATGATCAATCTTTTGCCGCTCACCCATAAATATTTTCATAGAATATTTATAGTCTCCTTTCATTTTCTTAGGTAGCCTAATCCGTTCATTGTTTAGATTAGTGATGGTGGCTATGAATTCAATTTTTTTTTGAAAGAGCATAGCTTAGACTAGAAAATTACCCACCTCGCAAGACTTAGAAAATTCAATAAAGATGGGCTGGTTGTACCCATTCGCTTCTAAAATATAAGAAGTAAGATTTTAGATGACCAAAACATTCCAAACTTTTCATTCAATTCTTAGTAGTACATAGTCCTTGGGTTCTATTGGCATTTGCATGAAGATTGCATTAATGATATGTTATGTTGTCATTGATGTCAATTAACTGGTAATGATATTGCTGATGTTGTTGATATTGTCTTGTAACCGGTAGGATGAGCTAAGTGAAGGAACCTGTAAATCGGTATGTAAGTTTGTGTGTTGAACCAGTAACCAGTTAGAAGGTTAAACCCTATCTATTGATGTAACTGGTAAATCCTACCTATTGTTTTTGTTAAACCCTAACCAATTAAGGTTGTTGAATTGGTTATGTTGGTTTATGATCTGATGATGAGCGGTAATGATGATGACATGTATGATTATTGTATGAAGACAATTTCAAGTGTTTTTGGTGCGTTGTTGTAACATTTTTTTTGTCTAGGGAATGAGCAAAGTGTATTGCATATAATGCAAAGTGCATGATCAGTTACTAAGATCGAAGAGGTGATCAAGGAGTAGTCAATGCTTTCTTGATTAATGTTTAGAGATTGCTATGTAATCTAATGGTCATAATTGAACCAACTTGTTTGTAATCTCTATGAGAATTTGATTTATGTTGTGTAACCAACCCAATTGATTTGTTTATAAGGTTGATGAAGTTGTTTAGTTTAGTGTGTTGGCAGAGATCAGTTGAGTGTGTGGTTGCCGAATTGGATGATGTATCTACAATTTGAGTAAAGGTAGATAGGAGCATAAAAAGGATCTGATCAAGCAAGTGTAGTGCTATCCACATAGATCAAACAAACTCCTATTGTTTTCTAACAATTATAGCAAAACTGAAATCCCCTAACTGGGTAAGCTCTAACAAGCTTGGTGACTTTTCAAATCCTCTAACAAGGGGATCCATTAGCTTGGATTTTAAAATCCTCTACTGAGGTTACTCCTAATAGGGTATTGCTTCTAACAAGGCATTTATAGTCAATCCCTTAACCGGGTGGTTCTTAATAGGATTAGTTCTTAACAGGACTTTTGTAAAGCTTTAGTAGGCTTGGCTCTTAACAGGGAAAACTTTAGAAGAGTTCAGATTGTTATCTTGTGAGTCTTATCTCACCGTGGTTTTTCCCATTTGGGTTTCCACGACAATAATATTTGTGTCAAGTGGTGAATGTTTTTGTGGTTATGATCTTATGGTTGATTTGATTAACTACTTAACTATTTTGATAAGTCATGATAACTGGAAGCATTGAGAAATGAAGTCTGTTGACATACGATAAAGCATTTGGATGTTTATAAGTTTGATGTTGTTTACTGTTAATTTGTTGTAACAGTCAACCAATTTATCTTATGAGTTTTTTTCTCGACAGTGGTATTTCATTGATAAGTTTACTTTGAGAGATTGAAATTGAGTTTCAGAAAGTTTGTATCAGTTTTTCAGTTTACTGATTCATCCCCCGTCTTAGTAAACTACCAGATACTTATTCTTTCTTCATACCATCAATTGGTATCAGAGCTTTCAGGTCCTCTAAGATCTAAGGCTAACAACTTGAGGTAAATATCTTGTAGATCATGATGAAGAAGGAAGGTTTGAAGTTTAATAGAGAGAACTATAGGATATGGAGCGATAAAATGAAAATTTATATCAAGAGTCTGAGAAGTTAGTATTGGGAACATGTCAATACTAAATATGTTGCACCCACTGGGATTTTAACTGTTGACCAAAAGAAAGAGCAACAAGAAAATCATCAAGCATTAGAGGCCATTATCAGTTCCCTGTCTGATGCTGAATATGTAGATGTTCAAGGTCTAGAGACTGCACATGAGGTATGGCAAAAACTTGAAGAGATTTATAGCAGTGATGAACATGTTAAGATTGCTAAAGAGGAAAGTCTACGAGGAAATTTTGATGACATGCAGATGGCTGAAGGTGAAAATATTTAGTAGTATGGTCAAAGGATAAAAGAGATAGTTGGTGAAATTAAGAGTGCAGGAGGGAAAGTGGAAGATGCCACAGTGATCAGTAAGGTATTGAGAACCCTACTACTGGTCTACGCTATCTGAGTTGTAGCTATTCAGGAGCTGAAGTCCATTGACAAAAATAAGGTAACTCTTGACTCTATCATTGGAAAACTTACTACTTTTGAGTTCAACGGTTATGATGGTAGTGTACAGAAATCTGAGTCTACATTTAGAGCTTCTGTTTCTAACCCATTTGTGGGAAAAAGTAGAGATACTAGTCATGGTTATGAATCTAGATCTAGCAGAGATGCTCATGATGAAGACAGTTTAGTGGAGCTTGAAGCATTGTTGGCAAAGTGGTTGCCCAGAGGCACTAGTAAATATAGAGGTAAATTACCTTTAAAATGTTTTGCATGCAATAAAATTGGCCACATAGCTGCTAACTGTCCCAATGGTGAAAATGAACACAAGTGAGAGAAATTCAAGAAGTATAAGGGTAAAGGCAAGAGAGATTGTCTTATTGCTATTGATGGCGGTATCAGTGATGAGGAATTTGATGGTGATGCTAATGGAGATATAGTGTTTGTAGCTATTAAAGAAGAGATATCAAACCAGAAGGCATTAGTATCCAGGATAGATAACTCAGATGATTGGATCATTGATAGTGGTTGTTCACATCATATGACTGATGATCGGAGAAAATTTCTTTCTTTGAAGGAATTTGATAGCGGAGTTGTAAGATTTGGTAATGACTCACCCTGCATGGTTAAAGGTAAGGGAATTATTTCTCTTAATGAGAAGAGCAGTGCAAATGATGTCTACACTCTACTAGGTTGAAGGTCTAAAGAATAATCTTTTGAGTGTGGGACAACTCAATGACAGAGGATACCCATTGGAGTTTAAAAATGGTATGTGCAAAATATTTGACAATAAAGGTGAGCTGATTTCAACCAGGAAACAAACTAAAGGTAACCCATTTCACCTTAATCCTAAAGTTAGTAACTATTTAATTGAAAAAATAGATGATAGCTGGCTTTGGCATAGGAGATTTTGTCATATAAACTTTGAGAACATTGTTAAAGTGAGTAAGTCCAAGACAGTGAGAGGTTTTCCTCAGTTGGACAAACTGGTTAATGCTCTTTGCAAAGAATGTCAGTTAGGAAAGATGACATTCTCAACTTTCAAGAGCAAATCCTTTTCAGCTGAGCATTTGTTAGATTTGATTCATATAGATATTTGTGGACCAATAAGAACAAAAAGCATTCAAGGTGACAGATATTTCATGATCCTCACTGATGATTGCTCAAGGATGATGTGGGTCACATTCTTGAAGGATAAGATTGAAGATTTTGGTAAGTTCAAGGCATTCAGGGCCTTAGCTGAGAAGGAGAGTGGTAAGAAGATAAAATGTCCGAGGATAGATCAAGGTAGTGAATTTACTTATGAGGAATTCACTAGGTATTATGAAGAGAATGGTATCAAATGACAACTTTTTGCACCAAGGACACCACAACAAAATGGTATTGCAGAGAGGAGCAACTGGTTAGTTGTTGAAGCTGCTAGGACAATGTTGATATAAGGAGGTGTACAAAAAACCTTTTGGAGAGAAGCTATCAACACAACTTTCTACACTATGAACTAAGTTATGGTAAAAAGAGGTAAGGATAAGACTCCTTATGAATATTGGTATGGAGGATCACCTGATGTTAGTTATTTCAAGATATTTGGAAGCAAATGTTTTATTAAGAGAGGTGATTATATTAGAAAATTTGAGGCTAAAAGTGATGAAGATATATTTCTTGGCTATTCCACCAAGAGTAAGGCCTACAAGTGTTTTAACAACTGGACACAGAGAATTATTGAGAGTGTTGATGTTTGAGTGGATGAATATCCTGAAGTATCAAAGGAAACCAGTTTGGAGAAGAAGGATGAAGATCCTTGCATTTTTTTTTGGAACTAGAAACTGTCAAATCTGAAACCAGCAAAAAAAATTCTGATGCACCAGTTCAACCAGAATAGATAAATTCTGAAGATGATGATAATGATGAAGTTGAACCTGAAGAAAATGATCATGTTATTCCAAGATATGTGAGATTGAATCACAATCCTAAACAAATTATTGTGGATAAGGATGCTGGAGCACTAACTAGAAGAAGAATAAGAGAAAACTCTTGTATGATCTCCACCATTGAACCAATAATTGCTAACGAAGCATTTGGTGATGATCATTGGGTTAAAGCTATGGAGGAGGAATTGGATCAAATTGAGAAGAACAACACTTGGACCCTAGTACCCTGATCAGTAAATAAAAATGTAATAGGTACTAAATGGGTATTCAGGAACAAGTTGAATGAAGATGGTGTTGTAGTTCATAACAAAGCTAGGTTGGTTTGCAAAGGTTATGCACAAGAAGAAGGAGAAGATTATGGTGAAAATTTTGCACTAGTAGAAAGATTGGAAGGTGTCAAAACTTTACTTGCATTTGTAGCTCATAAGAAATTTAAGGTATACTAGATGGATGTTAAGTTTGCATTTTTGAATGGGATACTAGAAGAAGAATTTTATATTGAGCAACCAGATGGTTATGCTTTGACTGATGAGAAAGACATGGTATGCAGATTGCATAAGGATTTATATGGATTAAAGCAGGCACCCAGAGCATGGTATGAAAGGCTTCATACAGATCTGATGAAGATAGGCTTTCTGAGAACCAGTGATGACAGTAACATATATCTCAAATATGAAGGAGATGAAATACTGGTCAGTGAAGTATTTTTAGATGATATCATATTTGGAGGTAATGATGTCATGAGAAATAGTATTGCAGATGAAATGAAAAATGAATTTAAAATGTCTTTAGTAGGGGAAATAAATTTTTTCATAGGCTTGCAAATACAACAAATGAAGAATGGTATTTTCATTACACAGTCTAAGTATGTAAAAGAGGTCTTGAAGACATTTGGCATGAGTGACTATAAACTAGTTGGAACACCAATGGTTATAGGTTGTAAGTTGTCTAAGGAAGATGAATCTAAGTCTGTTGATGAGAAGGAATATAGGTCAAAGATTGGCAAATTGCACTATGTTGTTCACAGCAACCAGATATAGCTCATGCAGTTGGCATAGTTGCTAGATTCCAGAAGAATCCTAATGAAACACATATGATAGCAACCAAGAGGATTTTTAGATACTTGAAAGGTACTGCTCACTATGGATTATGGTATCCATATGGAGGAAAATTTGATTTGAAGGTGTACATAGATGCAGATTGGGTAGGAAATGTTGATGACTGGAAAAGCACAACCGATGGAGCATTCTTTCTTGGAGGAAGACTTGTTTCATGGAGTAGTAAGAAGTAGAGTTGTACTTCATAGTCTACTGCTGAAGCTGAGTATGTTGCAGCTTACATGAAATTCACACAAGCTATTTGGACGAGGCACATTTTGGAAGGTTTTAAGATGAAGATTTCAGAACCTATACAGATTTTATGTGATAAGACAAGTGCCATAAATATTTCCAAGAATACTATTTTGCATGCACGAACCAAGCATATTGAATTGAAGTATCATTTCTTGAGGGAAAAAGTGTAGAGCAAAGATGTTATCTTAGAGCATGTTTCTACCAAGGAGCAGCTTGCAGATATTTTTACTAAACCTCTACCTAAGACTACATTTGAATATCTTAGAAGTCAGCTAGGGGTTGTACCCCTTCATGAGGTTAGTTGAGCATGATGTAGATTACATGTCCCTGAGCCACTTGCAGAACTTTACAGAAGGATTGATGTAGAAGTGGAAGTTATTCCATAGGGGGAACATCTAGTTGCAGATTGTTGTTGTTGTTGCACAATGAAATTTGACATTACATGTTTTACTTTCAATTTGGCATTGCTGTCAAAGGGGGAGAAGAATTATGTGATTATGAGGAGGAGAACTAGTGACAAGCTGAAGACATGGAGAGCATGGTGAATACTTGGTAATGTAAACAAGGATTATGATTTACAATCACATCATCAATAAATGGTGTTGATATTTGTATTGCCATCAATGCCAAAGGGGGAGATTGTTGGCATTTGCATGGAGATTGCATTAATGATATGTTATGTTGTCATTGATGTCAATTGACTGGTAATGATATTGCTGATGTTGTTGATATTGTCTTGTAACCAGTAGGATGAGCTAAGTGAAGGAAACTGTAAACTGGTATGTAAGTTTGTGAGTTGAACCGGTAATCGGTAAAAAGGTTAAACCCTATCTATTGATGTAACCGGTAAACCCTACCTGTTGTTTTTGTTAAACCCTAACCAATTAAGGTTGTTGAATTGGTTATGTTGGTTTATGATCTGATGATGAGTGGTAATGATGATGACACATATGATTATTGCATGAAGACAATTTCAAGTGTTTTTGGTGCATTGTTGTAACATTTTTTTGTCTAGGGAATGAGCAAAGTTTATTGCATATAATGCAAAGCACGTGATCAGTTACTGAGATTGAAGAGGTGATCAAGGAGTGGTCAAGGATTTATTGATTAATGTGCAGAGATTGCTATGTAATCTAACCATCATACTTGAACTGACTTGTTTGTAATCTCTATGAGAATTTGACTTATGTTGTGTTACCAACCCAATTGATTTGTTTATAAGGTCAATGGAGTTGTTTAGTTTAGTGTGCTAGTAGAGATTAGTTGCGTGTGTGGTTGCCAAACTAGATGATGTATATGCAGTTTGAGTAAAGGCAGATAGGGGAATAAAATGGATTTGATCAAGTAAGTGTAGTGCTATTCACACAGATCAAGAAAACTCTTGTTGTTTTCTAACAATTATAGCAGAACTGAAATCCCCTAACTGGGTAAGCTCTAACAAGCTTGGTGACTTTTCAAATCCTCCAACAAGGTGATCCATTAGCTTGGATTTTCAAATCCTCTACCGAGGTTACTCCTAATAGGGTATTGCTTCTAACAAGGCATTTGTAGTCAATCCCTTAACCGGGTGGTTCTTAACAGGATAAGTTCTTAACAAGACTTTTGTAAAGCTTTAACAGGCTTGGCTCCTAATAGGGCGAACTTCAGAAGAGTTCAGATAGTTATATTGTGAGTCTCATCTCACCGTGGTTTTTCCCATTTGGGTTTCCACATAAAAAATATTTGTGTCAAGTGGTGAATGTTTTTGTGGTTATGATCTTATGGTTGATTTGATTAACTACTTAACTATTTTGATAAGTCATGATAATCAAAAGCATTGAGAAATGAAGTCTGTAGACATATGATAAAGCATTTGGATGTTTATAAGTTTGATGTTGTTTACTGTTAATTTGCTGTAACAATCAACTGGTTTATCTTATGAGTTTTTATCTTGACAATGGTATTTCATTGATAAGTTTAATTTGAGAGATTGAAATTGAGTTTGGGAAAGTTTGTGTCAGTTTTTTAGTTTACTGATTCACCCCCCCTCTCAGTAATCTACCAGATACTTAGTCTTTCTTCATACCATCAGGTTCTACCTAAACAAGTTATTTTCACATGATCAAATGACTGACTAAGATGGCAAGGGAGATTTTGGTAGCAGAATAGACTTGATTCCAGAAACTTATTGTCATAAGATGAAAAATTATGAGCATGAAACATTTACTATTTAAGCAAAGATACAATGAACGAGAATTTAACCACTTCCAAAATTTACCATAATGAGAGATACATCTATATCTGAGAGCAATTGGAGGGGGAAGACCAAAAACTAAAATTATATATGTTAATTTTGATAAGAATCACTTTTTAATGTCAATCTCACTTGATCCCAGAGTTATGTTTCATCATCCAAAATCGAGTTGTTTTTCACTTGCATGGCATTGTTGGCTAGTATGATTTTCGCTTGATTACCTTTTGTGTACATGCAAGTGTGTTGAATATATCTGAGAAACTAAGAGGGGGGTGTGAATCTAAGTATGAAATTTTTGTTTTAACCTTAATGCATAGATCCAGAATAATAAACATAACTAACAAAACTTGAAAGCACATTCAAGAATTAGAATAGACACAAGAAACACTAAATTTTAATTGGAAAACCAAGAAGTGAAAAACCATGGAGAATCCTAATTCTAAATATATAAACACTGGTTAAGGTGATTTTTACAAAGAGTGGCTCACTGCCAAGGTGCTCATCATTGATTTGCTCACTGCAGGTTGTCTCACTACCCCGAAAGGCTCACTGCCAAAGAAGAAAGAAAGATAAAGATAATCCACCACAAAAAAACATAGTCTACACTTCCCAAACTGCTTCCATTAATAATCCACAACACTATACTCACACAACTATTGGATTATTTCAATCTCCCATGTCCTCAACACAATAAGCCACATATCAATTCATCACATAAAATTTGTATATGTACTGTCTCTGAAAATCATACTTCTCAATATTGGCTAAGACAAAGATCTAAAAGAGGTCTCCACTAAACATTCTGATGTTGGTGAGGAATGAGAAGTAGACCATATCACACCGTTCCTCATCGAACATACATTACCAAAGCTAGACCCAAAATGCATCCGTAAGTTATACAACCTTAATGTCTAGTCCAAGGCCTCGAGCTGAAGAACAATCCAGACCCAAAGATAATACCAAGGAACAACTTCTAAGATACCAAACTCATTTGGTAAAATCGAGAAACCTCCAAGCACACAATATACCTAAGTCAAATAAGCCTGCTTATCAAACCGTATTCGGACCAAAATATTTGACATCAATGATAATACATAATGTAATGCTAAAAAAGTGATCTTGTGATATTGTGGGGATGAAATAATGATTCGATCCATTCTAATAATTTTGAGAACTAAATAATTAGGCAAGGATTTTACTAGAATCATTTTGATGACATTACAAGAATCACCTTGAATAATGATATCTTGATTTCAACTCCTAAATGATTTTTGCAGGGTTTTCTCAACTCTGTACCTTTGATATTATTCTGGATAGCATTGATGATGGAATCAATTGAAGAACACAAGTGATCACTGAAAGGGTGGTGAATTAGTGATATTGAAAAATGTTTTTAAACCAAAAGTGTGCAAATGCCAAAGATATTGATAAGATATAAACACACACACAAGTCAAGTCACAAGACACAAGATATACGAGGAAAACCCAATGTTGGAAAAACCTTGATAAGAATAGCTACTGGAGTCTACTGCTCCAATCCAGCCTCATAATGAAATATTTGATTACAATATGTTTAGGGAACCAACCCAAGAAGCACCAACCCCTGAGGATTTTGAGTACCAACTCAAGGAGCACTAACCCCTGCTCTGAGCACCCACTTAGAAAAATATAATGATATCAATTCATTTAGAATGCATTGTAAAACTTTGTTAACAATGTGTTTTGTAACACTTAGACAATATATAATTCTTACCTTCTCCCTTAGATTTATTTTCTCTCTCGACACTTAGATTACTTTGCTTGCATCACTTTTCTACACCCTCTACACTACTGTCTGTTCACCATTTTTATTTTTCAGAACCAACTCCATTATTTGCCAACAACCATTATTTTTTTCACATACAACGTACCTTCATATCTCACTTTTCTTATTTTTTCAATTCTTTAAATCCACAAGTTTTCCCTCCAAAAGAGAAAATTCGAAAATAGTTAGTTCTAGCAATTACAAATCTTGTCTCATTGTTACAAATCTGCAACCGTCCACACTGAATAACTCTTTCCCTCTTTGGTCAACAAATCTTGTCGTTATTGGTATGCACTATATTTTTTCTCGTGTCACTTGATTTATTCTTTGCATATAGATTTCTAAATTTTACAATCTCCCACTGACTAAAGAGATTTGGTATCCTTCCTCTCTGCATTCGAGCTCTGTTTGTGTTTCATCCAAGTGGAATTCATTTTTCCTGTGTTCCACATCCTCAACATCCTTCTATGTTATCAAGTCAACCTTGGTTAGCAGCCCATGTGGACCATTCAACAATCGACACCCATTGGTAATGAAGAAGACATGTCGATTTGTTAATTTCTGTCACTTGTAGAATTTTACCCAGACTCATCTTCCATTACAATGAAGAGTCTTCTTATCACTATAGCTAGGACCAATCGACAAGAGGCAATTATACTCATATAGATAGAAAACGTTATACCAAAATGAAAATCGTGTTGGCAAGATAGAAAAGCCATCACAATGAAATGGAGCTTATCGCTATAGCTTAAAGGTTTGCAAGAAGCATTTTGGTGTCATGCTAAAACTCCAAGTCACATCGACAAATGAAATCATATCACTCAGCCCATGAACTTGTCACACTGAAAGAAGGCAATAACAGTGTAATGCAAAGGGGCAACCAAAAGGTGAAAGGGTCTTGCCGAAAGGGAAATTCATACCAAAAAGCCTTTTTGCCGCCATGGGTGCCACATAAATGGGCTACTTCTTTGACCAGATCAACAACTTATATAGGTGCACGATTGTGCGTTTAAAACAAGGAGCTAGTTAAGGCTAACTCCACTACCCTCTTTTCTACTTGGCACTTGGGTCCCCTAAGAATATGACACCACCAACATGGACCAATCAAAAACTACCAAGTAGATATCATCTGAAACTCAGACAAGGTGGGCACCCTATCGGGTGTCAAAAAGTTATTGGATCTTAGGCTTGAAAATAAAACAACTTCTTCTTTTCCATCTAGATTCAATAAGAGGATAATCTGAAACTTGTACAAGGTGGGCCTGCTATCGGAGATCATAGATCAACCAAAAGTTAGTACTAAGAACAAAAATAATATACTTCCACTTTTT
Organism: Cryptomeria japonica; assembly: GCF_030272615.1. Classification (NCBI taxonomy): domain Eukaryota; kingdom Viridiplantae; phylum Streptophyta; class Pinopsida; order Cupressales; family Cupressaceae; genus Cryptomeria; species Cryptomeria japonica. The sequence goes on along the minus strand of NC_081414.1, from coordinate 201,464,417 downwards.
TAGCTGGACACGATAGGTCGATAAGAGACTTGGATAGGCCCCACACACATAAATCATGATGCATTAAATAGACACCAATTATCTTCAAATCCATGGTCTGGGTTAACGTGCAATTGTGGGACTAGATGATCCTACAAAATTAAGCTAACCCCGTTGCTTTGCATGATGATATGTTGACCAGATCCGAGCAATGTCACACCAGAATACATCATGTTTCCCAAACAAAACGCCCATCACATCGAACTAGAAACCATGTCGGCCAAACCAGAATTCCATAACTCCGAAAAGGGACTCTATCATGAAGGATGATAAGAAAGGAATATGGTCTTTGCTAAAACGCCATGTCTCATCGAAAGATTGCTGCCATTTGGAATTCCAACAATTTTTAATCTACAACCTTCATGAACCAAAGATGATGGATCAAAGATACTAATAGACATATTTGGAGCATGCACATCATGTGTAATCCATTCTTTTGCACAACCTCAACTAATAATGCTTGCATTTTATCTGCCACCAGCACTAGTTGACATCAATGAAAACAATGCCAACATCAAAAAGGAATTTCCATGGTCTCTTTTGGTTCCTAAGGATTGTTATTTTACTCTTCCTAAACTACCTTGTTGAGATAGAGTAAGGTGAGCTAGCAAAGTTCCCTACGATAAGAGGATGAGAAAAGGGATTAGACCAGTTGTTTGTGACGACTTTGATATTATTAGGAGGCATCAATGTTCTCACCAAATTGTTTACAAAAGAAACACCTATAGACATGCTACATTCTCCTTCTTTGTACATTGTTAATCGTGAGAACCTTTAGATGACAAGCAGTCAACTGATAAAAATTAGCTTTGGGGATGACTTTTTGCTTTCATAGATTCAACCAATTGAAATTTGAGGGTTGTTTGGCCACAAGAAAGATAAAACATATGTTTACATAATAATTACCTTCATTACATGCCAAATAAATGATAATATCTTTAAAATGATTTCTATAGTATCTCTGATTGGAAAGAATTTAGATGAGTTCCTTAGGCAAAACACGAATTTGAGGGTCAAAGAAATTAGGGTCAATTATATAGGTTGGGTGAATGTTTGAGGAATCCCAATTATTTTTGACTAAATTTTCTAGTCTTCTTTTGAGATCCAATTGAATAGAAGAACAAATTGGCTTAAATTCCAAGGGGTTGGCAAAATCCAAGGATATTCCTATAATCTAATTCTTACACCATTATGAAAAATGCTACTGGAGAAACAAGGCAAGAAGATTGGTGCAGGGGCACCATAAGGACACCATGAGGGATTAGGAAGGCTCATGATTTATCATAAGTCATTTTACATTTAATAAGGTCCTCAGGACTAATTTGTATGGTTTTGAATTAGTTTGGACCCCTTTGTAAGGGCATTGATCCTATTAGGCATATATAAGCCAACTTGGTCAACCTTGGTCAGTGGGTCAGTAGGAGTCTAAGGAAGGGTAGGATAGGTATTTTATGTTGTTTTTAATTATAAGAAACCATTTTGAGGCATTAATGTAATGTTTGGTGGCAAAGTGCCCAAAATGCACAATTTTGTAAAAGTTGTCAAATGTTGACAACTTGTCAAGGAGGAGCAACTTGTCTCCAATGGCCATTTTTATTTGAAATTTAGTTGGAGGTAGTTGTTCTGGTTTTATTAGGGGTATATATACCTCTTGTGGTCAAATATTTGGAGTTATTGAAGTTTTGGAGTTTTTGCAATAGAAACACACATATTTTCTTTTCAATTTCGTTGTTCTTGATCTTTGTATTTGCTTGTACAGATTCATTTACAAGTGCAAGGCACATGGTTGTGTAGGGGAATGAATTAAATTAAATTTTCACTTGGTCTGGTGAATTTTTATTAAGTTTTTATGGAGATCCATTAGTTTTTCTAAAACCAGTCACCAAACCCTCGCCTACCTAGGGTTTTGGATTCAAATGCCAATATCTTGACTTTCCATTCTTGTGAAATTACAGACTTTGGTAGAAAGTAAGGGCCATGTATGTAATCTAGGAATATGGTGGTTTTGGATAGGAAGATAATTGCATCAGGGAGATATGGCAAATAAAAGACCAAGCATCTGTATGTGACTGGTCCTGGTTGAAAGAAAATTGAAGTGCTGAAAGTTGTATGGGTGGACTAGACCCAATAAAAGGGTGGATTTGGTGTGTTTTAAGTTGGAAAGACCTATTCCTAGTATTGGTGTGATGGAACCAAGTCTTTATTAAAGGGTTACTTTGTAAAAGTGGTCGAATTGGCACATTAGGTCTATGAGATCAATCAAAACCATTGACCCTACCTTGAGAGATCAGGAGCCCATTCTGAAATATGTTGTATAATGGAAAAAAGGGTATCCCAAATTGCAAGTTTTTTGGAGGTTTGTTTGTAACAATTTCAAATTATAGGCCAAAAAACCTCAAATCTAGGGCTAGTAGCCAACTAGGTCATTTCAAGGTAAGTCATCCTTGGAAGTGTAGTAATCACATAAAGATGATTGAATTATGTTATATTAAGCCTATAGGGTTAGAATAGGGTTGGGTCAAGGTTATAGTCCATCCCATGCAAGTAGGAAGGATTGTGTCCTCATAGATCAAGGAAGTGGTCAATGAGAATAAGTCCAAAAGGACATATTGGTGTGACAAGTTGTATGAGGAAAGATTGTGTTACATTGAATGATGAATTTGGAAGGGTATTTGTGTGAAGACAAGAGTTATTTGGATAGGTTTGTGGGTAGTGGGGTGAATAACCACTAGTTCCCTATGGGCTCTGCATCAAAGATCCCTATTTTTAGTAAGATTATTTCAAACATTTGATACTTTAGGTAGTTGCTTGAAATGGAGGAAGAAGAGTCCCTTAAAATCATTATATATTTAGATATCATGGTTTTAGACTAATTTTAATCCTAGTTGATGAGTTTCTAGCTGATTTTGAGAGGAGAGAATGATTCCTTTGTTTAGACTTTCTTATGCCCAAGCCTCCATTCTATTTATAATAGCAAGCTGAATCCTAGATTACTAGAGAAAGCCTATTATTTTGCTCAGTTAGTGACCAAAGAAATATTCCTTATATTTGTTCTAGGTTAGAATTCATAGCCTTGGGAATAAATAATAGAGAGAGTATGTACACAAAGCTACTTTGAAGTAAGGCATTCAGTAGTTGAATTTTTCTAGTACTACTAAGAAGAACCCCTTTCCACATAGCTAGTTTCCTTCAAAAACTTTCCAAAAGATTATACCAAAGTAAATACTCAATTGTACCATTAGTGAGAGGCATTCCAAAATCTGATTGGGGGAGAAGATCGATTTGGTTATTGAGAATATTCACAATATTTTTTTCCAATCTTGGGTCTGCATTCATGAATAAGATAACACTTTTATTGAAATTAACACGTGAAAATATATTTTTCCATAGTTAGAAAGGATTCTTCTCCTTTCTTTGGCTTACATGGTGGAGGATTTTTCTAGAAGTAAGGTGCAATCTACAAATTCTTGATGTGACATCAATAGAAGAGACGAGGAAAGGTTGAAGACTCTTAGGTGGCCCTTGAGAATGCTATTTTCTATATTCCATGCCACAACTTCAAGAAAAATGATGAAAACTTAAGGATAGAGAGGATCCCTTGTCTTATTTCCCTAACATATTTAAAATAGATAGAACTAAATAGGATGGAGATAAAATACAAAATTCCAAACATTTAAGAATTTTACCTCTAAATCCACTTCTTTGAAGAAAAAATGTAGAGAAATTTCCTTGTTTGTTTATGTAATATTTTAAAATATCAAGCTTTAGAATCATACTTTCTTTATTACTTATTTCCATTGAGTAGAGGATTTCATTAACTAGTAGCATAGAATCTATCATTTGTCTTCCAGAAATGAAGCCTTTCTGATTGATATGGATCATTTTTTCAATAGAATGTTTGATATGTTGGAAAAGCCATTTGGAAATAAATTTATAGACAGTGTTATATATACTAATAGGTAAATATTCAGACATTCTATTGACCCCCTATTTTTTTGGGAAATAGGACTAGGAAGGTGTGGTTACGATCCTTTAGAAGTTCAACAAAATGAAATAAATAATTAACTTTTTGGACAATATCTGAACTCACACTATTCCAATGTATTTGAAAACAAGTGAGAGGGAAACCATTAGGCCCAAGAACCTTGAAGGGATTTAGAGAGAAGACAATATTAGATTCACTTCCTCCTTGGAAATTGGCCTTTCAATAGATTTTAAATTTAAATTTGAAAGCGAGCAAGGAATTACCTGTAAGAGATGTTTCATTAAAGAATCTAGTTAGCAACTCCACTTCACTTGAGGATTTAAGAGGTCTTTGAATAATCTAATAGCTTCTAGGTGCATTTCTTTTTCAAAGGTTAGCCACCTATTATGCTCATCCAAAAGTTCTAAAATTTTATTCCCCTTATTATGGTTAAGTATTTATTGATGAAAGAATTTGGTATTACGATATTCCCCATTTAATCACTAGTTCCTAGAACTTTACTTCAAATATAGATTTTTTCATTTTCAATCAAATTATGAAACTCTTAAATAAACACAATATTTTCTCTAGCGGCGAGGTCCTCTATTTGTCCCACTATATCAATTTCAACTTGAATGAAATAAATTATTTCCTTGGTTTCTCTATTTTGAGTAAACATATTATCGAACAAATTTGTATTCAAATCTCTTAGGTTCCTTTTAATGAAATTAATCTTTTTATTTAATTTTAGGATGGTCAGACCTTGGATATCAGCCTTCCACTAGTTAGCAACATGAAGATCTTAATATCGAGATGGTGAGTCAACATGATTTCGGATTGAAATTCAATTTTTGGCCTTTCACTAGGAATATTTTCAATTTAGAAACAATTGAGAATGGTTAGAGTTGATCATGATTAGAGAGGAAAGTCTCCGAAGATCAATTATATCAATTAGGATGTAGAAATTTGCGATCTTCATTAGACATTTGTTAGAGGAAGGAGACAACAAGTAGGAAATGACAATTTTAGAAGAACCCACATCATAATCCCATTTTCCAAATCAGGTATCACTATTTGGAGAAACCAAATTGACTGGAGTGGGAAGCAACTGAAAAGATGTCTCCAAGAAAAAAATTGAAGGGTGAGTGTGAGAATCATTTAGCACCACAAGAATCAAATTGTTAGATACTATAGGAGAGGATGAAAGGTATAGGAGGTTAGATAGCTTTACATATTTATCTATTTTAGATCCAATAGAGATTGTATGTTACATGAGAGACTAGTTCTTTATTTTTGTCCTTAAGTAGACAACTAAGGCTTGATAGTTTTACATTTTCTTCTTATGAATTTAGTTGATAATATTTCTTTCCATGTGTTTTGGAGAATTTTTAATTATGGATAGTTGAGTGTGTCTTGATTCATATAGAGAGTATTGTATTATACATAGTGAGTATTTTTTAATTCATGTTTGTTGTAGTGTTCTTCTATACAATTTAGTATTTCTCATTTCACAAGATGAATGAAGTCCTTGTGAATAGTTGAACATGCATCAATTAGTGGCAATTATTGGATAGTTAGAACATAGATTGATATGTTTCTCTTGAGGTGTCATGTGTTAGTTACAAGCTTTGGCGGAGTTTTTTGTTTAGATTTTTATTTGTGACTAATATTTTCCATTGTAGTGTCATGTTTTATATTTTCAGATGACGTAAGAAAGGCAAAATAAATTTGGGTTTATATTCCATCATATAATATATATGTTAGTATAAATACTACATAAATAGCTAGTAATCTACTCCTAAATAAATTTTTGTAGTATTAATTATTGTTTTCTAGTTCCACTTGTTTACTTTGTAAGGTACTTGTTGGGTAGTTTGCTAATTAGTTTGGGAATTTTGGACAAGAAGATAATAATTTATAAGCCCATGCAATTTATTGCATTGATATCTTAAAGGATAATAATATTTAATTATTTTAAGCAATTGTGGTGCAATGAATTTTTTTGTGTGCTAGAATTAAAATATAAATTGATTCATGAGTTGTAATTTAGATCATGGTGAATTATTTTACTATTTCTCTAGTCCTTGACCTATTTGTCATCGTCAACTCTATCAAAATCTCTTATTAGAGCTCTTGAGTCAACTCCTTGCATATATAAAGAGAGGAAAAGGGTTGTGGATAGGGATTTGCCTTGGGTCAAACCCCAATTTAGGAATTAACCTTGAAATTGAAAGGATAATTGTAATAGAAATTGCAGCAAGATACTTTCCTTTTTAGGGAAAGTCTAGATCTGAAATTGAATGCTTTTATTTGAAATGTATATCTTAATGAAGCTTGCTCGAATCCTCATGTGAGGGTTTTAGGATGCCTTGTAGAATGTATTCATAGAAGGTTGATCATGGATGACATCTTGAATGCTTGAACTTGAGTCTTGACTTCACTTCTTCTATAATTCTTGATGAATGTTCAATTACTTGCTCACCTAAATTGAATTTACTAGAGTGTAATTGAGATCATTAGACATCTTAGGAGTTCATTAGATTTTAAATGAGAGGGGTACACCTCCTTTTATACCAGACTGCCTGAAAAATATTAGAATTTTTGGAGTAGGCCAACATGAGATCTAATTTCCTACTCACTTGATGTGACCATTGTGAGGACTGAATTTGGGTAGTGAGTGAGAGGACCAGGGCATTGTGGCACTAGGGTCTTAAGATAGGACCAAGATACCCTAACACCCTATTCCTAAGAATCAGGACTCAGCCTTGGGGCAGAGACAAGAGAGAAGGTGAAAATATGGGTTTTTGGGGTGGTGTGAGTAGAATTAAAATAATCATTGAGGATCGAAAGATGAAGCACCAAGGTGAGGACAAAATTGTATGTGGACACAATTTATGATGCTACAACTATAATTAGAGTTGATGATGAAATAATTTGGTGCAGACCTAAGTTTGGGGAATTCTCTATTAAAATGGGATACCAAATTCAAAATGGAGTTTGAAACGCAACACCTTGGGTTACAAAATCGTGTTGGAATCAGGCAACACTTTCCAAGGCCGAGGCCATATCTTTTGGTAATGCTCCATAAGAGATGTTTGGTGGCAGATAGACTGTGGACTATTGGCATCTCAGGCCCTTTGAGATGTACACTAAGTTTTTTGTGAATGCAAAATGACCTGCTATTAGACTATACATAGACACTGATATGTTGGGACTGGTTACAAAAATTTCTTGGGTGGAAAACTCCTTGACAAAGGGACTTAGTGGAATGGTTTATAGGTTGGCCAATGTTAAAATGAAACCCACTATGGGCTGATATTTGTATCATTTCTCCTTCCATTTTGATAAATAGAATGTGTGGAAGGAATGAACCAAGATAATCTTCAAGGAAACTGAAATGACAGTGGATTCTTTAATCAAAGTCATAACGAATGGAATTATCAAGGTTGCCAATTCAAGAGTAAAATTAAACAAGAATACAAGGTTCTCATGGTGGGATGAAGACATTAAAAAAGGTGTGGTTGGATCTTAAAAGACCACTAATCAGTTCCAACATGATGAAATTAAATAGAAAAGAAATCATTACCTGATAAGACCTAAAAAAATGGAAGCTAAAATTTGATGGGGCTACAAAAGGAAATCTTGGCCCAATTAGAGTAGGATATATCATCAAGAATTGGCATGGATAATGTGTATGGGCCACGCCGAAACATATTGGTTTGGCCATGAACAATGAAACATAGATGGAGGCAATGGTTCTTGGATTGAAACTATATAAAGACAAAAAACATCAAGAATGTGGACAACTAGGGAGATTCTCAAATTTGCATACAAGATCTAATTAGAAAGGATACCCCCAATTGGAAATTGAAAAATTGGGTATCAATAGAATGGGATGCCATTGGTGATCTGGGAATTTTCACTATTTCTCACACCTATACGGAAGTAAACCGTGTTGCGGAAAAACTTGCTAACATGGAGTTCTTCAAGTTGAAGATGTTAGGATAGAGTCAAAACCATCTAGGTGGATGGGCCTCAAATAAACCCTAGAGAGATTATGTACTCAAAGAGAGTATCTAAAGCATAGTATGATAATCACAAGGAAATTGATAGAATGACTGCTATGATGGTCACCCCATGAAAGGAACAAAAAATTTCTATTCATGTGTACCTCGGGTTTGTCTATGCTTTCTTTTCATTCCCACCTCTCAATAGACATAGAGATACTTTAGAATATTACTTAACTGATCTCCTACAAGGAGTGATTTAAGAAGATCCATGAGGAATGATAGATAATATTAGATGGGATCTTTGGCTCGCTTAGCATCTTGACACAATTTAGAACAAAACTGAATGACAATTCATGTAAAAAATTGATAAGAGTTTATTTTGATGGTATGGATCGAGGTGATACTTATTCTTGAAAATATTGGGAGAGATATGGGAGGAGGATCAAGTGACAAGTAGTTTCTAAAAATATCTATTAAAATATGATGACAACTACTCTCTCATTTGATAAATACAACATTGTGATTCATGTGTTATATCGCAACATGACGATGGCAACGCATATGGAGATGGAGTGTAGATGTGTAGATGAAAAACTTGAGGAGCAAATTGCTTACCTATTCACATTAGAAAAGGAGGATTCAACTACAATATTGAATATTTTGGGGAAAGACCAGTGGGTAGGAGGCCATGTCCACGACAGAGAAATATATGATTAATTCCTTCTTCCCTTTGTGCAAATTTTGGGCGACATGCTATGAGGAGTGAGGATTGTTGATAGATATGTGAGAAGAGAAAATTTCTACCTAAAGGTTTGTGAAGGTGTGGACAAGATGAAGGTGATTCTTGAGTCCAATATTTTCTTAGGAATCTTGAATTTGTCTAGGGAGAAAAATAAGACAAAGCTCGAAATGGCTTGGAGGCTCTTTCATAATGGAGTGGCTAAGAATAATTGCATAGATCTTGAAGGAAGTGGTTGACAAAATGGTGAAAATTGGGGCAGGTGTTGGATACTTCTATCACTAAGACAAATTTTTCAAATATTGTAATAACCATAACATCTATCTACATATCTATGTAATATTTTTATGCTTAGTAGAAATGGAGGGAGATACACCCAGTACTAGTAGCACTTATCTAAAAAAATAAAAAAATCTTTGCAGGTCAAAAAATATAAAAACTACATCTGAAAAAATAAACTTGTGACAAAATAAGAAACAACACACAAGCTATAAAGTGAAACTGATAGATGATCCTTCTAAAATATTCAGAGAAAATAAAATAAATAATATATATGAGAACATGTAAAATATGAACCTTCTTAAAAGTTAATTTTATTTTGTTTAAAAATAGTTGTATTATATCAAATGAAATAAATTGTCACATGCTTCATAGTTCAAAAGGATGTATAAAAGAAGTAAACAAAAAAAAAATTGTAGAAAAGAAAACAATAACTATAAATTCTATGCTACCACTTTTGAAATGCTATAACCAAAGATGTTTTGCTAAACTTCGAAAATAAGTTAAACTAACAAATCAAATGAAAAGAAGGCAATTATAATATATTCAAATATTTTTGGCTATTATACTAACCACTAACAAATTAAAGTGCATATTTCCTTCCCCTTCTTTATGTTGGCATCCATCAATGCCAACATTAAGGACCATAGAAAGAACAAAAGATTTCTTGTTCTTCATGGGGGTTTTCTTTTCTTGATCCATGAACATATTATTTAAAACACTACCCTCTCACTCGTCTAGGGTTCTTGAAGGTTCTAATGAGTCTGAGGAAGATGATCATGTTAGCCTTTCTTTTGACGAGGAAGAATGAAATACTGATATGGAAGAGTTTGATTCTGGGTTAGAGTATTCTTTAAATATTGGTCACAAAGTTAAGAGAGGCAAAGCTTCCTCTATTTCTACTTCTAATTTTGATTCTCATCCCTCCCACAACCTTATCCCGAATAAGCTTTTTCAGCCCCTTCTAGGAGTGATAAACCCACCTTCTCGAAGGACCTCAACGTCGATTCTCCTTTTCTCAGCCTAGATAGGGAGAACCCAAATGATGTCCTAACCATTGCACGTGATGTAGTTGTGGGTAACTTTAAAATGTTTAAATGAGCTTTCCAAGAGATCAAGGAAATTAATATCAAACTCTGCCCAGACAATTAATAGAAAACAAGAAAACCAAGTTGCGAAACAGTGGACCAGACAAAATCAATTATGGACTCCATGTAGAAAATAGTGGGTATAGTTAGTGATATGAAGAAAGACTATGACAACAGAATATCCTATCTGGAAGATAAACTTAAGAAAGAGTATGAGGGTAGATTGAGTCAAATGGAGAATAAACTCCAAAAAGTTGATGAGAACCTAACTTTGGTCACCTACAGTCATAAAGTGGTGAATTTTTTTGCAGAGAGCATAAACACCATGGTTGGAAAGCTCAAAACTTCCCATCAGGAAGGAACCACTATGGATGTGGATGTCGATGCATTGGATAAAAACCAGAAGGAAACGGTTGAGCCTTGTATAAGAACCAGAGCCGATTTAAAGAAGAAATCTGCTAGCCGAGAAATTGAGGAGCTCAAGAAAATTGCTCTAAACATGACTTAGCTAGAAACTGAAGTCACAAAGGCTCTTAAAAAATTGTACTAGTTTCTTCCTCTTTGTTGTCTCTTTGCTAGGTTTTGTCTTTTTGCTGGTCTTTTGTTGACTTTGGGTTGCTTTTTTAATGGGTATATCTTTATGCAACATTTTCATGTAGAACTTTGTTAAAGGGTTTCGGGTCAGGCTTCAAAACTTGTTTGTTCCATAATAAAAAATAAATTGTAAATAATGATATGTTTTAAATTAAGCTTAATATTTTTTTATCTATGATTTTGTGTTTTTGGCATGAAAATAATTATTTCGAATCCATACAAATGAGATCAATGATATAAACAAGTCTTCAAATAGTTTATGACTAATGAAAGAATGTTTCTTTAGTATTAATGGAAGGAAGTACCAATTCTTGTGAGATTCAAAGAATTAGTCAAACAGTAAACATAAATTCTAAATGTTGATAAAAATATCAATGTGATAGAACTAAATTTGGAAGCAACTGATGAATTGTGTAGGAATCTCACTTCAATATCAATGTTCAGGCAAGTACTACTTCCTTAGAAAGGTGGTCAACTATTTTCAACAATCCTTATGTGACAACCAAATATATAAGTGGGTTGCTGGTTCTACATGGAGAGGTAATCCACTTAGTTGATCTAAGTATAAGAAATTATATTAACTATTTTTTAGACATAAATACATGTGTTCTTGTGTGATCATTATCTCTTCTTGTATCATCATGATTCCTTCTTGTGTCATCATTAGTTATTCATGTGTCCTCATGAGTTCTTTTATTATCAATAATTCTTGTGTCATCCTTCCTCCGATTGAAAATTTCTTTATTTTGCTTATTGCAATTGTAAGTGTCATTTGATCCTCCCCTTTGTCTTAAATTGTTTAAATCAAAATCTTGGGGAAGTTTAGCACCAGATTTTGCTAACATTAAGAAGTATTTTTCTTTTTCACCCTCTAATATTTTCTCCATGAATTTATCAAATTTAGGATCTTGTTGGATTTCTCTGATGTGTTGATCAGTTGTCTCTTCGTCTTATATTTCATTTCCTTGTGTCATTTCCTCACGATCTTCTACCATTTCAATTGTTTCTATTTCTGTTTCTTCGATATTTCATCTCTGAGCCTTGGTTAAAATGGGCATACACGTGTTCTGAATGTTTTGAGAGGTTTCGATTGTCTATAATGTGCCTCAATAACTGATCAATTGTTGATGTAAATATGATAAAGTGATATGACACAAAATGATCATTCAAGTATTTGCAAGTTTTTTGATCCTAGTTTGGAGTGCAAATTTTGTGATTTTGATATGATCAAGTTCAATAGGAACGATATATCCTATGACAGAGAACAAGGTTAGTTTGATCAAGCGTTGTAGTTTCATGATAAAGGATGATAGATCTTGATGAGAAACTATATTTGAATGATCAGTTTATCAAAGAAAATGTGATGATGCACTTTGAGATGTTAGATCTTGAACTTGTTGGAGATGAATACTTGAAAACTTTAGCGTGTCTAGCATTGAATCTATTTTGATAGAAGATAACTTGACTAAGTGCTCCGAGAAGATGAACTAATCACTATGTTTGACTGTTTGAGAAATGGGTTCTTTTTGTTTTTTGATTTTGGTGTAGTTTACCAGAAACATTGACAAAATGACTAGAAACATCAACAAAATGACCAGGAACACTGCTTTAATGACTAGAGAAGCTGACAAACTGATCAGAAACGTTGATAAATTGACTAGAAAGGCTGACAAATTGACTAGAAACGCTGAGAAACAGACCGAAAACACTGACAAACTGAACAGAAATGCTGAGGAACTGATCGAAAAATGCTTCTATACAAACCAATAACATTGTTATACTGACCAAAAATGCTATTCTATAATTTAGTGACTCAAAAGTTCAAATCAATGACGTTTAGACTCAGAAAATGGGTTGTTTGAACTTAGAAGATTTTTGTTTTGACCCAAATATTCGATTTTCAGACTCAGATAATTGATGTTTAGACCTAGCAAGTATAAACTGAGAGATCTAGTGTTGAAACATGAGAAAACTAACATTCAAACAAAGAGAGATGTAGTTTAGACCAAGGGAGCTGGCATTTAGACCAGGAGAGCTGATGTTTGGACCAAGAGAGCTGTTGTTTGAACCAAAAACTCTGAAATTTAAAATAATGATGTTGGAACTTAGACAATGGTTGTTTTGACTCCAAGAGCTGATGTGTAGACTCAGTTTACTGATTTTTATACCTAGCAAGCTCAATCTTGGAGAGTTAATGCTGAAATATGAGAAAGCTAACATTCATACCAAGAGAGCTAGAGTTTAGACAAAAAGAGCTGATGTTTGGACCAGAAGAGATGACGTTTGGACTGAGAGAGTTGATGTTTGGACCAGAAGAGATGATGTTTGGATCGCGAGAGCTACTGTTTGGACTAGGAGAGCTATTGTTTGGACTGTGAGAGCTACTGTTTGGACTGAGAGAGATACTGTTTGGAATATGAGAGCTACTGTTTGGACCTGAAGAGCTACTATTTGGACTATGAGAGCTACTGCTTGGACCGTGAGAGCTAATCTGCTGTGAAACTTGTAAATTTGATAGTTTGAAGTTTGAGTTTGCAATTTTTGTTGTATCTCATTGGATGATATCTTGATGTGATTTACAAACAAAAAATCTAGATTGTATTTTCTCCCAAAGGACACATAAAGTGTATGCTCAAGAAGCTTTAAAGAAAGCCCAAGTTTTCATGGGTTTTGAACAATTGAAAAGACACCATTTAGTCTATCCTATGGAGATTGGATTCATTATTAGTTCTTATCCCACACTTGGTAGCCTATCAACTCACACAACCTTGTCACCCCCTAAAGGGCTCCTGGGTTTTTGCCTTTGCAAGAGCTAGTGGAGTCCCGTTATGAGCCTAGCAATAAGGTCTCAAAAGGGGAGTTCACACATACGCTCAAGAGAGACATATGGTGAGTGTATTTGGGAGAGATTCATCCCCCTCCCTACACTAAGAATTTAATAATGTTCGGAGGTGAACCAGGTAGCTTTTAATTTAATTGGAACTAGTAAGGGATCCATTTGGCGCATTGGGGTATAAACTCAATTAAGAGGTCTCCCAGCCTTGAAAACCAAGGTTAAATATACCTGAAGGTACGAAGGAGAGCTATTACCGAGCACTTCCGTTGACTTGATTTTCATCAAATTATGTTTCTTTTAAAGTCGGTTGGAGTACTTGGTGTTAGCCATTCCCACTTGGGTCGTTCCCCTCTTGTTGGCTTTATGAGCTTCTCGAGAAGGCATGCCCGCTAAAGATATGCACTATTGAAAGGAAAAGATGAGTCTATCTTTCTGATCACCTAAAAAAGGTGAGAGCATACTCGCCTATTATCAAAAACACATACGACATGTTTGTACATTTCCATTATAATTAGTCTATGTGCCTAATTTATCAAAAATAAGTGCAAAATCCTGCAACTACAAACAGAGTTAGTAGTTTACATTGCATTCTTTGGCGGCAAAATAGTTTGTAACTTTGATCTTTTATAACAAAATAGGTACCTGCAAATTCAACAAACTAAAAATTAGGCTCTGGAAAATTACAGTCCAGATGCAGAAATGAGAAATGCATAATACAACATTGAAATTATCAATGAAAAACTGAGAGCGCTATCAAATTAACCAAGAACGCCATAAAATTAACCAAGAATGCTATCAATTGACCAAGAATGTTGTGCTAAACCTCAAGAATGTTGGCAAACAAACTGAGAACATTACCAAATTGATTGAGAATGCTGCCATAATTACTAGGAACACTACCAAACTGACTGAGAATGCTGCCAAAATTACTAGGAACACTGCCAAACTGGCCAAGAACACTACAAGAATAACTAGGAATGCTGCAAAATAGACCAAGAACACTTAGGAAAAAATTGAAAAATGCTAAAGTACAGAAAAACATAAAAAACAGAGTTAAAAAATCCCCGATAACAGCCATTTGAAGTGTCGGAACACTAAAACGGAGACCCAGAACGTGAATCTGGAACTTGAAAGAGCTAATCTATGTGCCAAAAGAGATAATCAACCACTCAATGAGATTTCTTGAAATAAAACATCTTAAAGATCAAAGGGGCTAGTCCCCACGGTGGGTTCCAATTAACATGCTGCTAAAAATGAGGTCAATTATATTAAACATGCACATAGATGAGATAACAATAAGAAATAGGAAGCACAACTTGAAAACTAAATAAAATATGCAAACCAAAGGCCTCCTTTAAGATATCCCATCTTCCTCTATTCTTCAGGACCTTGAAGGTGTTGAATTGTTGGCTCTCAGTGGAGCAATGACCTCCAAAGTGGAAACTCGAGAGTTGAGTAGCTACTTCATGATTATGCAAATGGTATGAAATGTATGATCTAGCTAGAATGATCTATTCAAGCTACATGATTTGAGAAAAAATAAACTAGATCAAGATGCTCTGTTTAATCCAAATTAACAATTATGCTAGATGATATGAATTGAAATCTGTATAATAACAATGCAAAAACTATGAATGCAAGGGATCTTTATTACTCCAAAATGAGGGCTATTTTTAGGAATTCCAAAGCCAAAGTTGAGGTGGTAGGAATCAACGGTTTGGATTCGATTTGAAGATATCAAGGGCTAAGATTGAGGAAGTTGGAGAAGAGGTTGGAGGAAGGGACACATGTCATCTCTGTGGAGACAAGTGCACGGAACCTTGCTCATGAGAAGGCAAGTGTCCAAGGGAGAAGACATGTGGCAAGAGTGGCATGTGTCTCAAGGAGGAGATATCCAACCCACAGGAGGTTAGAATGAAAGAGGTTATGATGTGCAAGATAGGACAGGGTTAGTTAAACCTAGGATTAGATAGAAAGGGTTAGGTTAGGGGATGGTTAGGCTAGGTGGTTATAAGTTAGGAGCCATGTGCTCATTTAAATTTAGAAATTCAAATAATTAGGAAAATGGATAATTAATTTCAACAAACTTGGATTTGCTAATCTTAATTATGGGATTAGAATAATTGATTTAATTGGGGGGAGGATTAATTAATTTAGACTAATTAATCAAAGGGGATTACTGAAATTAACTTAATGAATAAATCCTTAGATTAATTTATTAGTAGATGAATGGAAAAATTAATCAAATTACTTGTGAATTTAATTAATTAGAAATGAGGATTAATTAAATACCCGCATATTTAATTAATTATCTTTAGACCATTTTTAGGTGTATACAATAGGCAATGTAGGCGATGAAGAGATTGAAGTAGTGATGTAGTTAGATAGTTAAAACCAAATAAAATATCTATCAAAGATCCAACCAAATCAAGTATTCACCTCAAAATGATTTGTATTTATTGATTGATGTAGAGTAGAATTTTGATCCTAGTTTGGAGTGCAAATTTTGTGATTTTGATATGACCAAGTTCAATAGGAATGATATATCCTATGACAGAGAACAAGTTTAGTCTAATCAAGCGTTGTAGTTTCATGATAAAGGATGATAGATCTTGATGAGAAACTATATTTGAATGATCTGTTTATCAAAGAAAAAGTGATGATGCACTTTGAGATGTTAGATCTTGAACTTGTTGGAGATGAATACTTGAAAACTTTAGCGTGTCTAGCTTTGAATCTATTTTGATAGAAGATAACTTGACTAAGTGCTCCGAGAAGATGAACTAATCACTATGTTTGACTGTTTGAGAAATGGGTTGTTTTTGTTTTTTGATTTTGGTGTACTTTACCAGAAACACTAACAAAATGACTAGAAACACCGACAAAATGACCAGGAATGCTTCTTTAATGACTAGAGACGCTGACAAACTGACTAGAAACGTTGATAAATTGACCAAAAAGGCTGACAAATTGACTAGAAATGCTGAGAAACAGACCAAAAACACTGACAAATTGACCAGAAATGCTAAGGAATAGACCAAAAAATACTGCTATACAAACCAGGAACATTACTATACTGACCAAAAATGCTATTCTATAATTTAGTGACTCAAAAGTTCAAATCAGTGATGTTTATACTCAGAAAATGGGTTGTTTGAACTTAGAAGATTTTTGTTTTGACCCAAATATTTGTTTTGCAGACTCAGATAACTGATGTTTAGACCTAGCAAGTATAAACTGGGAGATCTAGTGTTGAAACATGAGCAAACTGTCATTCAAACAAAGAGAGTTGTAGTTTAGACCAAGGGAGTTGGCATTTAGACTAGGAGAGCTGACGTTTGGACCAAGAGAGCTGTTGTTTGAACCAAAAACTCTGAAGTTTGAAATAATGATGTTAGAACTTAGACAATGGTTGTTTTGACTCCAAGAGTTGATGTGTAGACTCAGATAACTGATTTGTATACCTAGCAAGCTCAATCTTGGAGAGTTAATGCTGAAATATGAGAAAGCTAACATTCATACCAAGAGAGCTGGAGTTTAGACCAAAAGAGCTGACCTTTGGACCAGAAGAGATGACGTTTGGACTGAGAGAGCTAATGTTTGGACCGTAAGAGCTACTATTTGGACTGAGAGAGCTACTGTTTGGATCATGAGAGCTACTGTTTGGACCGAGACAACTATTGTTTGGAATATGAGAGCTATTGTTTGGACCCAGAGAGCTACTGTTTGGACTGTGAGAGCTACTGTTTGGACTGTGAGAGCTACTGTTTGGACCGTGAGAGCTAATCTGCTATGAAACTTGTAAATTTGACAGTTTGAAGTTTGAGTTTGCAATTTTCTTTGTATCTCATTGGATGATATCTTGATGTGATTTACAAACACAAAATCTAGATTGTATTTTGTCCCAAAGGACACATAAAGTGTATGTTCAAGAAGCTTTAAAGAAAGCCCAAGTTTTCATGGGTTTTGAACAATTGAAAAGACACCATTTAGTCTATCCTAAGGAGATTGGATTCATTATTAGTTCTTATCCCACACTAGGTAGCCTATCAACTCACACAACCTTGTCACCCCCTAAAGGGCTCCTAGGTTTTTGCCTTTGCAAGAGCTAGTGGAGTCCCGTTATGAGCCTAGCAATAAGGTCTCAAAAGGGGAGTTCGGACATACACTCAAGAGAGACTTATGGTGAGTGTATTTGGGAGAGATTCATCCCCCTCCCTGCACTAAGAATTTAATAATGTTAGGAGGTGAACCAGGTAGCTTTTAATTTAATTGGAACTAGTAAGGGATCCGTTTGGTGCGTCGGGGTATAAACTCAATTAAGAGGTCTCCCAGCCTTGAAAACCAAGGTTAAATATACCTGAAGGTACGAAGGAGAGCTATTACCGAGCACTTCCATTGACTTGATTTTCATCAAATTATGTTTCTTTTAAAGTCGGTTGGAGTACTTGGTGTTAGCTATTCCCACTTGGGTCGTTCCCCTCTTACCAGCCTTATGAGCTTCTCGGGAGGGCATGCCCGCTAAAGATATGCACTATTGAAAGGAAAAGATGAGTCTATCTTTCTGATCACCTAAAAAAGGTGAGAGCATACTTGCCTATTATCAAAAACACATAAGACATGTTTGTACATTTCCATTATAATTAGTCTATGTGCCTAATTTATCAAAAATAAGTGCAAAATCCTGCAACTACAAACAAAGTTAGTAGTTTACATTGCATTATTTAGCGGCGAAATAGTTTGTAACTTCGATCTTTTATAACGAAATGGGTACCTGCAAATTCAACAAACTAAAAATTAGGCTCCGGAAAATTACAGTCTAGATGCAGAAATGAGAAATGCATAATACAACATTGAAATTATCAATGAAAAACTGAGAGCGCTATCAAATTAACCAAAAATGCCATCAAATTAACCAAGAACGCTATCAATTGATGAAGAACATTGTGGTGAACCTTGACAATGCTGGCAAACAGACTGAGAACGCTACCAAATTGATTGAGATTGCTGCCATAATTACCAGGAACACTGCCAAACTGACTGAGAATGCTGCCAACATTACTAGGAACACTGCCAAACTGGCCAAGAACACTACAAGAATAACCAGGAATGCTGCAAAATAGATCAAGAACACTTAGAAAAAAATGAAAAATGCTAAAGTACAAAAAAACATAAAAACAGAGTTAAAAAATCCCCCATAACCACCATTTGAAGTGTCAGAACATTAAAACGGAGACCAAGAATGTGAATCTGGAAGTCGAAAGAGCTAATCTATGTGCCGAAAGAGATAATCAACCAGTCAATGAGATTTCTTGCAAGAAAACTTGTTAAAGATCAAAGGGGCTAGTCCCCACGGTGGGTTCCAATTAATGTGCTGCTAAAAATGAGGTCAATTATATTAAACATGCACATAGATGAGATAACAATAAGAAATAGGAAGCACAACTTGAAAAATAAATAAAATATGCAAACCAAAGGCCTCCTTTAAGATATCCCATCTTCCTCTATTCTTCAGGACCTTGAAGGTGTTGAATTGTTGGCTCTCAGTGGAGCAATGACCTCCAAAGTGGAAACTCGAGAGTTGAGTAGCTACTTCATGATTATGCAAATGGTATGAAATGTATGATCTAGCTAGAATGATCTATTCAAGCTACAAGATTTGATAAAAAGGAAACTAGATCAAGATGCTCTGTTTAATCCAAATTAATAATTATGCTAGATAATATGAATTAAAATCCCTATAATAACAATGCAAAATCTATTAATGCAAGGGATCTTTATTGCTCCAAAATGAGGGGTATTTATAGGAATTCCAAAGCCAAAGCTAAGGTGGTAGGAATCAACAGTTTGGATTCGATTTGAAGATATCAAGGGCTAAGATTGAGGAAGTTGGAGAAGAGGTTGGAGGAAGGGACACATGTCATCTCTATGGTGACAAGTGCAAGGAACCTTGCTCATGAGAAGGTAAGTGTCCAAGGGAGAAGACATGTGGCAAAAGTGGCATGTGTCTCAAGGAGGAGATATCCAACCCACAGGAGGTTAGAATGAAAGAGGTTATGATGTGCAAGATAGGACAGGGTTAGTTAAACCTAGGATTAGATAGAATGGGTTAGGTTAGGGGCTGGTTAGGCTAGGTGATTATAAGTTAGGAGCCATGTGCTCATTTGAATTTAGAAATTCAAATAATTAGGAAAATGGATAATTAATTTCAAAAAACTTGGATTTGCTAATTTTAAGTATGGGATTAGAATAATTGATTTAATTGGGGGGAGGATTAATTAATTTAGACTAATTAATCAAAGGGGATTACTGAAATTAACTTAATGAATAAATCCTTAGATTAATTTATTAGTAGATGAATGGAAAAATTAATCAAATTACTTGTGAATTTAATTAATTAGAAATGAGGATTAATTAAATACCCGTGTATTTAATTAATTATCTTTAGACCATTTTTAGGTGTATACAATAGGCAATGTAGGGGATGAAGAGATTGAAGTAGTGATGTCGTTAGACAGTTAAAACCAAATAAAATATCTATCAAAGATCAAAACAAATCAAGTATTCACCTCAAAATGATTTGTATTTATTGATTGATGTAGAGTAGAATTTTCAGCATTTAATGACTCCATAGTATATTAATGACAATATATGGCACCTAGAAAGTACATATGATAGCCAAGAACTTTTTTCTTTTGGCCCTTAATTCTTTGCCATGGAAATTAATGCAAAATACAACTATGTAAATGGAAATTAATGTAGGATGAAAATTTAGTTGGAAAATATTGAATACCATTTATTTTAAAAAATAAATATAGTAATTTGTATCATCTTTTGTATAGTCATTAAAAATTCAACTACAAAAAATTATCCATCTCTAAATGAGTGTTACTTTAATAAAAAATATCAGCACGACCATCGAAACAATTGTCATATTGGTGTCTTTGACAATTACTGAGTTAAATTAGTCCAACAAGTAACAATGAAATCTCAAAGTCATGGAGTTCAAAACCTCTTCATAGATTGATTTAGCATATGACGGCTATAAAATACATATTGTAGCTAAGAATTATGTCCTTTCCCCATTAATTCTTTGTCAATGCCTTTGAAACTTGATTACGTTTATTAAGCAGCATGACAGTTATGGTCGTGTTGGATTCAGTGTTATGACCAAGTTTACTGAGCAACAAATTGGTTACACAGTGTGAGATAGGTTTTGATAAAAACCTCACACAATATAGCCAATCAGCTAATAAACATGTCATTTTTAAAATCTATTTTATTCATCATCTTAGAATATGGTTAATCAATTTCTTTAGGCTGTTGCCTCTCTAGATTAGGTTGCATTCATAGTAAAAGTGATCATTTAATTCACGTTAATATTTTCAATAGAATGTAGTTAAGTTAAATTTATGATAAAAGATTGCTTGCTAAATTATCTTTATGAAGATTGAGAGATTACACACTTAATTGCATTAACTATTTATCTCATACTTTTATTCAATTGTTTAGAGACTTAGTTAGTGCTTTCATTAAGCATTTTCAACATGATTTATTTTGATTAAAGTTACATTTATCAAATTAGCACAATGCAAAGAAAGAGATGGTGAAACACTAAATGATTACGTGTTTACAAATTAAATTATGATTAATAACTTAAGTTATCAACCATTAAAAAATGAGCTTCAAGGTTTATATATCAACAGCCTCCTTCCCATTATTAAAGAAAATATAGTTTTAAATACTTGCAATTCATTTTCAAAATTATCTTCTAGAGTATATAGGTATGGACTTAAATTGTTAAATGCTAATGCCTTGTACTATGACATTCCTAATACTCCTCCTTGACATAACCTCATGTTTCAATCAAAGTCAAGTTTGAAACATGGAGTCAATGAGGGTGGATTTCAAAGCAAGCACGAGCCTACATAGTATGTTAGTACCATCAATTACTCTTGTGTCAATATCATTAGTCTAAAACCAAGGGAGCATAAAAAGTTCAATAGATTGTTTGATCACCTACATAGTATGTTATAATAAATTTTGCAACATCAACTTATCACCTTGCTTCTCATTGAATCAATTGATACATCTAGATCTATAACCCATAAAATTTTAATATTATTTATTTTGGTGATTATCGTTGAATAGTTAGACACGCTATCTAGGTAGGCACGTAGTACCTAAACATGAAATACACATGATCATATTGATAATATTGTGATTTAATGAGTAGGTATTAATAAATGGAACAAATCTATAGCATCCCTAGATTAAAATCTCAAAATCTACACTGATCACTTCGTAGTGCACCAACATGATGAGTCTAATCAAGAGGAAGTGGATAATTAGAATCCTTCCAATCATAGAACCATAATGCTTTTATTAGCTTTATAAAAAATAGACTACATGTTACTTAATACTAATAATGAAGCTACAAAACATATGGGCATAAATAACAACTATACTTGCAAGTAGCATCTATTACATACAATGTGATGGTATGATGGTTGATCCTAGATCTCTAGAGAACATTATAATAGAAATAAGTGTACCTCAAGAGAAAAAATGAGTAAAAAATAACAAAAGATACATCATTAGCTATACATTCTCATAGTTATTTTCCCAAGCGTACAAAAGTTCAACTCTATAAAAATACAAAATATACTTCATTAAATATGTAGAGAAAGGGACAACAACTTAGCCTACTTCTCTAAAGAGAACAACACATTTTTAACCTTTGTATATCACTTTTGTACATAGAGGGACACTCTATGAGCATCCACCATCATTATCACCACATGTGCATCATGAATTGTAGAGGCTAATTCCATGCTTAGACACATGGGGTAATGATTTGTATGCCGTGTCTCTTGGAGCTATTGAGGTTGAATCATTTGTGCTTGGCTTTACCAATAACTGGTTATTCCCTAATTTATACATATCACATATCCTATAATGTAAAACTAGTTTTAGGTAAATTATAATATTGCTATCAGGATTCAACTGTGTAGATTTTTAAGTCAAACTCATTGACCCATGTTTCATGATTAGTGGTTCACAAGAACCCATCTATAATCAGAATGAATGGTCCACTTAGCACTCATTGCATCTAGGTAATGCTCATAAAGGTGAAGCATTGGGCCTTCTTGAGAGGTCACCCATCCTAGTACTACAACTCACGCACACTTAACCACAAAGTTTCTTACAAGGTTAAAATCACTTAGCTTGCAACCCCATTTGCAAAGTTGGTTTTAGGTAAGTTGGTTTTGTTAAAATGTTCCATGAAAGATTAAATTGTGTGTGTGTGAGTGTGAATTTTGGTATACATAGTTTCAATTCTACCATGTAATTAGATTGGTTGAAGTAATGAAGTTGTGAGGATGAGTCATAGTTTTTATACATAGATCATATAGTACCCCAGTTCAAATCAAATATAGATATTTTTACATGATTTTGGAAGTGGTGGATATAAGAATCTCTATTATTTTATTATAAGTGTGCATTATTGATTAAAGTAAAACACATCATGTTTGTGAATTTAAATATGTTTATATATTATATTTTTAGAGGTATCAATAACATTCCAATACTAAAACTAATAGATATAATATAAAATGAAAATAAGAAGAAGAATGAAAGATACAATATGTTAAAAGAATGGACTATATTCTCCCTTAAAAGATGATCAATTACATGAGAGGCATTCGGCCCTTCTTGAGTAAGGGAGCTTGGCATTGAGATGAATAGGTTGTAGAATTCTTTGTGGACAGAAAGATCTCAAAATACCTCGAAACCTCTTTTATGTAAATATGTAAAGAATAAGCAGAGCGATTTTTAAATGAAAAAAAAAATACCCGGCGAACACGAGAGAAGGCCGAGTCAAATTGATGGCCATTCATGAGCTCGGTCAATTCAGATGACAATTCATGGGCTCGGTCAAATCAGAACGTTTCTATCGTCAACGGTAGTGTAGAGAATAGGACAGGTCCGTGCGGAGACTCGAATCCCTTATAAATGCCCACACCATATTTCCATTCTTCACATCTTGATAAACAACACAGTAGCAGCAATCGGAATTGGCCTCTCCCTTCATATACACCTGAGGATTGATTATTTTCATCAAATTCACATAGGGAAAGAGAGAAACAGTAGACGCTATTATAACTATGGAGGCTCTCAAGCTAACAAGAGCTCTTAAGAGTAATACAGTTTTGCAGTTAGTGACACAGAAACAGAAACATGATCATGTAGGATTAGCGAATTATGCAAATAAATCATGGCGTATAAATCTTGATCGTCGTCAGGTTGTGGCTTCGTTGGATGGTCCAAACACAAGATACCTGCAGCAGAAGCAAGTTGACTTGTTCATACGCCCGCTAACCCAGTCTCACATCGACCAAAACCCCAACAAAGATGAAGATGATGATTAGATGGTTGTGGCAAAACTGCGTTTGGTGGCGGCAGCAGCGGCAGACCGGGCAGAAATGCACGGTGTCCTCGCACAGCAAAGAGACGGATGGAACAAACTCCTCCTCGCTTCCCTCACCAACATCACGCTGGCCGCGCTCATTCTCCAGGCTTTACCCAACATTAACGATAGTAATAACGTTGTCGCCACACTTTTGTATGGCTTCTCCACAGCTTTTATGTGCGGTGTAAACAAACTCCAGCCTTCGCAGTTAGCGGAGGAGCAGAGAATGGCGGCTCGGCTCTTCCACCAGCTCAAAACTGACATCCACACAAACCTTGCTCTGCCTCCCCGCCTTCGGCAGGAGAAGTGTGCAGATTCCTTCCTCGCCAAGGCCTACAAAGCTGTGCTTGCATTGGATGAGGCTTATCCTCTGCCTCTCTTCCCCGGTATGCTCGACAAATTTCCCAAGATTGTACAACCAACAGTTTGGTGGCCTCAACATGAACAAAATCATCAAACCCAGAACCAACGTCCCCATACTGACAACAACACAACCATCAATGGATGGAGTGCAGAGGTAGAGGAGGAGTTGAGAGGTATTTCGGAGACGCTGAAAACTGGTGATATTGCAGAGTATGTGGGGCTCAGCCGCAAAGTACTGGGAGCAAACAGTATTCTTGCAATAGCCGGCCCGTTGCTCACTGGGATTGCAGGGGCACTGAATTTGAATGGCGCAATGTTATCTATGTCAATGGTGGCGGGCGTGTTGGGTGTTGTGGGCAACACACTCAGCCATGCAGGTCAGGTCGGAATGGTGTTTGAGATGTACAGAAACTGCGCAGGATTCTACCATTTGCTGGACTCCTCCATCTCAGACACTCTGAGCGAGGCAGATCCAGAGGCCAGAGAAAACGGAGAGCTATTCCATTGGAGATTGGCCTTGCAGCTGGGTCGCGATCCTCATTCTCCTCTTGCAGATTCTGACTCCAAATTTGCCGGCAAGCTTTTCTGATTAATTGTTAATACACACAGACACGGCCCATTTTTTCAGGCTCCGGCCTTGTACACATCTATACATACATGTTACATGTGATTAATCCATACAAACTCTTATCCTCACTACAGCCTCGCGTTTCTCTTTCTTGTTCTACATGCTGCCTGATTTCTGATGCGTTATCCCATGCAGTTTTTTATATTTTTAACACGATTTTTTATATTAACTCACCATGAAAGCACGTGGAACATAGACACTACCCATGAGGATGAAAAGAGATTTGTTTTATAACAAACGACTTGTTAAGGAAAATTGCCCGACTATGAGATTTTCTAGGTGCCAGTCTCCAAATACACAAGTGCAAACAAACTATGTTCATTAGCTTGTAAACAAGACATGCCTTTGGTTTTCTCATTAATCCTTCAAGGAGTGTTTTGGAATGTGAACGATGCTTACATATATGAGAAGAAGAATGGCAGATGAAGAAGAATGAAAGCAACCACTAGAAGACAAGTCACATAGATATGCCCCGAGAAAAGCATTTTGACGAGTCTAATATATTTTCTACTGACATCAACGGTTGCAATACTTTCGTAGGACATCCATGTGAGACACTTCTTCTTCCCTTTTGGAAAAATGTTGGAACACAATGTTCAAAGTCCCTATGTACTTCCATCCTTCGTATCCATATGAAAACCTAAAATCACCAATTAATACACTCATGCAGGTTCATTGGGGGATATACATTAGATTTTTTATCTCATTTTGTGTTTTTATTTTTACTCTTATTCTCCAAGAAAAAATTCTTCACATGACTACTTAAGATATCCCATGACTTATTCTAATGTTTTAAGGTTGATTCATTGCATGGATATGACATGCAAGATTTACTGGCTTGTGAGGACATCTAGACATTTTCCACTGCTCTTCATTCTTTGAGCATTGTCTATATTGATTGTGGGTAGTCTTGTGAATAGGAAATGATTTATTTGGATTGCCTTTGAATTTGAGTGTGATTTTCCAAGTTTTACAATTAAGATTTGTTGTTAGGGTCTAAATGTCATTCTATTTTTTATCCTCAGATCCCTACTAAGGTGTTTTAATAGGTTTCTTTCTTAATTATATTTGCGTATTATGATTTTTTCTATTTTTGTAGGGTACCATTGCCTACAAAAGTTCTACCTTGGGAACCATGAATTATACATTTTAAGGGGTGACCAAGCCCAACAATCTTCGATTTGCATTGCATATGATTTAAAATATAGATGTGGAACATGTCGACAACCAAGAATTCAAAGACAATTTATGTATGGATCCAATCCCACTTACAATGCTAGGCTTTTAGTCAACACAAGACTTATCCAAGTAGGAGGCTTCCCATCTTTATTGTAGCCTTCTAAAATTTAGTTATTTTTCAAATGTTACTTCACTATGGGAGATAATTAAACCAACCACAACATATGAAGGTAGAGAAGTGTGAGGATTTTCCTCTGTGTGTATTTTCCTTCTCAAACTAGAATTCTGAAAGCTATGATGAGACTGGAGACCAACTTATTGCAGCTTATGTGTCTATTAAATTCTCTCATATAGCTCTTCTTGGAGGACATGAATCATGGTAGCCATTTTATTGTTTAATTTTTAGCCATGAATAATTTACTCCTAAATATTAGATAGAAGAATCCATTGATTCTCCTTTAAATTGTTGACCTTTACTTCTAGGTACTTCCTTTGTTTCGTGAACACCACCTCCATTTTTATATCTTTTACATCTTTATCCAACCTCACCTAGCTATCAATGCAGATACCAAATTCTTCATATAATTTTAAATATCCTTGTCCATATATCCCTTGGCCACTTTTGAGCTTTTCTAAATACCACCTCCATTTTTATATCTTTTACATCTTTATCCAACCTCATGTAGCTATCAATGCAGATACCAAATTCTTCATATAATTTAAAATATCCTTGTCCATATATCCCTTGGCCACTTTTGAGCTTTTCTAAGTACTAGAGATTTAAGAAGTTAAAATTTCTATTTACCTATGTGCAATTTGACCATTTTGCACTTGGAAATGTCAGTTAGGAGGTTAAACGATTTACTAATTTCTTCCACCTTTCCAGGAAGTTGAATATTTAGAAAGCACTAGGGTTGGTTTGGTAGGAAAATGGGAACCACCTCTAAATTTTCATCTTGGGCATTTTACTTAGGAGGGCAAGGGGAAGGGTAGTTGAATGAAGGAGATCGGGGAGTTGAAATGTCAAAAGAAGATGAGAAAGCAAAAGATCATGAGAGTCGTAAACAATGAGAAAGTTTGACAAGGGAACACTTAAGTATATTATGCCTCAAACTTTGAAGATTGAGGGCTCGAAGGAAATGGTAGGGAGACAACAGAAAGCTTGACGACCTTAAAAATTGGAAACAATGACACTTAGCCACACTTAGCCACTTTTACAAGGGTACAAGTAGGGAGTTGGGGACGATAGAGAAAGAATGCAAGCGTGGAGAAAGTTAAGCAAATTATATTAGGTGTGCATTGAGAGGTGTTTCGGAGACCCTTAAAACTGGTGATATTGCAGAGTATGTGGGGCTAAGCCGCAAAGTATTGGGAGTAAACAGTATTCTTGCAATAGCCGGCTCATTGCTCACTGGGATTGCAGGGGCACTGAATTTGAATGGCGCAATGTTATCTATGTCAATGGTGGCGTGCGTGTTGGGTGTTGTGGGCAGCACACTCAGCCATGCAGGTCAGGTCGGAATGGTTTTTGAGATGTACAGAAACTGCGCAGGATTCTACCATTTGCTGGATTCCTCCATCTCAGACACTCCTAGCGAGACAGATCCAGAGGCCAAAGAAAACGGAGAGCTATTCCATTGGAGATTGGCCTTGCAGCTGCGTCGCGATCCTCATTCTCCTCTTGCAGTTTCTGCCTCCAAATTTGCCGGCAAGCTTTTCTGATTAATTGTTAATACACAGAGACACGGCCAATTTTTTCAGGCTCCGGCCTTGTACACATCTATACATACATGTTACATGTGATTAATCCATACAAACTCTTGTCCTCACTACAGCTTCGCGTTTGTCTTTCTTGTTCTACATGCTGCCTGATTTCTGATGCGTTATCCCATGCAGTTTTTATTGTTTTTAACACTATTTTTGATATTAACTCACCATTAAAGCACGTAGAAGTTATACATTACCCACGAGGATGAAAAAATGTTTGTTTTATAAGCAAGGATATGTTAGGAAAATCGTTTTCTAGGTGATAGCCTTGATGTACACAAGTGTAAAGAAACCATGCTCATAAATTTTGGAAGCAATACATACCTTTGATTTCTCATTAATTCTTTAAGGAGTGTTTTGGAATGCAAACAATGCTTACAGTAGAACAAGACTGAGAGAGGAAGACGAATGAAAGCAATCACAAAAACATAAAAGATAAAAGCATTTTGAAAAAATTCAAAATTTTAAAGTATACACATCTAATGTATTATAAACAGAAATTAATGATATCATTGTTCTTTTGAATACAATAATGGAAAAATAGAAAGTTACCAACTAAAACACTTAGTGTACTAAATAATTATTCGTTTCCTTTGTGATCATTCTTAACTTTCATGGCAATGTATTTTATTCTTTTCTTTTTTTTACAATTTATATTATTTGATGAATTTTAACAAATTATATGCATGATAACTCGTATCATTCATGGTGAAATTGCTAAGGTCTACAATCTATGCATGCAATGCATTTAGTTTTAGTTTTCATCAAAGTATTTAAAATATTGCATCCATGATGTTAATCCTATAGTAAAATACTATTCACAACACTATAGGTATTTGAGTTTAGTAGCTAGATCTACCACCTTGTAGGGAGATTAGATATCACAATTGTTAGTTAATTTAGGGTTTACATTAACCCAACCATCTCATAAGTGTAAACCAACCCGTAAACCAATTTTTCTCTAGGGATATACCTGATTTATTTATTTGCAACCCATAAACCAATTTTTCCTAAAATAATGCTACCTTTGGGTTTAGAATAATCTCGTTGTTCCTAATTATTCATTTCAACCTTCTAGCAATAAGCCTTATTTTTTTAACAATAATATTTAATATAATTAGCAAGAAATATATATACATAGAAAAATCACTAAGACATATAGATGTATCATTTGAAATCAAAATTCATTCAACATAATCTATTAAATAGATGAATACAAAAGTAGAATAAAAAGAAAAAGGTAACTTGAAATAGGTATAAACTAAAATGTAATTTAAAATAGATATATGTGGGAAGGGTTACCTTTTGAACTAGTTCTAGTTTTCCTAGCTTTGAAACCTTTAAGAACATACAAAGCAATAGAGAATTCTACTCCAAAGGAGAAAAGACATATAAAATAAGAAATAGAAAAAATATAAAAATTATAATTTAAAAAATAATTGAAATTAAAAGTTGTTCAAGTGCTAAATTCATCCATCCTTCTAAAATTAGGCATTTTTGTCTAATTTTTGTTGCATTTTTTATTAATAATTATAATACAATATAGTATAAATAAAGAAAAAATAAGTTATCATGCTACTAAATCAATAAATGTTAGTAGTGTTTATAAATGTGTTGTATTAAAGTTGTTAGTTGAAAGGTTATTTATCAAAAAAAAATTATGGGAAATTAATTAGTTTACAAGGTTTGTCTGAGGAAATTTTCTACTTTTATAAGATAGTGCAATTTGTTTTATAAACATAAATAATTAAGCATTTCTAAGATTATGTAATTTAGAATTTTGTATTCACTATCACTTTTCAATGTTGTATTAGAGATTTTTTAATATATTTCCTAGTTAAGATATAGAGAAAGGAGATAAGTAAGAAGGAAACATTTTTGGATGAAAAGAAAGGATTCCCACTACTCTCAATTTGTTTTTGGATGCAAATTTTGAATAGATTAGCTCGCAAAAGGGTCCATACCTATAGCAAGCTAGCCATCATTTAAAATGGAGTGAATATCATAAGTCATGGGATTATGAAAAAAAATTAAAAAAATTAGAGGAAACTAACAACCAAAAACTATAGAAAATTTTGGGGAAACCAACTGGATATAGAAAGAGAAGCTAGGGATTGTTCAACAGTTTGAGGCCATTTATGGCTTGCCATGCCTTGTAGAGAAACACTAATTTTTTTTGAACACCACTTTCCTAGGAGAGAGACCCGAATTAGCCAGAATAGGTAAAGGAGGGAGGAGTGAGGAGTGCCCCTTTGCATGGATTTTCCTTCTCGAACTTCTTGCATCTTATATTTCTCTTTTCTCTTGTGGAAATCTCATTGCAAGACATGAATCATGGTGGCCATATTCTTAACTATTTATATACAATAAACAAATGAATCCTACATATTAGATGGTAGCACCCATTGATTCTCCTTTAACTTGTTGACCTCTTCTTCTAGGCACTTCCTTTGTTCCATGAATCCCGCCTCCATTTTTATATCCTAGACATCTTCATCCAATCTATCCCAGTTACCAAATGCAGATGCCAAGTTGAATACCACATATTGATGAAAGTGTTTTTTCTAGTTAGTTGAGTTTAATTAGGCCATTTATCAATTTGAAATGCTGGTCATGAGGTCAAATGATATATATCTCCTCTGACTTTTCAATTAGCTGAATACATAGGAAGAGCTAGGGCTGGTTTGGTGGGAAAATAAAAACCACATTCAAATTTTTGTCCTGGGAACTTTTCTTAGGAGGGAAAGGGGGAGGGTAGTTACTTAAGAGGGAGGGTTGGGGGGAGCTGAACAAACTAGGATTGCTTTGGGAAAAGAGCTTGAAGTACTTGAGAGAGTCAAATTTGTCATCTGAGATTGAACGAGGGGTATCTTCTTGGGGTTTAAAAATTTTATTTTGCCTTTAGAATTGGGGGCTAAGGTCAACCATAAGGATTTTTTCTTTGTGGGAGTCATATTTGGCCTTTGAATGAGACTTGTAGTGTAGTAATTATTTATAAATCTTGTAGGTTGACAATGGCAAGCCTCAGTTTAGACTTGTAGAGAGAATAGGGGTTGACAAAGGGGACACTCAATAATTTATCTTGTTAGGAGTGGATCTTTCACTTTGAGGAATGAGGGAGGCTTTAAAAACTCATAAGATAGTGGCTAGGGCTAAAGTGAGCTAAATTAAACTAGAAATGGTGATAAATAAGGCATTTATTAAGGGAAGAATTTTTATAGGAACCACTACTTTCTTAATTGACCCCTTTCTTAACTGACTCCTCCAAAGAAGCATAAATTCAGAAAGGAAATTTTAATTTACTATTGTACCATAAATAATTAAGCATGGGGAAAAGAAAGGCATAAAACCACATTTAGAAACCCTCCAAGGTAACTTACCTCATGAAAATTTCAACTATTTTGACACCAAACACCCAGGAGGTCCTCCTTGTTGAAATCATTGTATAGATGATTAACCCCTTTCCTGTCATCCATGAATATTTTCATGGCATCTATGCACCTCCATTTAATTTTCTTGGGTAGTATAATCTTTTCATTTTGCAAATTGGTGACAGTGGATATGACTTCAACAAAAACTTGGAAAGAAATACCATGGACTAGCACATAACTCTCTTTGCAAGAGTTAGCAAATTTGACAAAGATGGCCTATTTGTACCCATTCATTTCTAAAATATAAGAAACAAAGTTTCTCATGACTAGAATATTATAAACTTCTTTGTCAATTATTAGCAACTCATAGTCCTTAGGATCCACCTAAATAAGATCTCCTCCCATGATGGAATAACCAACAAAGATGGAAGGGGAGATGTTGGTAGCAAAATAGACCTAACTCAAGAAAATTATTGTTTTAATAAGAAATATTGTGAGCATGAAATATTTACATATTAAGCCAAGATGTAGGAAATGAGAATGTATCCCACTTCCAAAAGCTACCATAGTTAGAGGTGCTTCGATATGTGAGATTCATTAGAAAGAAAAGTTGAAGAATTGATTATATGTGTTAATTTAAATTAGTGTTGCTTTTTAATTTCAACCTCACTTGATCTTGGAGTAAGGTTTCATCATCCCAAATCAAGATATTTTGAATCTGTGTGGCCATTTTGGCTAGCAAGTTCGTCACTTGATTACCTTTCCTATACACATGAGTAATCTTGTATGTTTTATAACCAACGATTTGTCAGCAAAATGCCACGACTATAAGATTTTCTATGTGCTAGCCTTGATGTGCACACAAATTATGATCATACACTTGAAATAACACATGTCTAAATGAGTCTTTTGAAATGTAAACAATTCTCATATGAGAATAATAATGAGCGAGAGGAAGAAGAATGAAAGCAACCACAAGAAGACAAGTTTTGTAGATATGCCCTGAGAAAAGAATTTTGGAAATACCCAAGCCTCCAAAGCACACGATTCTAATATAATATTTTCTGACATCAATGGTTACATTATGTTCATAGGATATCTATGCGAGACACTTCTACTCCCCTTTTAGAAAAATATTGGAACACAACTTTGGAAAATCCCTAAGTACTTCCATCCCTTTTATCTTTATAAAAAACTTAAATCATGAATTAATACACTCATGCAAGTTCATTGGGGGGGGGGGGGGGTATACATTAGATTTTTTACCTCATTTTGTAGTTTTGCTTTTAATTTTTACTCTCAATTCTCCAGGGAAACATTCTTCACATGATTAAGATATCCCATGGCTTATTCTTGTCATGTTTTAAGGTTGAATCATTGCATGGATATGACATGCAATATTTATTGGTTTGTGAGGACATCCAGACATTTTCCACTAATGTTCTTCATTCTTTGAGCATTTTCTATGTTGATTTTGGGTAGTCTTTTGAATAGAAACTGTTTTATTTGGACTGCCTTTGATTTCGAGTGCGATTATCTAACTTTTACAATTAAGATTTGTTGTTAGGGTCTAGATGCCCCTCTACATTTTATCCTCAGATCCTTATTAAGGTGTTTTAATAGGTGTCTTTATGAATTATGTTTGTGTATTTTGAATTTTTCTATTTTTGTAGGGTACCACTGACTACAAAAGTTATATCTTGGGAACCATGAAGTATAAATTGTAAGGGGTTATGAAGCCCAACAATCTTGGATCTGCAATGCATATGGTTTCTATAGATGTATAAAAATGACCATATTCCTAAATGAATATTTAATGTTCATTTTATTCTCATTCCTCTATTTAGTTAAATCTAATTTAATTAAATCATCCACTTTCCTCTATTTAATTAAGTAAATTATTCAATTTATTTATTTAAATTCACTTTAATCCTTTTATATCATTTAATTGAATAAATCAGTTAATTTAATTAAAACCCCTCTCTCTTAATTTAATTAAATAGTTCACCCCAAATAAATAAATCTAATTTATTTAAATTCCCCATTTGTAGCCAAATTAAAATAAAGAAATTTATTTTAATTAAATCCTATTATTCCTCACCCACTTGCATTTTACTACATCTCCCACTTGCCTCCTAACCGTCTTCCTAAATTCTTCTAGAATCCCTCTAATCCTAATCAATTAACCTAAACCCATCAATTATCCCCTTTCCCTAAATTTGAGGACGTCACTTCTCAAATTTGGAATAAAGTCTTCCAAAGGCATTAAAGACTTTATGCCTTCAATAAGCTAACTTGTTGAATACCCCCAAATTTGGAAGGACTCTTACAATTTGTCCCCAAAGTATTTCAGACCATTAATGGTTAACTAACCCTTAGTGGCATGGTTAGAGGCTTTTTGCCTAACTCAACCCTCATCTAACCCAAGGGTCTCATCAAGCATTCATTGCTTTGACCACGATTATCCCTTTAACCCTTGCACAAGAGTTTATCCTTTGGGTAAAACCTTTATCCATTGGATGACCCTAACCTAACCTTAACTCTTACCTCCTAGCGTAACCATGAGGTCTTCTCAAGCATTCAATGCTTCTCGCTTCTCCTCTCAAGTAGTCTTATGTTGACAATTGTCACCATTTTGTTGGTAAGAACTGTAAACATGGATTGATAATTTTGAATCCTGGCCCTTGATTGGATCATTCAATCCTGACCATCCATTGCCCTGTTTTTCCTATAAATAGAGTCCTCATCCCTCCATTTTAGGATCCAAGTCTTTAGCATCATACTTATACTCAATTTTAGCAATCATTTAGCCTCTCTTTGTAATAGAAAAAAATCTAATAATCATTTTAGAGTATTTCTATCATCTTAGATTAGAACATATAACTAGTATATCATGTTAGGATAGTATTTTTACTAACCTTGTCATCTTATCATCTAGTTTAGTTCATTTGTTAAAATCATGCATAAATAAGATGCATTCATACTAAATTTGATCTAAAATATCCCTCATTCTTGCATTTGTCATCCCTAAGTCACTTTGCTCAGTGATCTGAGAGCAAAGGCATTTGCTTAAGGGACCTTGTGAGATAGAGAACCATGGAACACTCCTTGGGAAGTTGAGCTATTCCTCATGGCTCCATAACTTGCACCAAGAGTCCCATGGGCGTGTGGGCAGGTCTTTAAATATTTTCACCATTTAAGTTTCATTGAACCGCTTTTCCTGCATACATTTCTGGCGCCCACCATGGGGCTTAACCCCATTAATCAAATCCATTTTTGAATATGATCAACTTTGCAGGTACGCGGGAAACAAGAATCGATGCATGGGGAATCTATCTTATCGCATCTGGTTAACACTTCAGTGCATCCGGTATACTATTCAGTGCGTCGGACTCATATCTTGGCACGTGGGAAAACTTCCTTAGTACATAAATCTTTTAAGTCTTTCCTATAGATTTTGATGCAGGAACTTAACAGTCCAGTGCATTTGAAAAATAGCTTAGCATGTCGGGTCTATCTGATAGCACATCCAGGGCATTCTGTAGCACATACAGTGTATTTTGTAGCACATCAGAGATAGAGGACAAGAAATAATCTGTAATAGAGACATCAAGTGTTAGACTTGTGAAAGTCCACAAAGCCATCATTTTGCTGATGAATTAACTGTTATTTTGCAAGTTACTAATGGTTTAATTGCAGGTTGGGATCTTTTTTTTATATTTTAAGCTAGATTTAAAGTAATTGGAAGTTTTTACTAACTTAGCTAAGTTAGTTAAAAAATTAAATTCCTTTCATTTCTTATTTAAGGCTAAAATTGAACTCACACCTTATTTGGGTACCTAAATAGAACCACAAACAAAATATTTCTTGTTTTCCTAGGAGATAACTTTCATTTGGGTTTCTAAAAAGAACCAACAAATTTTCATTTTGCAAAAAGAGCTTTTAAAAGTACCTCACCATCCTTTGGTGTATAAAAGAATCAACTTTTAACTTTTTGCAAAGAAAAATAACTTCACTCTTCCAAATTTATTCCAAGTTAAAGAGGGAAGTCCTTCCCCTTTTATTGATTTCTTTTGTGGACCAAAAATCAAAGTTTTGCTTTGTTGACAAGGTTTCTTTAGTAGATCAGATAATCATTGATTTGCAGAAATAAAATAAACACCATGTTTTTGTGGAGCAATATCTCCATATAGATTTTAGCAAATCATTGTGATAAAAGGCTAAAAAAAAATACTTTTGTGCTTCGCTTCGAAAGTGGCTTGTATATGCTCTTCCCTTAACTGGGTGATAAAAAAGCCAAACCACTCTTACGCTTTTAGTATTTTTAAGCATTAAATCCTTTAGCAGGCTTGCCCTCCCGAGGAGTTGAATAACTCTTAAAGCCATTCTTTGTTCGGTGTGAGGGGAAAGACCTAAGTGGGGAATGACTTTGAAGCCAAGTGTTCCAATCCACTATAATCAAAAGTGGAAAGTGATGAAAGTCCTTTTCAATGGTTGCACGCAGTGATTAGCCTTCCCCCAGCATCTTTATGATACATAAAACCTTTGTTCTAAAGGTTGGGAAGCCTCATGAGGGAGTTTATCACTGATGACCGAACGGGAAGCTTGATTACGAACTTTAGCATTAAAAATTTGAGCCAAGTCATTATCCAAACATTTGCAGTATCATAGTGCAAGGGTGGGGAAGAATCCACCCACAAGATTACTCACCATATATCTTCCAAGATAACTACTCAATTGTGAAGCAATTCACTTTGAGTTAATTTCTGGCAAAAGGCAAAAAAATGGGTGCCCCCTAGCGGGTGACAAGGCTGTTTGAGCTAACAGAGTATTGAGACTAGTGAGCTATGGTATTGTTGATGACCCTTGAATAAAGAGTTTGATTGAATTGTATTTTTTGTATCCAAACCTGTTAAAACACTGGGGATTTGAACACATCCTTGCAGAACATACACTCACTATTTAGACTAGGCAAAATGGTTATCTCTTTTATGCTGTGCTTTCATTTCTTACTTCAGAAGATCATCCATCATAGTTGAAACAAAGTTCAAAAATCACAGAAAACCACCAAGTCCAACTACCAAGTTAGTTTAGCGCGTAAGAGCAACATCTTAGCGCGTTGGAACCATATTTTAGTGCGTGCAAGCTTGAATTTAGCG
This sequence comes from Cryptomeria japonica, assembly GCF_030272615.1. Classification (NCBI taxonomy): domain Eukaryota; kingdom Viridiplantae; phylum Streptophyta; class Pinopsida; order Cupressales; family Cupressaceae; genus Cryptomeria; species Cryptomeria japonica. The sequence goes on along the minus strand of NC_081414.1, from coordinate 201,427,927 downwards.
CACCAGTTCTACACTTTAGCGCATAATCAATCCCAGCATTCAAAAGTTCAAATCTTAGCGCTTGCTGAAAACATTCTAGCATGTTGGAGCAATAGCTTAGTGCGTCAGGACTAAACATTAGCTCATTAAAATCGATAGTTAGCGCATTGATAGGACATATTAGCGCATGAGCTTTTAAACAAAGCAAAAATCAAACAGTCCGAGTCAGTGCGTCAGAAAGGCAGTTTAACGCATTGAGATCATTCTCTAGCACATTGAGGGTATTTGGTAGCGCATAGCCGAAACTGAGAAAACAAAGAGCGGAACAGAAACTATTTTTGAAAATTTTAAAAACAGTTTAGGAAACCCTTTTTGCTCACTTAGACTCCATCAGACAAAAAATCAAAATCAGAGTATCAAAACTACTCCAAAAGCAATTTCTCCTTAAAACGAAGTTGTCCAAATCCAAAAACTAGTCAAGAGATAAAGCACGTCTCTCCTATCAGAATTAGGTAACACCATCACACGTATCAAAAGGTCCTTCAATCAAACAAATTTTTATCCCAAAACATACTTGTTTTAAAGTTGTCAAATTGAGTTTCCATATCAGGAAATCTCTTATTCTATAACATTTGACGCGCTTTGTCATGACGGGGCATCTAAACCTTCATTTGATAAAGTAAAACTTAAAGTTTTCAAACAAGATATCTAAATCCAAAACAAATCAAAGGAAACCATTGATCCCCTGTGTATGACTAATCCTCATATTCTGAGAAGAAAGAGTATTTATCACAACACCAAGTTAAGGAAACAACAACCTAGTTCTCTGAAACTTGCCAAAAGGAATAGATTTTTGTACTTCAATCGCCAACTCTTCAAATCTCATCGAACATTCCTCCATCATATGTGCTTGTATCTTCAAGAAAAAACAAATGAATTTGACAAGGAACCATTGAAGAGTAGAGCATTTTGTTAAAAATCAGCATTCAATCAATGCCTAAATCAAGGAGGAAAGATCAATCGAGCTTTCTTCTCAGAAATTTGCATCACCTACAACACGCCTCGAGTATAGCCACCAACACCTAAACAAGACCTAGAAGAGGAATTCATTCCCTTCATCATAGAGAGTTTCTACTAGATGCCCGCTATCACTTGCTCTCAACGAAACAAACAAAGGGAAACACAACCAGATTCCAGTATGGGGCAACGATTATCAAATCCCTTCGACTATCCAAATATAGAAGACATGAAGATCACTAAAGAACTTCTTTAGGAATGCCAAGAAAGTGCCTCATTCCAAAGACTCATGGAAAGACTTATAGAGGCTAACAAAGAAAAATATCTACTCATGCTCGCAAGCAAAGGAATGAGGATTCCAGAGGACTTTGATTCAAACACTTTTCGAACAAGGTATCGACTCTATACTTATCAAGAACAACAAAGAGAAGAAGATGCAGGTGACCTTGAGCAAAACATACCTGAGCAAAAAATCCCTGAGAAAAACTTACTCGAGCAAAACATCCCTGAGGAAAATATACCGTTACACACGCCATTCCAAACTAGAAACAATGAGAGGGAAGAACTCTTCCCTTGGCAAACAAATGCACTCTTGGTTGCTCTTACACAACAAATGCAAATGCTGCAAAAACAAATGCAAGACATGCAACAAGGATCAACAGTACGGTATTCCTTGAAAGAAATTTATCCTTATCCTTTTGATAGAAGGTTAAACATGGTACCTTTTCCCCCAAATTCAGACATTCCCAAATTTGACAAGTATGATGGGAAAAGTGATCCACGTGATCATGTTCGGGAATTTTGTACCATGAGCCTGGAATTTGCCATGATGACACTTATTTAATGAGATTATTCCCAAGAAGCTTGGGAGGACAAACAATAGAATGGTTATCCAAGATCACACCTCTTGTCAGATCCTTTGATGAATTAGTCAACAAATTCATCACTCAATACTCCTACAACATTCAACATTCCATCACCATGCTAGATGTCTGCAATACCAAACAAAAAAACAATGAAACATTCATGGTATTCCTTCAACGTTGGCGATGAATGATCCCAAGATATCCTAGAGATGTGCCTGAAAAGGAAAAAAATGGAACTTTTCATTGATAACTTAAATAGAGAGATGAGTTACATACTCACACTCCAATGCATACCATCTTTTGCTAAATTAATTGAAAATGGCATACAAGTAGATGAGGCATGTGTCAAGAAAGGAACATTGAAATTTTTCAAAGAAGGGACAAATTCATCCAACTCTAATTACAATAACCAAAACAACAACAACTTAGACAAATCCAGGTTTTGGACTAGAAAGAAAAATACTAGAAATCAAGGAGGAAACAAAACTAATAATGTGAAATCCAAACAACCAGTGTTAGCTTTATCAGGTAATCCTTAGGCTAGAAAGAATCAAAAGGGTGCTAACCAAGGTACTAACACTTATGCACCAACTACCAATCGAGATCGTCTTAACACAAGCAACACCAACGATACCCAAGACAATAACACCAATCGAGGACCTAATACAAACTCATGAGGTAACACCAACAACTTTACAAAATGCATATACACACCATTAGGGCAATCATTGGAGTCAGCATTCAGAGAACTCCTAGCAAACAAAATTATCTCCTTACCAGCAATCAACAACATTGAACGACAAATCAAACCACCGTGGTGGAATGACACACTTTTGTGATTTTCATTGAAACAAAGGACATCAAACAAATGATTGCATGAGATTGAAAACATTGTTCAAAACATGATTGATAGAGGTGATTTAACAGTCGATGGTCTCAAGACAAATGGTGACCATGGTGCCTTTAAGAATCCTCTTCCAAACTACAATAAAGATGGAGCTTTGACCTCAAACGATACACGTGGAGCTCATATCAATCACATATACAATAAAACCATCAATCATATATCAACTGATGACAATCAAGTAAATGTCATTACAATCAAGGACAAATGTGAACATGAATCAATCAATATAGCCACCAGAGCTCAAAAATATGTCTTAAAAGGACATACTTCAACATCAAACACCATACCCAAGATTCAATATGACCTGGTCAGCCAACTGTGCAAAACTCCTACTCAAATATCTATAATTGAGTTGCTGAAACTTTCACCAAAACACAAAGACATCTTGGAACAAGCACTATTGGAAACAAATGTACCCCAAGATCTAGATACTGACAAATTCCAAGCCATGATGGCTCACATGACAGGGCCTCATAATCTTACCTTTTCTGAACAGGATAATATTTCATTAAGCCATACACACAATAATCCACTCCACATTGAAGTCTTGGTCTACAAACATTGAGTCAAAAGAGTATTAATAGATGGAGGAGCTAGACTCAATATCTGTACCTTAAAACTTGTCTGTGCATTGGACTTCTCTGAACAGTCTATTGATCCACGCAAAAAGATCACTATCAAAGCATATGATGATGAAGAATGATCATCTAGAGTAACAGTGGTGTTGCCAATTCAAGTAGGACCAATACAAAAGGACACTATGTGCTAAGTCCTAGACATAGACCTCACATATAATATCTTATTGGGTCGATTGTGGATACATGAAATGCAAGTAGTACCCTCAACTTATCACGAGCGTGTTAAGTTCCCTACAATGGACAAGATATTTCTATATTAGCAGATCATAACCCTTTTCAACATTGTAATGCTATGGGGCCAGCCCAAGACAGTTTGGTTCTCCATAACAGAGAAAACCAAATTTCCTCAACACTAGATCTTCAACAAGAAAAACCTCTCTTTATCTATGGATTTCAAACAAAGATGAAAATCAAAGAACAAGGCATGGGAGAGTACTCTTTGGAACCCTTGTGTTTAATCAACTTTCGAGTATCACCTAAATCTCATGGGATATCTTCGACATCAATACATCAAGCAACACAACCCATCACCAAATTTGCTAGTTTATTCAACTAGGCACACTAGCACATGAATCAGAGGAAAAGGACATCCTTAGTTGGCTATAAAAGGATGAGGAAGAAGACAGAGCAACTACTATGGAAGTAGCTATACCAACACAACTATATGGAAAAGGCTACCTAATCATACAATAGATGGGATACAATGGAAAAAGACCTATTGGCAAGCGTCAAGAAGGTGTCACAGAACCATTAGATCCTCCACAATTTTGTAAAGATAAAATAGGATTGGGCTATGAACACACTCTACCACCAAAGAAGACACCAAGAAAATAACAAAAACCTCAGTGGAAGGGAAAGAAGAAATACAAAGAAGACTCATGGCAGGAGGCACTATTTGTATCAGCAGAAACAATATGCAAGGAACGTGAATACCAGGAAAAAGAGAAACATCAATAGAAATCAGTCAATCAAAAGAAAGGAGCACCTTGTGCAAAAGTACATCATGTTCAAGAACCTATTTCAAACAAAGAAGAATCACCCCCTGATAACATCATTCCTCCTAGAGGAGAGACAATATATGAGCAAATGCAAAGAGTAGAAGCAGGATCTGAAACAAAATCAGAGAAAACTATCAAACTAGTATCAATCATCAAGGACCTGTTTTCACCCTACAACATACCAGTCCACAGCACTAAAAGAATTTGGGATAATACCTCAGAGACTGATTCAAATGAATATGAATGGGGCAGTTGTTCCAATGTTACTGAAAATATTGCTACAAATGATAGTCATACACCCATTTCTCAAGAAGAACAAGGCACAGAACCTAGACTACTTGAATTTGGTCCACAGAATATCTATGACACCAAGGAAAACAAGCAGTGATATTACGAGAAAGTTTACATAGAAGATGACATCATCGAAGACCTTTACAAAATCATTAACTTATTTAATATCTTGGCCAACCACGATGATACCTCCATCCTAACGCTTACAACAGCTAAATGGGTAATGATTCTCAATGAATTTGATATCCACTACACAGAGCGACGAGCTATCAAAGGACAGGTAATTGCAGATCAATTAGCCAATGCGCCATTAATAGATAAACAACCAATGGAGATTTAATTTCCAGATAGGGATGTTCTTACTATTTCCACCAAGCAATGGACCCTATACTTTGATGGTTCCTACACTCAACATGGCTAAGGTGCTGGCATTCTATTCATCACTCCTAACGGACACACCATACCAAGATCATATAGTCTCATGTTTCCATGCACAAATAACATTGCTGAATATGAGGCATTGGTTACAGAGATCAAAATGGCCATGTAATGGAGAATCACAAAATTAAAAGTCTATGGAGATTCACAACTAGTCATCAATTAGATCAACAATGACTATCAGATGAAAGATGACAAGCTGCTACCATACAAATGAATGGTGGATGATTTCAAACAATATTTTGTACACATCACCTTCGAACGAAAACTAGGGTTGGACCAAAAAGCAGCCGATGCAATGGCTACTATCTCTTCACTGCTACAAATTCCAGAACAGCAGAGTCGTTACAAGTTTCTGGTAGAGCAACTGTTCTCCCTAGCCTATCACCATTCTGCATCCCATGTTATCTATGCCCTAACTAGTTCAGACTCTCTATTATACAGAACAATATATGACTATCTCAAAACCAATACCATACCCATTAACCTGTCCCAAAACCAACAACGCAACTTTATCCGGCAAGCCGCCCGTTATACTCTCACTGCTGATACTTTGTACCATCTAGGTCTAGATGGTACTCTTCTCTGTTGCCTTGATTGTAATGAATCCGACTTTGCTTTACACGAGCTTCACGAAGGTATCTGTGGCACACATTCAAGTGGTCCTACTCTTGCTAAAAAACTTCTCCGAATGGGATATTACTAGTCGACAATGGAAAAGGATTCTTATCATTTTGAAAAGAAATCTCCTAAATGCCAAATAGAATAAAAGAGCTTGTAAATTAAAATAGTCATTCTTCTAACATTAGAAGTTTAAATGAGTTTTAAATAGGGATACATGAATTCTAAATCTAAAATCAACTATCGGGTGTTGGTGCAATCTTTTTTTTCTGATGCACCATGACTGTAAATCCTTTTTAATCCAAAATAGATATATGTGAAAAGGGTTAGCTTGTGAACTAGTTCTAGTTTTCCAAGCTTTGGAAAAAAAATCAAGAGAGAATTCTACTCCAAAGGAGACAAAAAATATTAAATAAGAAACATAGAAACATTAAAATTATGATTTAATAAAAATTGAAATCCAAAGCTATCATAAACAAGTTCTAAATCATCCATCCCTCTAAAATGAGACATTTTTGCCTAATTTTTTTGGCATCCTTTAATTAATTATTACAATATAGTGTCGTATAAATAAATAGTTACTATGCTAGATTAAATAAATAAATGTTAGTAGTGTTATAAAATATTTTGTACTAAAGTTGTTAGTTGGAAGGTTATTCATTAAATTTTTTTTGAAGTTAATTAATTTAAGAAATTTGCCTTAGGGAATTTTTTATTTCATAAGCTTGTGCAATTCATTGCATAAACATAGATAACTTAGCATTCATAATAATGAAATTCAGAATTTTGTATGCATTGTCACTTTTCAATTTGGTATTAGAGTTTTTGTAATATATTTTCCAGTGAGGATATATAGAAATGCGATAAGTAAGAAGGAAATATTTTTCTCCCAAAAGAAAGGATCCCCATTGCAGTGAATTTATTGCTGATGCAAATTTTGATTAGATTAGCTTAGGAAAGAGCCCAAACCTAGAAACCAACATAGAAGCTACAAATTGTTCAACAACTATGGCCATTTGTGTCTTGCAATGCCTTGTTGAGAAACTCTAGCTTTTTCTAACATCATTTGCGAAGGAGAGGGACTTGAACAAGATACAATAGGGAAAGGGATGAGGACTGTGGAGTGTCCCATGCATGCATTTTTATTGTTGAACTTCTTGCTTCTTAGAATTCTTTTTAGTCTTTCGTAGATCTCACTGAAAGACGTGAATTATGACTGTCGCGTTCTTATTTGATTCAGTGCAATAAAAAAAATCCTAAATATTAGATATCACCACTTTCTAATTCATCTTGAATTTGATGACCTCTTCTTCGAGGTGCTCTTTTGTTCCATAAATCCCACCTCCATTTTTATATCCTAGAAATATTTATCCAATGTAGCCCATTTATTAAATATAGATGCCAAAGTCTTCATAGCATTCTAAAAATCCTTGTTCACAAATTCCTCTAGCCACTTTTGTGCTTTTTTGAATACCAGAGATTGATGAAGGTGAATTTTCAGTTTAGTTGTTTGTAATTAGACCATTTGTCAGTTGAAAATTTTATTCACGTGGTTAAAGGATTTAGTGATTTTCTCCACTATTTGACAAATTTGAATACAAAGGATGCGGTAGTTCTAGTTTGACAAGAAAATAGCAACTGCATCTAATTTTTTATCTAGGGCACTTTGGTTAGGAGAGCAATCTAGAGGATATTTCCTTTAGGTGGAGGATCAAGGGGAGTTGATTACATTAGGGTAGCTTTGGGAATAAAGCCTAAAGGTTTTGATAGAGATAGATTTGTCGTCCAAGATCGAAATAGGGGACTCCTTTGGGCAGTTTTTAAAAGCAACATTTTTGCCTTTAGAATCGTGGGGTAAGGTCAACGATAAGCATTTTTACTTTGTGGGTGTCATCTTTTGCCTTTGAATGAGACCTTTAGTGTATTAATTAATTAAAAACCTTGGAGGTTTACAATGGTCATCCCAAGTTCATTCTTTTGGAAGGAATATGAGTTGATGGTGATGACACTCAAGAATTTCTCTTGTTAGGAATTGTGGAGATAACAAAGTGATCTTGTGATATTGTGGAGATCAAAGAATGCTTCGATCCATTCTAATAATTTTGAGAACAAACTAATTAGGCAAGGATTTTACTAGAATCATTTTGATGACATTACAAGAATCACCTTGAATAATGATATCTTGATTTTAACTCCTAAGTGACATTTGTAGGGTTTGCTCAACTGTGTACCATTGATATTATTCTTTGCATACAGATTTGGAAATTTTACAATCTCCTACTGAGTAAAGAGATTTGGTGTCCTTCCTCTATGCATTCGAGCACTGTTTGTGTTTCATCCAAGTGGAATTCATTTTTCCTATGTGTTCCATGTCCTCAACATTCTTCTATGCCATGAAGTCAACCTTGGTCAGCAACCCACATGGACCATTCAACAATCGACACCCATTGGTATTAAGGAAGACATGTCGATTTGTTAATTTCCTTCATTTCTAGAATTTTAGACAGACCCATCTTCCATTACAACGAAGATTCTTCATATCGCTATAGCTAGGACCAACTAACAAGAGGCAATTATACCCATAGAGATATACAATGTTATACCGAAATGCAAATCATGTTGCAAAGACAAAAAAACTATCACAAGGAAATGGAGCTTATCGCTATAGCTTAAAGGTTCACAAGAAACATTATGGTGTCATGCCAAAACTCCAAGTCATACTGACAAACAAAATCATATCACTCAGTCCATGAGCTTGTGACACCGAAATCCTAATCGATAATAGCGTAATCCAAAGGGGCAACCAAAAGGTGAAAGGGTCTTTTCGAAAGGGCAGTTCATACCGAAAAGCCTTTTTGCTGGCACAGGCCCCACATAAATGGGTAATAGCTTTGACCAGATCAACAACTTGCATAGACACATGATTATGCGATTAAAACAAGGAGCTAGTTAGGGGTAACTCCATTACCCCCCTTTCTACTTGGTACTTGGGTCCCCCAAGAATATGACACCACAAATGTGGACCAATCAGCAACTAGCAAGTGGATATCACTTGAAAATCAGACAAGGTGGGCGCGTTATTGGGTGTTGGAAAGCGATTGGAACTCAGGAGTGAAAACAAATCAACTTCTTCTTTTCCATCTAGATTCAATAAGACGATAATCTGAAACTAGTACAAGGTAGACTCGTCATCAGACATCAGAGATCAACCAGAAGTTAGAATTGAGAACAAAAATAATATAATTCCACTTTTTTAGCATGACGCGATAGGCTGATAAGAGACTTAGCTAGTCCCCACATGTATAAATAATGAAGCACTAAATAGAGACCAATTATCTTCAAATGGACGGTTTGGATTAACACATAATTGTGTGACTAGATAATCCTGCAAAATGAAGCTAACCTCGTAGCTTCACATGATGACATGTTGACCTGATCCGAGCAATATCACACCAAAATACATCATATCACCCAAACAAAAAGCCCATGACACCAAACTAGAAACCATGATGACCAAACAAGAAGTCCATCACACCGAAAAGGTACTCTATCGACATAGCACATAAAGGACGATAAGAAAGGAAAATGATCTTTGATGAAGCACCATGTCTCATTGAAAGGTTGCTGCCATATGGAATTTCAATAGTTTTCAATCTACAACCTTCATGAACCAAAGATGATGGATCAAACACACTAAGAGACACATTTGGAGAATGCACATCATTTGTAATCCATACTTTTGCACAAATTCAGCTCATAATGTCTACTTTTCATCTACCACCAACACTAGTTGACATCAATGATAATAATGCCAACATCAACAAGGAACTTCCATGGTCTCTTTTGGTTCCTAAGGACTGTTATTTTATTCTTCCTCAACTACCTTGTCAAGATAGAGGAACGCGAGCCAGAAAAGGTCCCTACAATAAGAGGATGAGAAAAGGGATTAGACTAGTTGTTTGTGATGACTTTGATATTATTAGGAGGCATCAACGTTCTCACCAAATTGTTTACAAAGAAAACACCTATTGATATTCTAAATTCTCTTTGTTTGTACGTTGTTAATCTTGAGAACCTTTATATGACAAGCAGTCCACCAATAAAAAGATAGCTTTGGGGATGAATTTTTGCTTCCATAGATTCAACCAATTGAAATTTTAGGGTTGTTTTGCCTCAAGAAAGATAAACTGCATGTTTACAAAATAATTACCATCATGACATTCCAACTAAATGAGAATATCTTTACAATGAGTTCTATAGTATCTCTGATTGGAAAGAATTTTGATGAGTTCCTAAGCCAAAACACGAATTTGAGGGTCAAAGTAGTTAGGGACAATTATATAGGTTGGGTGAATGATTGAGGAATCCCAATTATTTTTGACTAAATTTTCTAGTCTTCTTTTTAGATCCAATTGAATAGAAGAAAAATTTGGCTTAAATTCCAAGGGGTTGGAAAAATCCAAGGATATTCCCATAGTTTAATTCTTACATCATTCCAAAAAATCCCACTAGAGATACCAGGCAAGAAGATCCCTATTTTTAATAAGATTATTCCAGACATTTGATACTTTAGGTAGTTGCTCGAAATGGAGGAAAAAGATTCCCTTAAAAGAATTGATATATTTAGATATCATGGTTTTAGACCAATTTTAATCCTAGCTGATGAGTTTCTAATTGATATTGAGAGGAGAGAATGATTCCTTTTCTTAGACTTTCTTATATCCAAGCCTCCATTCTATTTACATTAGAAAGATGAATCCCAGACTACTAGAGAAAGCCTATTATTTTTCTCAGTTAGTGACCAAAGGAAATATTCCTTATATTTGTTCTAGGTTAGAACTCATAGCCTTGGGAATAAGTAATAGAGAGAGTATGTACACAAAGCTACTTTGAAGTAAGGCATTCAGTAGTTGAAGTTTTCTAGTACTACTAAGAAGAGCCCCTTTACACATAGCCAATTTCATTCAAACACTTTCCAAAAGATTATACCAAAGTAAATACTCAATTGTACCATTAGTGAGAGGCATTCCAAACTATGACAAGGAAAGAAGATCGAGTTGGTTATTGAGAATATTCACAATATTTTTTTCCAATCTTGGGACCACATTCATGAAGAAGATAATACTTTTATTGAAATTAACACATTGAAAATATATTTTGCCATAGTTAGATAGGATTCCTCTCCTTTCTTTGGCTTACATGGTGGAGGCTTTTTCTAGAAGTAAGGTGTAATCTACAAATTCTTGATGTGAGATCAATTGAAGAGATGAGGAAGGGTTGGAGCCTCTTAGATGGCCCTTGAAAATGCTATTTTCTATATTCCATGCCACAACTTAAAGAAGAATGATTAAATTTTAAGGATAGAGCTCGGATCCCTTGTCTTATTCCCCTAAAATATTTAAAATAGATAGACCTAAATAGGATGGAGATAAAATAGAAAATTCTAAAATTTTAGGAATTTTACCTCTAAATCCACTTCTTTGAAGAACAAATGTAGAGAAATTTCCTTGACTATTTATGCAATATTTTAAAATATGATGATTTAGAATCATACTTTATTTATTAATTTTTTCCATTGAGTGGAGTATTTCATTAACCACTAGGATATAATCTATCATTTGTCTTCCAGAAATGAAGCTTTTCTGATTGATATGGATCATGTTTTCAATAAAATGTTTGATATGGTTGAAAAGTCATTTGGAAATAAATTTATAGACAAAATTATAGATACTAATAGGTAAAAATTCAGACATTCTATTGGCCCCCTCTTTTTTTGGGAAATAGGACTAGGAAGGTGTGGTTACGATCCTTTAGAAATTCAACAAAATGAAAGAAATAATTAACTTTTTGGATAATACATGAACTCACACTGTTCCAATGTATTTGAAAACAAGTGAGAGGAACACCATTAGGCCCAAGAAGCTTGAAGGGATTTAAATAGAAGACAATAATATATTCAATTCCTCCTCAAAAATTGGCCTTTCAGTAGATTTTAAATCCAAATTGGAAAGGGAGAAAGGAGTTACCTGTAAGAGCTATTTTATTAAAGCCTCTAGTTAGCAACTCCACTTCATTTGAGGATTTAAGAGGTCTTTGAATAATCTAACAGCTTCTAGGTGCAATTCTTCTTCAAAGGTTAGCCACCTATTATGCTCATCCAAAAGTTCTAAAATCTCATTCCCCTTCCTATGGTTAAGTGTTTATTGATGAAAAAATTTGGTATCACGATCTTCCCCATTTAATCACTAGCTCCTAGAACTTTACTTTGAATAAAGATTTTTTCAATTTCAATCAAATTATGAAGCTCTTAAATGAACACAATATTTGATTTAGCAGAGAGGTCCTCCGTTTGTCCCACTGTGTCAATTTCAACTTGAATGAAATACATTATTTCCTTAGGTTCTCTATTTCGCGTAAACATATTATCAAACGAATTCATATTCAAATCCCTTAGCTTATTTTTAATGAATTTAATCTTATGATTTAATTTAAGCATGATTGGACCCTAGATATCAGCCTTCCACCAGTTAGCAACATGAAGATCCTAATATCGAGATGGTGAGTCAACATGATTTCGGATTGAACTTGATATAAGGCCTTTCACTAGGAATATTTGCATTTTAGAAATAATTGAGAATGGTTAGAGTTGATCATGATTAGAGAGGAAAGTCTCCGAAGATCAATTATATCAATCAGGATGAAGAAATTTGCGATCTTCATTAGACATTTGTTAGAGGAAGGAGACAAGAAGTAGGAAAAGACAATTTTAGGAGAACCCGCATCATAATCCCATTTTCCAAATCTAGTATCACTATTTGGACAAACCATCTTGACTGGAGTGGGAAGCAGCTGAAAAGATGTCTCCAAGAAAAATCTTGAAGGGTGAGTGTGAGAATCATTTAGCACCCCAAGAATCAAATTTTTCGATGCTACAGGAGAGGATGAATGGTATAGGAGGTTAGATAGTTTTACATATTGAGTTATTTTACATACATTAGAGATTGTATGCTACATGAGAGACACTAGTTCTTTATATGTGTCCTTAAGTAGATAACTAAGGCTTGATAGTTTTACATTTTCTTCTTATGAATTTAGTTGATTATATCTCAATCCATGTGTTTTGGAGAATTTTTAACTATGGATAGTTTAGTCTGTCTTGATTCATATAGAGAGTATGGTATTATACATAGTGATTATATTTTGATTCACGTTTGTTGTAGTGTTCTTCTATACAATTTAGTACTTCTCAATTTACAAGATGAACGACGTCGTTGTGAATAGTTGAACTTGCATCAATTAGTGGAAATTATTCGATGGTTAGAACATAGATTTATATGTTTCTCTTGGTGTGTCATGTGTTAGTTACAAGCTCTGGGAGAGTTTTTTTTTTAGCTTTTTATTTGTGACTAATATTATCCAACATAGTGCAATGTTTTATATTTTCAGATGATGTAAGAAACGAAAAATAAATTTGATTTTATATTCCATCATATAATATATATGTTAGTATAAATACTACATAAATAGGTACTATTTTCGAAATAAATAAATTTTAGTAGTATTAATAATTGTTTTCTATTAGCACTTGTTTACTTTGTAAGGTACTTGTTGGGTACTTTTTTGCATGGAGCTAATTAGTTTGGGAAGTTTGGACAAGAAAATAATACTTTATAAGCCCATGCAATTTATTGTGCATTGATATCTTAAAGGATAATAATATTTTATTATTTTTGGCAATTGTGCTGCAATGTATTTTTTTTGTGCTAGAATAAAAATATAAATTGATTCATGAGTTGTAATTTAAATCACGGTGAATTATTTTACTATTTCTCTAGTCCTTGACCGATGGTAATAGTTGAATTCATTAATGCTTCATTTAGTTGATCATTATCTATGACGAAAAATAAATCATGTTGTTAACTTAAGAGTCTAAATGAATAATAAATTAGTGACTTGAGTAAGAAGGAAAGTTTCTAAGTGATAGGTCAAATTGATGGATTAAGATAAGGTAACTGTCGCAATCTGGGTCATTCAATTCCAACATCTTTATTTTCAAACACAAAGTAGATAATAGAATAGGTTCAAGTTGAGACTAGAACCCTTATATAAAACTATCACTCCACATTTCCATTCATCATCATTCTCTACATACTTATAGAAAAAAAAGAAAATATTAGAGTTCCCCTTTTCTATATTTTTCCATTTTCATAGTGATAATCATAATCTTTGTAAGCTATAGCATAGAGAAAATAGACATTGTCTCTTGATTTCTTTTTATCCAATAGTTTTTGTTGGTTTTCATAAATATAAGTATAAATTTATCCATAGGAAAAGACTAGTTGAATAATTATTAAAAGTCTTGGCAAGAACTAGAGTATCATGTTCAAATACATACTGACTTTATATACGTTTTACTTGAAAAATAAAAAATATTAGAATAGAAAATAAAACAATATTTAATTAGAGGTGAATTTTCTCACGAGAATAGACATAGGAGGGGAGATGCAGAAAACAATCCAATTATACCTAAATAAAAGATATAAGGCGATCAAGATATTAGTTGATGCACCAAGGCCATAAAGGTTCCAATTTACTGCATCTGCATAAGAACTATGAGAAGTAGGTTCTCTATGCAAAACAAACCTGACCCCACAAAGTAGATCACAAAATCCTTCGATCCCCTACGAAAATATTTGAGGGTCGTCTTTAGGTGCTAATAACTCCACCAGAATTTGAGGGTACAAAACCCCAATAAATAGATTAGATTTATGAAAATCAACATTTGTGAAACCATTATGGGTTACAAATGCTCGACTCGATGATTACGATGGGCAAGCAAGAACAATCAATCTAAAAACAACAAACAAATCAAAAAATACCAAAAGCGTTCAGATGTGGAACAAGAATAGGAAAATCCCCATGAAAAAGTGTTAAGTATACTACTAGGTGATAATCGGGGGAAAGAATGGAACAATCAAGTAGGAAAGCATTGTTTGAAATAGGAGCACCAGGTAGGACCAAGTTAGAGGAAGGCAGTATTGTGCAAGATTTACATTATATTATTCAGTTGAAATTATTGTTTATTCTACTTTTGATCCGGAACATCAAATGAAAAACATACACAATTTAATCTAGAAGCTTATAAGCCTCTACTTCATGGACCATGGAAAACTCAGACCAATTCTAATCATGTTATTTTGGATTTTGTTTCCTTCCAAAAGTAGTTTATTTTAATTCATAAAAAACAATACTTCTATACAAAAATAAACATGCTTCAAACGTTTTGAAGATATAAAATCACATATAAAAGTAATTTGTAGTTTCCTGTAAAAGTACATGAGTGAGTTTGTAACTAAACATAACGTGGAAGCTAACGAAAACCTATAGTGCATGCAAGAGATTGAGAGAAGCGAAACACAGGTGGATGTAGAATAATATATTTCTGTTATATTTAAAGTTGCATGCACCATTTAGGTGTCCAAGGTTAAATGCACACTTCAGTAATTGATTTTTCTCCCACTTGTAAGTAGTCCAAGATTCATCATCCTCGTGTGCCATACTATATAACCAGAACATTTATAATCTATTGTATATTGTCAATGTTATTGGTGTTCATGATTACACTATTACAAAGTTCCACTCTTGAAGGAAGTTCATTTTTGATAGTCCTTAAGAGTACTATTTGTCAAATTTCATACTCTATATTTTCATCTTCCATGATAATACATTTGATCTCTACCGTCATAGATGATATGGGGGCCGAAAACCAATATCCAAGGCATAAGTGAAAATGTACGAGGAGTGAAGTTTGAATTTAGAGGCAAAGCAAAACCATACATAAGACTATGAAATAGAATGGAGACCACAAAATTATTATAAACACATACTCTATGAAATCCTAAACTTACTAAAATTAGAGGTGAATTAAAATTGAATGATAAAATTGAATAACCAAATGTGCTTACAAAGGAAATAACCATGTTCACACTTCCATATACTCTATCATCATTTCCATAGTGATAATTGTATTCTTTCTAAGTTATAATATAGAAAGCATAGACATTGTCTCTTGAAGTTAAAATTTTTGGTTGTTTGCTTTCAATTAAAGAATATATAGTTAGGCATACGACAATATTAATTGAATATATATTAAAAATATTAACGAGAAATAGATATATCATTCTTATATACATAACCAGTCTCAAAATTGAAATGAGAGAAAGTTAGTATGTTTCACTTGAAAAATAATATAAATTAGATAATTAAAGATCTCAAACCTCCTTTGTGTAAATATGTACAGAATAAGCAGGGCAATTTAAAAAACGGCAGAGTATAAGTTGTGGATAGAAATAGAGATATAAAATTATATACCCGGCGAACACGAGAGAAAGTAAAATCCGGCCAGCCCGAGTCAAATTGACTTGTTCAGATGGCATTGGGACTGGGTCAATTCCAACGTCTCTATCGTCAACAGCAGAGTAAAGAATAGAGTAGGTCTGAGTGGAGACTAGATCTAATCCCTTATAAATGCCCGCCCCACATTTCAGATATTCACAAACAACAGACTAGCAGAAATCGGAATTGGCCTCTGCTCTCCCTTCATATACACCTGAGGATTGCTTATTTTCATCAAATTCATATAAACACAAGACGCAATTATAACTATGGAGGCTCTCAAGCTTACAAGAGTTCTTAAGAGTAATACAGTTTTGCAGACAGTGACACAGAAACATGGTCATGTAGGATTAACGAATTGTGCAAATAAATCATGGCGTATAAATCTTGATCGTTGTCAGGTTGTGGCTTCGTTGGATGGTCCAAGCACAAGATACCTGCAGCAGAAGCAAGTTGACTTGTTCATACGCCCGTTAACCCAGTTTCACATAGACCAAGATAAAGATGAAGATGATGAAGAGATGGTTGTGGCAAAGCTGCGTTTGGTGGCGGCAGCAGCGGCAGACCGGGAAGAAATGCACGCTGCCCTCGCACAGCAAAGAGACGGATGGAACAAACTCCTCCTCCCCTCCCTCACCAACATCACGCTGGCCGCGCTCATTCTCCAGCCTTTACCCAGCAATGATACTAATAACGTTGTCGCCACACTTTTGCATGGCTTCTCCACAGCTTTGATGTGCGGTATGAACAAAATGCAGCCTTCGCAGTTAGCGGAGGAGCAGAGAATGGCGGCACGGCTCTTCCGCCAGCTCAACACTGACATCCACACAAACCTTGCTCTCCCTCCCCACCTTCGTCAGGACAAGTGTGCAGACTTCTTCCTCACCAAGGCCTACAAAGCTGTACTCGCATTGGATGAGGCTTATCCTCTGCCTCTCTTCCCCGGTGTGCTCGACAAATTTCCCAAGATTGTACAACCAGCAGTTTGGTGGTCTCAACAACAAAATCATCAAACCCAGAACCAACCCCAAACTAACAACAACAAAACCATCAATGGATGGAGTGCAGAGCTGGAAACCGAGTTGAGGGGTGTTTCAGAGACGCTTAAAAGCGGTGATATTGCAGAGTTTGTTGGGCTCAGCCGCAAAGTATTGGGAGTAAACAATATTCTTGCAATAGCCGGCCCATTGCTCACTGGGATTGCAGGGGCATTGAATTTGAATGGCGCCATGTTATCCATGTCAATGGTGGCGGGCGTGTTGGGTGTTGTGGGCAACACGCTGAGCCATGCAGGTCAGGTCGGATTGGTGTTTGAGATGTACAGAAACTGCGCAGGATTCTACCACTTGTTGGACTCATCCATCTCAGACACTTTGAGCGAGGCAGATCCAGAGGCCAGAGAAAACGGAGAGCTATTCCGTTGGAGATTGGCCTCGCAGCTGGGTCGCGATCCTCATTCTCCTCTTGCAGATTCTGCCTCCAAATTTGCCGGCAAGCTTTTCTGATTAATTGTTAATACACATACACGGCCCACTTTTTCAGGCTCCGGCTTTGTACACTGCTATACATACATGTTACATGTGATTAATCCATACAATCTCTTATCCTCACTATAGCCTCGCGTTTCTCTTTCTTGTTCTACATGCTGCTTGATTTCTGATGCGTTATCCCATGCAGTTTTTCATTTTCTTTTAACACTATTTTTTATATTAACTCACCAGGAAAGCACGTGGAACTTACACACTACTCATGAGGATGAAGAAAGATTTTTTTTTGATCTGGTATTAGGATCTATGACTGTTGCATCTAGAACTATCTATTTTGGTGAAGCATATGTCCATTTGAATCAGCTTTATAACCAATGATTTGTCAGGAAAATGCCACGACTATAAGATTTTCTAGGTGCTAGCTCTGATGTGCACAAGTGCACACAAACTATGCTCATACACTTGAAACAAGACATGACTTTTCTTCTCTCATTAATCCTTCAACGACTGTTTTGGAAAGCAAACCACGCTTACATGAGAATAAGAATGAGATAGAGGAAGAAGAATGAAAGAAACCACAAGAAGACAAGTCACATAGATATGCCCGGAGAAAAGAATTTTGGAAAAGCCCAAGCCTCGAAAGCACACGAGTCTAATGTATTATTTGCCGACATCAATGGTTACAATATGTTCATAGGATATCCATGTGAGATACTTCTGCCCCCCTTTTAGAAAAATGTTGGAACGCAACGTTGCAAAGTCACTATGTACTTCCATCTATTTTATCCCTATAAAAAAACTAAAATCACCAATTAATACACTCATGGAGGTTCATTGGGGGGATATACGTTAGATTTTTTACTTTATTTTGTAGTTTTGCGTTTGATTTTCACTCTCAGTTCTCCAAGGAAACATTCTTCACACGATTAAGATATCCCATGGCTTATTCTTGTCATGTTTTAAGGTTAAACCATTGCATGGATATGATGTGCAAGAATTACTAGTTTGTGAGGACATCCAGACATTTTCCACTGACGTTCTACATTCTTTGAGCATTTTCTATGTTGATTTTGAGTAGTCTTCTGAAATGAAACTGTTTTATTTGGATTGCCTTTGATTTCGAGTGTGATTTTATAACTTTTATAATTAAGATTTGTTGTTAGGGTTTGGGCGCCCGTATACATTTTATCCTTATTGAGGTGTTTTAATAGGCATCTTTATAAATTATATTTGCGTATCCTAAATTTTTCTATTTTTGTAGGGTACCACTGACTACAAAAGTTCTATCTTGGGAACCATGAAGTATAAATTTTAAGGGGTGACGAAGCCCAATAATGTTGGATCTACATTGCATATGCTAAATCAAATATGGACGTGGGACATGTGGACTCCAAGTGTTCAAAGACAAAATGTATGGATCCAATTCCAATCACAATGCTAGGCTATTGGTCAACACAAGATTTATCCAAGTAGGAGGCTTTCCATCTTTATTGTAGCCTACTAAACCAATCATGGCTTGTGTTCAAGCCTATAACCTAGGAACCAAATGAATATTGTATTCAATATGGAATTGCCCTATTGGATGTGAAAATTGACATGATTTCGTTTGCATTCCAATACCATATCATAGGTCATTAGTGGAAATCATAGACGAATGAACTACCACTTCTTATGATGAGAACACCACAGGCCACATCAAATGATGGCTCTCCCAACCTAGAAGAGCATTGCTAGAGGTGCCCAAGAAGTTGACCATGGACAATTTCTAGAAAGAAACTAATGACACAATCAATCTTTTGAACAGAGTGATTGGAAAACAGAGTGATATGGAGTCAAACACCTAGATGTACTAATACATCTCCATTTTCCTAACTAATACTCAGTATATTAATTTCCCTAATGACGAATAACACTAGGTGGCAGTTGAGGATTTGGATGAATATCTTTTACTTCCCTTAAGTTTTTTATTGATGGTGGATAGTCATTATTAATTATTATATGGTGATGTAGTAAATATTGTAAAATTATGTCCACTCATTTTATTAAATTTGTTTAAAAATCAAAGTGCCATTTTGAAAATGTAGTACCTAAATTGGCATATTGTTCGAGGGTCGTTGGATCTTTAGGACCCAGGTCAACTTTTGAAGGCGTAAAATATAAAATCACCTCTATAAAAGTAAGTGTACAATATGTTGTATAAGGATGAAATTGTGTTTAGTGCATTCATTCTTCTATTCATAGTAATCATTCTTTTGCCAATCAATTAATAAATAAATATTAGTTCCTTTCATGATCATTCTTGAATTTTGTGGCAATGTATTTTATTCTTTCCTTTTTTGTAATTTATATTATTTTGTGAATTTTAATAAAAGTGCCTAATAATTTATATATCTTAGGGCAGAAATATTACGTTGTGATGTGCATAATTTACGTATGCAATACATTGGTCTTATGCATTTTTTTTTTCTATAAAATTATTTAAAATATTGCGTCTATGATGTGATTGATAGAGTAAAATACATTTGACATTATTGTAGGTATTTGAGTTTACTAGAACTTGCTTTACAACCAAGTGGCTAGATTAGAGACCACTTTTGTGAGTAAGTTTAGAGTTTACACCACCCCAACCATTCTATACCACCCGTTTTCCACTTGTAGAAAGTAACCAAACGGGACCCTATTTTTTTTTATATCAATATAGATTACATATATTTATAATAAAAGCCATAGATCCATTTGTTGTAAATATACATGTAACAATTCAACTATACGTCATAGGTCTAGATCCTTTTAATAGCTTATATTTTAGAACTCCAATAAATTTGAGAACCTTGGCTATTACTTACAATGAAGTTGTTTTACTGTGTAGCAAGAGATGAATCTTCTCATATGGGGAGATATGAGATATTCAACTTCATTAAGACACCTAAAGATGCTGAGCCATATCCTATCTAATAATAATTTCCCTTGGGAAAATAAACCTTCATTAAACTTATACCAAACATTGATCCCTAGGGATAAATTTAGTTTATCTATTAGCAACTTGTAAACCAATTTTTTCTACAAACATGCTACCTCTGGGTTTTGAACATTCTTGTTGTTCCTAAAATTATCTATCTCAATATTCTAGCAATTCTTTCCTTGAATAATATAAGTTGAAAAGAAACTGGAAAACTCATATATTTGGCCAGTAAAGTTTATAAAAAGATTCTTTTAATTTAAAATATTATAAAATGAAATTCAACAAGACTATTCTCTTAAGACTAATATTCTTTAGAAAAAGGAATATATATATATATATATATATATATATATATATATATATATATATATATATATATATATATATATATATATATATATATCGTTTGAAATCATAATTAATTGAAAATAATTTATTTAATAGCTAGATGTAGAAAAATAGAATAAAAAAGCTTGTAACTTAAAATAGGCATTCTTCTAACATTAGAAGTTTAAATGAGTTTTAAATGGGGATACATGACTTTTAAATCTAAAATAAACTATCGGGTGTTGGTACAATCTTTTTTTTCTGATGTAGCATGACCATAACTCCTTTTTAATCCAAAGTAGATATATGTGAAAAGGGTTGTCTTGTGAACTAGTTCTAGTTTTCCAAGCTCTGAAAGCTTTGGAAAACAAAAAATCAAGATAGAATTCTTCTCCAAAGGAGACAAAAAATATTAAATAAGAAACATAAAAATATTAAAATTGTGATTTAATAAAAATTGAAATCCAAAGCTAGCATGAACAAGTTCTAAAATCTTCCATCCCTCTAAAATGAGACATTTTTTCCTAATTTTTTTGGCATTCTTTAATTAATTATTACAATATAGTGTAGTATAAAAAAATAGTTACTATGATAGATTAAATAAATAAATGTTAGTAGTGTTATAAAAAGTTTTGTACTAAAGTTGTTAGTTTGAAGGTTATTCATTAAAAAGTTTTTGAAGTTAATTAATTTAAGAAATTTGCCTTAGGAAAATTTTTATTTCATAAGCTTGTGCAATTCATTGCATAAACATAAATAACTTAGCATTCATAATATTATGAAATTCAGAATTTTGTATGCACTGTCACTTTTCAATGTGGCATCGGAGTTTTTTTAATATATTTCCCAGTGAGGATATATAGAAATGCGATAAGTAAGAAGGAAATATTTTGTCTTGAAGGAAAGGATCCCCATTGCAGTGAATTTTTTGTTGAAGCAAATTTTGATTAGATTAGCTTAGGAAAGAGCCCAAACCTAGAAACAAACATAGAAGCTACAAATTGTTCAACAACTATGGCCATTTGTGTCTTGCATTGCATTGTAGAGAAACTCTATTTTTTTCAAACATCATTTCCCAAGGAGAGGGACATGAACAAGCTACAATAGGGAAAGGGGTGAGGACCGTGTAGTGTCCTATGCATGACTTTTTCGTTGTCGAACTTCTTGCATCTTAGAATTAGCTTTAGTCTTTTATAGATCTCGTCGAAAGACATGAATTATGACTGTCGCGTTCTTATTTGATTCATTGTAATAAAAAAAATTCTAAATATTATATATCACCACTTGCTAATTCTTCTTGAATTTGATGACCTCTTCTTCTAGGTGCTCCTTTGTTCCATAAATCCCACCTCCATTTTTATATCCTAAAAATATTTATCCAATGTATCCCAGTTACTAAAAATAGATGACAAAATCTTCATAGCATTCAAAAAATCCCTGTTCACAGATTCCTCTGGCCACTTTTGTGCTTTTTTGAATACCAGAGATTGATGAAGGTGAATTTTTCAATTTAGTTGTTTGTAATTAGGCCAGTTGTCACTTGAAAATTTTCTTCACAAGGTTAAAGGATTTAGTGATTTTCTCCACTATTTGACAAATTTGAATACAAAGGATGGGGTAGTTCTAGTTTGACAAGAAAATATGAACCACATCTAATTTTTTAGCTAGGGCACTTTGCTTAGCAGGGGAATCTAGAGGATATTTCCCTTAGGTGGAGGATTAAGGGGAGCCGATTAGACTAGTGTAGCTTTAGGAATAAATCCCAAAGGTCTTTATAGAAATAGATTTGTCGTCCAAGATCGAAATAGGAGACTCATTTGGGCAGTTTTTAAAAACAATGTTTTTGCCTTTAGAATCGTAGGGTGAGGTCAACCATAAGCATTTTTACTTTGTGGGTGTCATCTTTTGCCCTTGAGTGAGACCTGTAGTGTATTAATTAATTAAAAACATTGGAGGTTTATAATGACTATCCCAAGTTCATACTTTTGGAAGGAATATGGGTTGAAGGTGAGCACACCCAAGATTTTCTCTTGTTAGGAATGAATCATTCACTCTGAAAAATAAGGGAGGCATTAAGGAATCATAAGAGAGTGGCAAGGTCCAATTTGAGAGATAAAATTAAAATAGAAACGTAATAAATAAGGCATTAGTGAAGGGAAGGGTTTTCCCAAAATCTGATACTTTCTCAAATGACTCCTCCAAAGAAGTATGAGGAAAGTGAAGGCTCGCCACCACATTTAGCGACCCTCCAAAGTACCATGCCTTATCAAAACCTCAACTATTTTGGCACAAAAAATCGATGAGCTTCTCTCTATTGAAAAACTCTATAGATGATTAATCTTTCTCCCCTTAGCCATAAATATTTTCATAGAATCTTTGTCGTCTCCTTAAATTCTCTTAGGTAGCCTAATTCCTTCATTGTTTAGATTACTGATAGTGGCTATGGCTTCAAAAAAAAATTGAAAGAGCATATCTTAGACTAGCAAATTACCCTCCTCACAAGGCTTCCGAGATACCAAACTCATCCAGTGAAACTGAGAAACCTAAAAGCACACAACATACCTAAGTCAAACAAGCCTTCTTATCATACCACATTTGGACTTGACTTGGACCAAAGGGTTTGACATCAATGATAACACATAATGTAATACTACCAAAGTGATCTTGTGATATTGTGGACATGAAAGAATGCTTCGATCCATTTTAATAATTTAGAGAACTAACTAATTAGGCAAGGATTTTACTAGAATCATTTTGATGACATTATAAGAATCACCTTGAATAATGATATATTGATTTTAACTCCTAAGTGACTTTTGTAGGGTTTCCTGAACTCTGTACCTTTGATACTATTCTGGATAGCATTGATGCTGAAATCAACCGAAGAACACAAGTGATCACAGAGAGGGGGGCTGAATCATTATTATTCAAAAAAAAATTTATACCAAAAGTGTGCAAATGCCAAAGATACTGATAATATAGAAACACACACACAAGTCAAATGACAAGACAAAAGATATACGAGGAAAACCCAATGTGGGAAAAACCTCGATGAGAATAACTACTGGAGTCTATTGTTCCAATCCAGCCTCATAATGAAATCTTGGATTATGATATGTTTAGGGCGCCAGGCCAAGGAGCACCAACCCTTAAGGATTTTGAGCACCAACTCAAGGAGCACCAACCCCTTGCTCCGAGCACACATTTAGAGAAATACAATAATATCAGTTCTTTTAAAATGCATTGTAAAACCTTGTTACAAATGCATTTTGTAACATATACAATATATAATTCTGACCTTCTCCCTTAGATTTTCTTATCTCTCTTCTTACTCAGATTACTCTGCCTACAACTCTTTTCTGCACCCTCTACTCTACTGTATGTTCACCCTTTTTGTTTTTAAGAATTGCTTCCATTATTTGCCAACAACCATTATTTTTCTCACATACAGCTTACCTTCATATCTCACTTTTCTTATTTTTTCAATTCTTTAAATCAACAAATTTCCCCCCCAAAAGAGAAAATTTAAAAATACTTAGTTCCAACAATTACAAATCTTATCACATTATTACAAATATGCAACTGTCCATACTAAATAGCTCTTTCCATATTTGCTAAGAAAATTTTGGGGTTATGGGTATGCACTAGATTTTTCCCTCCATCACCTGATTTATTCTTTGCATACATATTTGTAAATTTTACAATCTCTTACTGATTGAAGAGATTTTGTATCTTTCCCCTCTGCATTCGAGCACTATTTGTGTTTCATCCAAGTGGAATTCATTTTTCCTATGTGATCCACGTCCTTAGCATCCTTCTATATCATCAAGTCAACCTTGGTGAGTAGCCCACGTGGACCATTCAACAATTGACACCCATTAGTAATGAGGAAGACATGTCGCTTTGTTAATTTCTGGCATTTGTAAAATTTTACCCAGACTCATCTTCCATTAGAATGAATAGTCTTCATATCGCTATTGCTAGAACCGACTGATAAGAGGCAATTATACCCATAGAGATAGACAAAGTTATACCGAAATGCAAATCATGTTGCAAAGACAAAAAAAATGTCACAAGGAAATGGAGCTTATCGCTATAGCCTAATGGTTCACAAGAAGAATTTTGGTGTCATGCCGAAATGCCAAGTCACACTAACAAATGAAATCATATCACTAAGTCCACGAGCTTGTCACACCGAAATATAAGGCGATAACAGTGTAATCCAAAGGGGCAACCAAAAGGTCAAATGGTATTTTCGAAAGGGGAATTCATACTGAAAAGCTTTTTTGCCACCACACTGCCACATGCCCCACATAAATGGGTAATAGCTTTGACCAAATTGACAACTTGCACAGGCACATGATTATGCAATTAAAACAAGAAGCTAGTTAAGGGTAACTCCATTACCCCCCTTTCTACTTGGTACTTGGGTCCCCCAGGAATATGACACCACCAATGTGGACTAATTAGCAACTGGAAAGTAGATATCACCTGAAAATCAAACAAGGTGGGCGCGCTATCGGGTGTCAAAAAGTGATTTGAACTCTAGATTGAAAACAAAACAACTTATTCTTTTCCATCTAGATTCAATAAGCTGATAATCTAAAACTCGTACAAGGTAGGCCCATCATCAAACATCAGAGATCAACGAGAAGTCAGAACTGAGAACAAAAATAATATAACTCCACTTTTTTAGCATGACGCGATAGGCTGATAAAAGACTTGGCTAGTCCCCACATGTATAAATCATGACACACTAAATAGAGACCAATTATCTTCAAATGAATAGTCTGGATTAACACACAGCTGTGCGACTAGATGATCTTGCAAAGTGAAGCTAACCCCATAGCTTTGCATGATGACATGTTGACCTGATCTGAGCAATATCATACCAAAATACATCATGTTGCCCAAATAGAAAGCCCATTACACCGAACTAGAAACCATGATGACCAAAACAGATTTCCATCACACCGAAATGGACTCTATCAACATAGCACTTGAAGGATGATAAAAAAGGAAAGTGATCTTTGATGAAATGCCATGTCTCATTGAAATGTTGCTTCCATATGCAATTTCAATCGTTTTCCATCTACAACCTTCATGAACCAAAGATTATGGATCAAACACACTAAGAGACACATTTGGAGCATGCACATCATGTGTAATCCATACTTTTGCACAACTTCAGCTTATAATGTCTACATTTCATCTGCCACCAACACTAGTCGACATAATTGATAATAATGCCAACATCAACAAGGAACTTCCATGGTCCCTTTTGGTTCCTAAGGACTGTTATTTTATTCTTCCTAAACTACTTTGTCGAGATAGAGGAATGTGAGCCAGAAAAGTTCCCTACAATAAGAGGATGAGAAAAGGGATTAGACCAGTTGTTTGTGATGACTTTGATATTATTAGGAGGCATCAATGTTCTCACCAAATTGTTTACAAAGGAAACACCTATTGATGTGCTACATTCTCATTATTTGTACGTTGTTAATATTGAGAACCTTTATATGACAAGCAGTCCACCAATAAAAAAATAGTTTTGCTTCCATAGATTCGACCAATTGAAATTTGAGGGTTGTTTGGCCCGAAGAAAGATAAACTGCATGTTTACAAAATAATTACAATCATGACATGCCAACTAAATAAGAATATCTTTATAATGAGTTCTATAGTACATCTCTGATTGGAAAGAATTTTCATGAGTTCGTTAGCCAAAACACGAATTTGAGGGTCAAAGCAGTTAGGGTCAATTATATAGGTTGGGTGAATGATTGAGGAATCCCAATTATTTTTGACTAAATTTTCTAGTCTTCTTTTAAGATCCAATCAAATAGAAGAACAATTTGGCTTAAATTCCAAGGGGTTGGCAAAATCCAAGGATATTCCAAAAACTTAATTCTTACATCATTACAAAAAATTCCACTAGAGAGACTAGGCAAGAAGATCCCTTTTTTAAATAAGATTATTCTAGACATTTGATACTTTAGGTAGTTGCTCGAAATGGAGGAAGAAGATTCCCTTAAAAGCATTGATATATTTAGATATCATGGCTTTAGACAAATTTTAATCCTAGTTGATGAGTTTCTAATTGATATTGAGAGGAGAGAATGATTCCTTTTCTTAGACTTTCTTATATCCAAGCCTCCATTCTATTTACATTAGAAAGATGAATCCCAGACTACTAGAGAAAGCCTATTATTTTTCTCAGTTAGTGACCAAAGGAAATATTCCTTATATTTGTTCTAGGTTAGAACTCATAGCCTTGGGAATAAATAATAGAGAGAGTATGTACACAAAGCTACTTTGAAGTAAAGCATTCAGTAGTTGAAGTTTTCTAGTACTACTAAGAAGAGCCCCTTTCCACATAGCCAATTTCATTCAAACACTTTCCAAAATATTATACCAAATTAAATACTCAATTGTACCATTAGTGAGAGGCATTCCGAAATATGATGAGCGGAGAAGATCGATTTGGTTAATGAGAATATTCAAAATATTTTTTTCCAATCTTGGGACCGCATTCATGAAGAAGATAACACTTTTATTGAAATTAATACTTTGAAAATATATTTTACCATAGTTAGATAGGATTCCTCTCCTTTCTTTGGCTTACACGGTGGAGGATTTTTCTAGAAGTAAGGTGTAATCTACAAATTCTTGATGTGACATCAACTAAAGAGATGAGGAAGGGTTGGAGCCTCTTAGATGGCCCTTGAAAATGCTATTTTCTATATTCCATGCAACAACTTAAACAAGAATGATGAAAACTTAAGGATAGAGCTCGGATCCCTTGTCTTATTCCCCTAAAATATTTAAAATAGATAGAGCTAAATAAGATGGAGATAAAATAGAAAATTCCAAAAATTTAGGAATTTTACCTCTAAATCCACTTCTTTGAAGAACAAATGCGGAGAAATTTCCTTGACTGTTTATGTAATATTTTAAAATATAAGGATTTATAATCATACTTTATTTATTACCTTTTTTGATTGAGTGGAGTATTTCATTAACCACTCGGATATAATCTATCATTTGTCTTCCAAAAATGAAGCCTTTTTTATTGATATGGATCATGTTTTCAATAGAATGTTTGGTATGTTGGAAAAGCCATTCGGAAATAAATTTTTAGACAATGTTATAGATACTAATAGGTAAAAATTCAGACATTGTATTGGCCCCCTCTTTTTTGGGGAAATAGGACTAGGAAGGTGTGGTTACGATCCTTTAGAAGTTCAGCAAAATGAAAGAAATAATGAACTTCTTGGATAATATATGAACTCACACTATTCCAATGTATTTGAAAAAAAGTGAGAGGGAAACCATTAGGCCCAATAACCTTGAAGGGATTTAAATGGAACACAATATTAGATTTAATTCTTCCTTAGAAACTCAATAGATTTTATATCCAAATGGGAAAGGGAGCAAGGAGTTACCTGTAAGAGATGTTTTATTAAAGCCTCTAGTTAGCAACTCCACTTCACTTGAGGATTTAAGAGGTCTTTGAATAAACTAACAACTTTCTAGGTGCATTTCTTCTTGAAAGGTTAGCCACCTATTATGCTCATCCAAAAGTTCTAAAATCTCATTCCCCTTCCTATGGTTAAGTGTTTATTGATGAAAGAATTTGGTTTCACGATCTTCCCCATTTAATCACCAACTCCTAGAACTTTACTTTAAATATAGATTTTTTCATTTTCAATCAAATTATGAAACTCTTCAATGAACACAATATTTTCTTTAGCGGCGAGGTCCTCCATTTGTCCCACTATGTCAATTTCAACTTGAATGAAATAAATTAATTCCTTAGGTTCTCTATTTTGAGTAAACATATTATCAAACAAATTCGTATTCAAATCCCTTAGCTTATTTTTAATGAATTAGCCTTATGATTTAATTTCAGCATGATCGGACCCTAGATATCAGCCTTCCACCAGTGAGAAACATGAAGATCCTAATATCGAGATGGTGAGTCAACATGACTTCGGATTGAAATTGATAGAAGGCATTTCACTAGGAATATCTGCATTTTAGAAATAATTGAGAATGCTTAGAGATGATCATGATTAGAGGAAAGTCTCTGAAGATCAATTATATCAACCAAGATGTAGAAATTTACAATCTTCATTAGACATTTGTCAGAGGAAGGAGACAACAAGTAGGAAAAGACAATTTTAGGAGAACCCGCATCCTAATCCCATTTTCCAAATCTATTATCACTATTTGGAGAAACCAGCTTGACTGGAGTGGGAAGCAGCTGAAAAGATGTCTCCAAGGAAATTCTTGAAGGGTGAGTATGAGAATCATTTAGCACCCCAAGAATCAAATTCTTCAATGCTACAGGAGAGGATGAAGGGTATAGGAGGTTAGATAGTTGTACATATTGAGTTATTTTAGATCCATTAGAGATTGTATGCTACATGAGTGGCACTAGTTCTTCATTTGTGTCCTTAAGTAGAGAACTAAGGCTTGATAGCTTTACATTTTCTTCTTATGAATTTAGCTGATTATATCTCAATCCATGTGTTTTGGAGAGTTTTTAACTGTGGATAGTTGAGTGTGTCTTGATTCATATAGAGAGTATTGTATTATACATAGTGAGTATTTTTTGATTCACATTTGTTGTAGTGTTCTTCTATACTATTTAGTATTTCTCAATTTACAAGATGCATGAAGTCCTTGTGAATAGTTGAACTTGCATCAATTAGTGGAAATTATTGGATAGTTAGAACATAGATTGATATGTTTCTCTTGGTGTGTCATGTATTAGTTACAAGGTCTGGTAGTTTTTTTTTTTAGATTTTTATTTGTGACTAATATTTTCCAACCTAGTGCCATGTTTTATTTTTTCAGATGATGTAAG
The DNA here is from genome assembly GCF_030272615.1 of Cryptomeria japonica. Classification (NCBI taxonomy): domain Eukaryota; kingdom Viridiplantae; phylum Streptophyta; class Pinopsida; order Cupressales; family Cupressaceae; genus Cryptomeria; species Cryptomeria japonica. Next base: position 201,398,129 of record NC_081414.1, on the reverse strand, counting down.
AAAGAAAAAATAAATTTGTTTTTATATTCCATCATATAATATATATGTTAGTATAAATACTACATAAATAGGTACTATTTTCGAAATAAATAAATTTTAGTAGTATTAATAATTGTTTTCTATTAGCACTTGTTTACTTTGTAAGGTACTTGTTGGGTAGTTTTTTGCATGGAGATAATTAGTTTGGGAAGTTTGGACAAGAAAATAATACTTTATAAGCCCATGCAATTTATTGTGCATTGATATCTTAAAGGATAATAATATTTTATTACTTTTGGCAATTGTGGTGCAATGTATTTTTTTGTGCTAGAATAAAAATATAAATTGATTCATGAGTTGTAATTTAGATCATGGTGAATTATTTTACTATTTCTCTAGTCCTTGACTGATGGTAATAGTTGAATTCATTAATGCTTCATTTATTTGATCATTATCTATGACGAAAAATAAATCATGTTGTTAACTTAAGAGTCTAAATGAATAATAAATTAGTGACTTGAGTAAGAAGGAAAGTTTCTAAGTGATAGGTCAAACTGATGGATTAAGATAAGGTAACTGTTGCAATCTGGGTCATTCAGTTCCAACATCTTTATTTTCAAACACAAAGTAGATAATAGAATAGGTTCAAGTTGAGACTAGAACCCTTATATAAAACTATCACTCCACATTTCCATTCATCATCATTCTCTACATACTTAAATAGAAAAAAAAGAAAATATTAGAGTTCCCCTTTTCTATATTTTTCCACTTTCACAGTGATAATCATAATCTTTGTAAGCTATAGCATAGAGAAAATAGACATTGTCTCTTGATTTCTTTTTATCCAATAGTTTTTGTTGGTTTTCATAAATATAAGTATAAATTTATCCATAGGAAAATACTAGTTGAATAATTATTAAAAGTCTTGGCAGGAACTAGAGTATCATGTTCAAATACATACTGACTTTATATACGTTTTACTTGAAAAATAAAAATTATTAGAATAGAAAATAAAACAATATTTAATTAGAGGTGAATTTTCTCACGAGAATAGACATAGGAGGGGAGATGTAGAAAACAATCCAATTATACCCAAATAAAAGATATAAGGCGACCAAGATATTAGTCGATGCACCAAGGCCATAAAGGTTCCAGTTTACTGTCTCTGCATAAGAACTATGAGAAGTAGGTTCTCTATGCACAACAAACCCGACCCCACAAAGTAGATCGCAAAATCCTTCGATCGCCTATGAAAATATTTGAGGGTCGTCTTTAGGTGCTAATAGCTCCACCAGAATTTGAGGGTACAAAACCCCGATAAGTAGATGAGATTTATGAAAATCAACATTTGTGAAACCATTACGGGTTGCAAACGCTTGACTCGATGATTACGATGGAAAAGCAACAACAATCAATCTAAAAACAACAAACAAATCAAAAAATACCAAAAGCGTTCATATGTGCAACAAGAATAGGAAAATCCCAATGAAAAAGTGTTAAGTATACTACTAGCTAATAGTCGGGGGAAAGAGTGGAGCAATCGAGTAGGAAAGCATTGTTTGAAATAGGAGCACCGGGTAGGAACGAATGAGAGGAAGGCAGTATTGTGCAAGATTTACTTTATATTATTTAGTTGAAATTATTATTTATTCTACTTTTGATCTGGAACATCAAATGAAAAACATACACAATTTAATCCAGAAGCTTATAAACGTCTACTTCATGGGGCATGGAAAACTCAGACCAATTCTAATCATGTTATTTTGAAGTTTGTTTCCTTCCAAAAGTAGTTTATTTTAACTCATAAAAAATATTGTTTCTATACAAAAATAAACATGCTTCAAACGTTTTGAAGATATAAAATCACATATAAAAGTAATTTGCAGTCTCCTGTAAAAGTACATGAGTGAGTTTGTAACTAAACATAACGTGGAAGCTAACAAAAACCTACTGTGCATGCAAGAGATTGAGAGAAGCGAAAGACAGGTGGATGTAGAATAATATATTTCTATTATATTTAAAGTTGCATGCACCATTCGAGTGTCCAAGGTTAAATGCACACTTTAGTAATTGCTTTTTCTCCCACTTGTAAGTAGTCCAAGATTCATCATCCTCGTGTGCCATACTATATAACTAGAACATTTATAATCTATTGTATATTGTCAATGTTATTAGTGTTCATGATTACACTATTATGAAGTTCCACTCTCGAAGGAAGTTCATTTTTGATAGTCCTTAAGAGTACTGTTTGTCAAATTTCATACTTTATATTTTCATCTTCCACGATAATACATTTGATCTCTACCGTCATAGATGATATGGGGGCCGACAACCAATATCCAAGGCATCCAAGTATTGTAAGAAATAAAGTGAATCCCGAAAGGGTGTTACGCATAAGTGAAAATGTAAGAGGAGTGAAGTTTGAATTTAGAGGCAAAGCAAAGCCATACATAAGAATATGAAATAGAATGGAGACCACAAAATTATTATAAACACATATTCTATGAAATCCTAAACTTACTAAAATTAGAGGTGAGTTAAAATTGAATGATAAAATTGAATAACCAAAGGTGCTTACAAAGGAAATAACAATGTTCACACTTCCATATACTCTATCATCATTTCCATAGTGATAATTGTATTCTTTCTAAGTTATAATATAGAAAGCATAGACATTGTCTCTTGAAGTTAAAATTTTTGGTTGTTTGCTTTCAATTAAGAAATATATAGTTAGGCATACGACAATATTAGTTGAATATATATTAAAAATATTAGCGAGAAATAGATATATCATTCTTATATACATAACCAGTCTCAAAATTGAAATGAGAGAAAGTTTGTATGTTTCACTTGAAAAATAATATAAATTAGATAATAAAAGATCTCAAACCTCCTTTGTGTAAATATGTACAGAATAAGCAGGGCAATTTAAAAAACGGCAGAGTATAAGAAGTTGTGGATAGAAATAGAGATGCAAAATTATATACCCGGCGAACACGAGAGAAAGTAAAATCCGGCCAGCCCGAGTCAAATTGACTTTTTCAGATGGCACTGGGACTGGGTCAATTCCAACGTCTCTATCGTCAACAGCAGAGGAAAGAATAGAATAGGTCTGAGTGGAGACTAGATCTAATCCCTTATAAATGCCCGCCCCACATTTCAGATATTCACAAACAACAGAGTAGCAGCAATCGGAATTGGCCTCTGCTCTCCCTTCATATACACCTGAGGATTGATTATTGTCATCAAATTCATATAAACACAAGACGCAATTATAACTATGGAGGCTCTCAAGCTTACAAGAGTTCTTAAGAGTAATACAGTTTTGCAGACAGTGACACAGAAACATGGTCATGTAGGATTAACGAATTGTGCAAATAAATCATGGCGTATAAATCTTGATCGTCGTCAGGTTGTGGCTTCGTTGGATGGTCCAAGCACAAGATACCTGCAGCAGAAGCAAGCTGACTTGTTCATACGCCCGTTAACCCAGTTTCACATAGACCAAGATAAAGATGAAGATGATTAAGAGATGGTTGTGGCAAAGCTGCGTTTGATGGCGGCAGCAGCGGCAGACCGGGCAGAAATGCACGCTGTCCTCGCACAGCAAAGAGACGGATGGAACAAACTCGTCCTCCCCTCCCTTACCAACATCACGCTGGCCGCGCTCATGCTCCAGGCTTTACCCAGCAATGATACTAATAACGTTGTCGCCACACTTTTGTATGGCTTCTCCACAGCTTTGATGTGCGGTATGAACAAAATGCAGCCTTCGCAGTTAGCGGAGGAGCAGAGAATGGCGGCACGGCTCTTCCGCCAGCTCAACACTGACATCCACACAAACCTTGCTCTGCCTCCCTACCTTCGTCAGGACAAGTGTGCAGACTCCTTCCTCACCAAGGCCTACAAAGCTGTACTCGCGTTGGATGAGGCTTATCCTCTGCCTCTCTTCCCCGGTATGCTAGACAAATTTCCCAAGATTGTACAACCAGCAGTTTGGTGGTCTCAACAACAAAATCATCAAACCCAGAACCAACCCCAAACTAACAACAACAAAACCATCAATGGATGGAGTGCAGAGCTGGAAACCGAGTTGAGGGGTGTTTCAGAGACGCTTAAAAGCGGTGATATTGCAGAGTTTGTTGGGCTCAGCCGCAAAGTATTGGGAGTAAACAGTATTCTTGCAATAGCCGGCCCATTGCTCACTGGGATTGCAGGGGCATTGAATTTGAATGGCGCCATGTTATCTATGTCAATGGTGGCGGGCGTGTTGGGTGTTGTGGGCAACACACTGAGCCATGCAGGTCAGGTCGGAATGGTGTTTGAGATGTACAGAAACTGCGCAGGATTCTACCATTTGTTGGACTCATCCATCGCAGACACTTTGAGCGAGGCAGATCCAGAGGCCAGAGAAAACGGAGAGCTATTCCGTTGGAGATTGGCCTCGCAGCTGGGTCGCGATCCTCATTCTCCTCTTGCAGATTCTGCCTCCAAATTTGCCGGCAAGCTTTTCTGACTAATTGTTAATACACATGCACGGCCCACTTTTTCAGGCTCCGGCTTTGTGCACTGCTATACATACATGTTACATGTGATTAATCCATACAATCTCTTATGCTCACTACAGCCTCGCGTTTCTCTTTCTTGTTCTACATGCTGCTTGATTTCTAATGCGTTATCCCATGCAGTTTTTCATTTTCTTTTAACACTATTTTTTATATTAACTCACCAGGAAAGCACGTGGAACTTACACACTACTCATGAGGATGAAGAAAGATTTGTTTTTGATCTGGTATTAGGATCTATGACTGTTGCATCTAGAACTATCTATTTTGGTGAAGCATATGTCCATTTGAATCAGCTTTATAACCAATGATTTGTCAGGAAAATGCCACGACTATAAGATTTTCTAGGTGCTAGCTCTGATGTGCACAAGTGCACACAAACTATGCTCATACACTTGAAACAAGACATGACTTTTCTTCTCTCATTAATCCTTCAACGACTGTTTTGGAAAGCAAACCACGCTTACATGAGAATAAGAATGAGATAGAGGAAGAAGAATGAAAGAAACCACAAGAAGACAAGTCACATAGATATGCCCGGAGAAAAGAATTTTGGAAAAGCCCAAGCCTCGAAAGCACACGAGTCTAATGTATTATTTGCCGACATCAATGGTTACAATATGTTCATAGGATATCCATGTGAGATACTTCTGCCCCCCTTTTAGAAAAATGTTGGAACGCAACGTTGCAAAGTCACTATGTACTTCCATCTATTTTATCCCTATAAAAAAACTAAAATCACCAATTAATACACTCATGCAGGTTCATTGGGGGCATATACGTTAGATTTTTTACTTGATTTTGTAGTTTTGCGTTTGATTTTCACTCTCAGTTCTCCAAGGAAACATTCTTCACACGATTAAGATATTCCTTGGCTTATTCTTGTCATGTTTTAAGGTTGAACCATTGCATGGATATGATGTGCAAGATTTACTAGTTTGTGAGGACATCAAGACATTTTCCACTGACGTTCTTCATTCTTTGAGCATTTTCTATGTTGATTTTGGGTAGTCTTTTAGATAGAAACTGTTTTATTTGGATTGCCTTTGATTTCGAGTGTGATTTTATAACTTTTATAATTAAGATTTGTTGTTAGGGCCTGGGCGCCCGTATACATTTTATCCTTATTGAGGTGTTTTAATAGGCATCTTATATTTGCGTATCCTGAATTTTTCTATTTTTGTAGGGTACCACTGACTACAAAAGTTCAATCTTGGGAGCCATGAAGTATAAATTTTAAGTGGTGACGAAGCCCAATAATGTTGGATCTACATTGCATATGCTAAATCAAATATAGACGTGGGACATGTGGACCTCCAAGTGTTCAAAGACAAAACGTATGGATCCAATTCCAATCACAATGCTAGGCTATTGGTCAACACAAGATTTATCCAAGTAGGAGGCTTTCCATCTTTATTGTAGCCTTCTAAACCAATCATGGCTTGTGCTCAAGCCTATAACGTAGGAACCAAATGAATATTGTATTCAATATGAAATTGCCCTATTGGATGTGAAAATTGACATGATTTCATTTGCATTCCAATACCATATCATAGGTCATTAGTGGAAATCGTAGATGAATGAACTACCACTCCTTATGATGAGAACACCATAGGCCACATCAAATGATGGCTCTCCCAACCTAGAAGAGCATTGCCAGAGGTGCCCAAGAAGTTGACCATGGACAATTTCTAGATAGAAACTAATGACACGATCAATCTTTTGAATAGAGTGATTGGAAAACAGAGTGATATGGAGTCAAACACCTAGATTTACTAATCCATCTCCATTTTCCTAACTAATACTCAGTCTATTGATTTCTCTAATGACGAATAACACTAGGTGGCAGTTGAAGATTTGGATGAATATCTTTTACTTCCCTCAAGCTTTTTATTGATGGTGGATAGTCATTATTAATTATTATATGGTGATGTAGTAAATATTGTAAAATTATGTCCACTCATTTTATTAAATTTGTTTAAAAATCAAAGTGCCATTTTGAAAATGTAGTACCTAAGTTGGCATATTATTCGAGGGTCGTTGGATCTTTAGGACTCGGGTCAACTTTTGAAGGTGTAAAATATAAAATCACCTCTATAAAAGTAAGTGTACAATATATTGTATAAAGATGAAATTGTGTTTAATAGTGCATTCATTCTTCTATTAGTAGTAATTATTCTTTTGCGAGTCAATCAATAAATAAATATTAGTTCCTTTCATGATCATTCTTGAATCTCGTGGAAATGTATTTTATTCTTTTGTTTTTTTTAATTTATATTATTTTGTGAATTTTAATAAAAGTGTCTAATAATTTATATATTTCAAGGAAATGTTAAGTTGTGATGTGTACAATTTACACATGCAATACATTGGTCTTATGCATTTTTTTTTCTATAAAATTATTTAAAATATTGCGTCTATGATGTTATTGATAGAGTAAAATAAATTTGACATTATTGTAGGTATTTGAGTTTACTAGAACTTGCTTTACAACCAAGTGGCTAGATTAGAGACCACTTTTGTGAATCAGTTTAGGGTTTACACTACCCCAACCATCCTATACCACCTGTTTTCCACTTGTAGAAAGTAACCAAACAAGACCCTATTTTTTTTATATCAATATAGATTACATACATTTATAATAAAATCCAAAGATCCATTTGTTGTAAATATACATGTAACAATTCAACTATATATCATAGGTCTAGATCCTTTTAATAGCTTATATTTTAGAACTCCAATGAATTTGAGAACCTTGGCTATTACTTACAGTGAAGTTGTTTTATTGTGCAGCAAGAGATGAATCTTCTCATATGGGGAGATATGAGATATTCAACTTCATTAAGACACCTAAAGATGCCGAGCCATATCCTATCTAATAATAATTTCCGTTGGGAAAATAAACCTTCATTAAACTTATACCAAACATTGATCCCTAGGGATAAATTTAGGTTATCTATTAGCAACTTGTAAACCAATTTTTCCTACAAACATGCTACCTCTAGGTATTGAACAATCTTGTTGTTCCTAAAATTATCTATCTCAATATTCTAGCAATTCCTTCATTGAATAATATAAGTTGAAAAGAAACTGGAAAACTCATATATTTGGCCAGTAAAGTTTATAAAAAGATTCTTTTAATTTAAAATATTATAAAATGAAATTTAACAAGACTATTCTCTTAAGACTAATATTCTTTAGAAAAAGGAATATATATATATCGTTTGAAATCATAATTAATTGAAAATAATTTATTTAATAGCTATATGTAGAAAAATAGAATAAAAAAGCTTGTAACTTAAAATAGGCATTCTTCTAACATTAGAAGTTTAAATGAGTTTTAAATAGGGATACATGACTTTTAAATCTAAAATAAACTATCAGGTGTTGGTACAATCTTTTTTTTCTGATCTACCATGACCGTAACTCCTTTTTAATCCAAAATAGATATATGTGAATAGGGTTGTGTTGTGAACTAGTTCTAGTTTTCCAAGCTCTGAAAGCTTTGGAAAACAAAAAATCAAGATAGAATTCTACTCCAAAGGAGACAAAAAAACATTAAATAAGAAACATAAAATTATTAAAATTATGATTTAATAAAAATTGAAATCCAAAGCTAGTATGAACAAGTTCTAAAATCATCCATCCCTCTAAAATGGGAATTTTTTGCCTTATTTTTTTGGCATTTTTTAATTAATTATTACAATATAGTGTAGTATAAATAAATAGTTACTATGATAGAGTAAATAAATAAATGTTAGTAGTGTTATAAAAAGTTTTGAACTAAAGTTGTTAGTTGGAAGGTTAATCATTAAAAAGTTTTTGAAGTTAATTAATTTAAGAAATTTGCCTTAGGAAAATTTTTATTTCATAAGCTTGTACAATTCATTGCATAAACATAAATAACTTAGCATTCATAATATTATGAAATTCAGAATTTTGTATGCACTGTCTCTTTTCAATGTGGCATCAGATTTTTTTTAATATATTTCCTAGTGAGGATATATAGAAATGCGATAAGTAAGAAGGAAATATTTTGTCTGGAAAGAAAGGATCCCCATTGCAGTGAATTTTTTGTTGATGCAAATTTTGATTAGATTAGCTTAGGAAAGAGCCCAAACCTAGAAACCAACATAGAAGCTACAAATTGTTCAACAACTATGGCCATTTGTGTCTTGCAATGCGTTGTTGAGAAACTCTAGTTTTTTCAAACATCATTTCCCAAGGAGAGGGACACAAACAAGCTACAATAGGGAAAGGGGTGAGGACCGTGTAGTGTCCTATGCATGACTTTTTCGTTGTCGAACTTCTTGCATCTTAGAATTATCTTTAGTCTTTTGTAGATCTCGTTGAAAGACATGAAGTATGACTGTCGCGTTCTTATTTGATTCATTGTAATAAAAAAAATTCTAAATATTATATATTGCCACTTGCTAATTCTTCTTGAATTTGACGACCTCTTCTTCTAGGTGCTCCTTTGTTCCATAAATCCCACCTCCATTTTTATATCCTAAAAATATTTATCCAATGTATCCCAGTTACTAAAAATAGATGACAAAATCTTCATAGCATTCTAAAAATCCCTGTTCATAGATTCCTCTGGCCACTTTTGTGCTTTTTTGAATACCAAAGATTGATGAAGGTGAATTTTTCAGTTTAGTTGTTTGTAATTAGGCCATTTGTCACTTGAAAATTTTATTCAGGAGGTTAAAGGATTTAGTGATTTTCTCCACTATTTGACAAATTTAAATACAAAGGATGGGGTAGTTCTAGTTTGACAAGAAAATAGGAACCACATCTAATTTTTTAGCTAGGGCACTTTGCTTAGCAGGGGAATCTAGAGGATATTTCACTTAAGTGGAGGATCAAGGGGAGCCGATTAGACTAGGGTAGCTTTAGGAATAAATCCTAATGGTCTTGATAGAAATAGATTTGTCATCCAAGATCGAAATAGGAGACTCATTTGGGCAATTTTTAAAAGCAACGCTTTTGCCTTTAGAATTGCAGGGTGAGGTCAACCATAAGCATTTTTACTTTGTGGGTGTCATCTTTTTCCCTTGAGTGAGACCTGTAGTGTGGTAATTAATTAAAAACCTTGGAGGTTTACAATGACTATCCCAAGTTCATACTTTTGGAAGGAATATGGGTTGAAGGTGAGCACACTCAAGATTTTCTCTTGTTAGGAATGAGTCATTCACTCTGAAAAATAAGGGAGGCATTAAGGAATCATAAGAGAGTGGCAAGGTCCAATTTGAGAGATAAAATTAAAATAGAAAGGTAGTAAATAAGGCATTAATGAAGGGAAGGGTTTTCCCAAAATTCGATACTTTCTCAAATGACTCCTCCAAAGAAGTATGAGGAAAGTGAAGGCTCGCCCCCACATTTAGCGACCCTCCAAAGTACCATGCCTGATCAAAACCTCAACTATTTTGGCACAAACAATTGATGAGGTTCTCTCTATTGAAAAAATCTATAGATGATTAATCTTTTGCCCCTCAGCCATAAATATTTTCATAGAATCTTTGTCGTCTCCTTAAATTTTCTTAGGTAGCCTAATTCCTTCATTGTTTAGATTACTGACGGTGGCTATGGCTTCAAAAAAAAATTGAAAGAGCATATCTTAGAATAGCAAAGTACCCTCCTCACAAGACTTCCGAGATACCAAACTCATCCAATGAAACTGAGAAACCTCCAAGCACACAACATACCTAAGTCAAACAAGCCTTCTTATCATACCACATCTAGACTTGACCTGGACCAAAAGATTTGACATCAATGATAACACATAATGTAATACTACCAAAGTGATCTTGTGATATTGTGGACATGAAAGAATGCTTCAATCCATTCTAATAATTTAGAGAACTAACTAATTAGGCAAGGATTTTACTAGAATCATTTTGATGACATTACAGGAATCACCTTGAATAATGATATCTTGATTTCAACTCCTAAGTGACTTTTGCAGGGTTTCCTCAACTCAGTACCTTTGATACTATTTTGGATAGAATTGATGCTGAAATCAACCAAAGAACACAAGTGATCACTAGGAGGGGGGCTGAATCATTATTATTCAATTTTTTTTTTAAACCAAAAGCGTGCAAATGCCAAAGATACTGATAATATTGAAACACACACACAAGTCAAATGACAAGACAAAAGATATGTGGGAAAAACCTCGATGAGAATAGCTACTAGAGTCTACTGTTCCAATCCAGCCTAATAATGAAATCTTAGATTACGATATGTTTAGGGCACCAGGCCAAGGAGCACCAACCCTTGAGGATTTTGAGCACCAACTCAAGGAGCACCAACCCCCTGCTCTGAGCACACACTTAGAGAAATACAATAATATCAGTTCTTTTAAAATGCACTGTAAAACCTTGTTACAAATGCATTTTGTAACACTTATACAATATATAATTATGACCTTCTCCCTTAGATTTTTTTATCTCTCTTCACACTCAGATTGCTCTGCCTGCAACTCTTTTCTGCACCCTCTACTCTACTGTATGTTCACCCTTTTTGTTTTTCAGAACTGCTTCCATTTTTCACCAACAACCATTATTTTTCTCACATACAACTTACTTTCATATCTCACTTTTCTTATTTTTTCAATTATTTAAATCAACAAGTTTCCCCCCAAAAAGAGAAAATTAAAAAATACTTAGTTCCAACAATTACAAATCTTATCACATTATTACAAATATGCAACTATCCATACTAAATAGCTCTTTCCATATTTGCTAAAAAAAATTTGGCATTATTGGTATGCACTAGATTTTTCCCTCCATCACCTGATTTATTCTTTCCATACATATTTGTAAATTTTACAATCTCTTACTGACTGAAGAGATTTTGTATCTTTCCCCTCTACATTCAAGCACTATTTGTGTTTCATCCAAGTTGAATTCATTTTTCCTATGTGTTCCATGTCCTTAGCATCTTTCTATATCATCAAGTCAACCTTGGTGAGTAGCCCACATGGACCATTCAACAATCGACACCCATTGGTAATGAGGAAGACATGTCGCTTTGTTAATTTCTGGCATTTGTAAAATTTTACCTAGACTCATCTTCCATTACAATGAAGAGTCTTCATATCGCTATAGCTAGCACTGACTGATAAGAGGCAATTATACCCATAGAGATAGACAAAGTTATACCAAAATGCAAATCATGTTGCAAAGACAAAAAAAATATCACAAGGAAATGGAGCTTATCGCTATAGCCTAAAGGTTCACAAGAAGCATTTTGGTGTCATGCTGAAACGCCAAGTTACATCGACAAACAAAATCATATCACTCAGTCCATGAGCTTATAGGGTACCACTCACTACAAAAGTTCTATCATGGGAACCATGAAGTATAAATTTTAAAGCGTGACGAAGCCCAATAATGTTGGATCTACATTGCATATGCTAAATCAAATATAGGCGTGGGCCATGTGGACCTCCAAGTGTTCAAAGACAAAATGTATGGATCCAATTCCAATCACAATGCTAGGCTGTTGGTCAACACAATATGTATCCATGTAGGAGGCTTTCCATCTTTATTGTAGCCTTCTAAACCAATCATGGCTTGTGCTCAAGCCTATAACCTAGGAACCAAATGATTATTGTATTCACTATGGAATTGCCCTATTGGATGTGAAAATTGACATGATTTCATTTGCATTCCAATACCATATCATAGGTCATTAGTGGAAATCGTAGAGGAATGAACTACCACTTCTTATGATGAGAACACCATAGGCCACATCAAATGATGGCTCTCCCAACCTAGAAGAGCATTGCCAGAGGTGCCCAAGAAGTTGACCATGGACAATTTCTAGATAGAAACTAATGACACGATCAATCTTTTGAATAGAGTGATTGGAAAACAAAGTGATATGGAGTCAAACACCTAGATGTACTAATACATCTCCATTTTCCTAACTAATACTTAGTATATTGATTTCTCTAATGACGAATAACACTAGGTGGCAGTTGAAGGTTTGGATGAATATTGTTTACTTCCCTATAGTTTTTTATTCATGGTGGATAGTTATTATTAATTATTATATGGTGATGTAGTAAATATTGTAAAATTATGTGCACTTATTTTATTAAATTTGTTTAAAAATCAAAGTGCCATTTTGAAAATGTAGTACCTAAATTGGCATATTATTCGAGGGTCATTGGATCTTTAGGACCTAGGTCAACTTTTGAAGGCATAAAATATAAAATCACCTCTATAAAAGTAAGTGTACAATATATTGTATAAGGATGAAATTGTGTTTAGTGATTTCATTCTTCTATTAATAGTAATCATTCTTTTGCCAATCAATCAATAAATAAATATTAGTTCCTTTCGTGATCATTCTTGAATTTCGTGGAAATGTATTTTATTCTTTTCTTTTTTGTAATTTATATTATTTTGTGAATTTTAATAAAAGTGCCTAATAATTTATATATTTCAGGGTAGAAATGTTAAATTGTGATGTGTATAATTTACGCATGCAATACATTGGTCTTATGGATTTTTTTTTCTATAAAATTATTTAAAATATTGCGTCTATGATGTTATTGATAGAGTAAAATACATTTGACATTATTGTAGGTATTTGAGTTTACTAGAACTTGCTTTACAACCAAGTGGCTAGATTAGAGACCACTTTTGTGAATCAGTTTAGGGTTTACACTACCCCAACCATCCTATACCACCTGTTTTCCACTTGTAGAAAGTAACCAAATAGGACCCTTATTTTTTTATATCAATAAAGATTACATATATTTATAATAAAAGCCATAGATCCATTTGTTGTAAATATACATGTAGCAATTCAATTATACGTCATAGGTCTAGATCCTTTTAATAGCTTATATTTTAGAACACTAATGAATTTGATAAACTTGGCTATTAGTTACAGTGAAGTTGTTTTATTGTGTAGCAAAAGATGAATCTTCTCATATGGGGAGATATGAGATAATCAACTTCATTAAGACACCTAAAGATGCCAAGCCATATCCTATCTAATAATAATTTCCATTGGGAAAATAAACCTTCATTAAACTTATACCAAACATTGATCCCTAGGGATAAATTTAGTTTATCTATTAGCAACTTGTAAACCAATTTTTCCTACAAACATGCTACCTCTGGGTTTTGAACAATATATATCCTCTGAAATCATAATTAATTGAAAATAATTTATTTAATATCTAGATGTAGAAAAATAGAATAAAAAAGCTTGTAACTTAAAATAGGCATTCTTCTAACATTAGAAGTTTAAATGAGTTTTAAATAGGGATACATGACTTTCAAATCTAAAATCAACTATCGAGTGTTGGTACAATCTTTTTTTTTTCTGATGTACCATGACCATAAATCCTTTTTAATCCAAAATAGATATATGTGAAAAGGGTTGTCTTGTGAACTAGTTCTAGTTTTCGAAGCTTTGGAAGCTTTGGAAAACAAAAAATCAAGATTGAATTCTACTCCAAAGGAGACAAAAAATATTAAATAAGAAACATAAAAAATATTAAAATTATGATTTAATAAAAATTGAAATCCAAAGCTAGCATGAACAAGTTCTAAAATCATCCATCCCTCTAAAATGAGACATTTTTGCCTAATGTTTTTGACATTCTTTAATTAATTATTACAATATAGTGTAGTATAAATAAATAGTTACTATGATAGAGTAAATAAATAAATGTTAGTAGTGTTATAAAAAGTTTTGTAGTAAAGTTGTTAGTTGGAAGGTTATTCATTAAAATTTTTTTGAGGTTAATTAATTTAAGAAATTTGCCTTAGGAAAATTTTTATTTCATAAGCTTGTGCAATTCATTGCATAAACATAAATAACTTAGCATTCATAATATTATGAAATTCAGAATTTTGTATGCACTGTCACTTTTCAATGTGGCATCAGAGTTTTTTAATATATTTCCCAGTGAGGATATATTGAAATGCGATAAGTAAGAAGGAAATATTTTGTCCAAAAAGAAAGGATCCCCATTGCAATGAATTTGTTGTTGATGCAAATTTTGATTAGATTAGCTTAGGGAAGAGCCCAAACCTAGAAACCAACATAGAAGCTACAAATTGTTCAACAACTATGGCCATTTGTGTCTTGCAATGTGTTGTTGAGAAACTCTAGTTTTTTCAAACATCATTTCCCAAGGAGAGGGACACGAACAAGCTACAATAGGGAAAGGGGTGAGGACCGTGTAGTGTCCTATGGATGACTTTTTCATTGTTGAACTTCTTGCATCTTAGAATTCTCTTTAGTCTTTTGTAGATCTCATTGAAAGACATGAATTAAGATTGTCGTGTTCTTATCCGATTCATTGTAATAAAAAAAATTCTAAATATTATATATCACCACTTGCTAATTCTTCTTGAATTTGACAACCTCTTCTTCTAGGTGTTGCTTTGTTCCATAAATCCCACCTCCATTTTTATGTCCTAAAAATATTTATCCAATGTAGCACAGTTATTAAAAATAGATGACAAAATCTTCATAGCATTCTAAAAATCCCTGTTCACAGATTCCTCTAGCCACTTTTGTGCTTTTTTGAATACCAGAGATTGATGAATGTGAAATTTTTAGTTTAGTTGTTTGTAATTAGGCCATTTGTCACTTGAAAATTTTATTCATGAGGTTAAACGATTTAGTGATTTTCTCCACTATTTGACAAATTTGAATACAAAGGATGCGGTAGTTCTAGTTTGACAAGAAAATAGGAACCACATCTAATTTTCTAGCTAGGGTACTTTTCTTACTAGTGGAATCTAGAGGATATTTCACTTAGGTGGAGGATCAATGGGAGCTGATTAGACTAGGGTAGCTTTGGGAATAAATCCTAAAGGTCTGGATAGAGATAGATTTGTCGTCCAAGATCCAAATAGGAGACTTCTGTGGGCAGTTTTTAAAAACAATGTTTTTGCCTTTAGAATCCTAGGGTGAGGTCAACAATAAGCATTTTTACTTTGTGGGTGTCATCTTTTGCCCTTGAGTGAGACCTGTAGTGTAGTAATTAATTAAAAACCTTGGAGGTTTACAATGACTATCCCAAGTTCATTCTTTTGGAAGGAATATGGGTTGAAGGTGAGCACACTCAAGATTTTCTCTTGTTAGGAATGAATCATTCACTCTAAAAAATAAGGGAGGAATTAAGGAATCATAAGAGAGTGGCAAGGTCCAATTTGAGAGATAAAATTAAAATAGAAAGGTAATAAATAAGGCATTAATGAAGGGAAGGGATTTCCTGAAATCCGATACTTTCTCAAATGACTCCTCCAAAGAAGTATGAGGAAAGTGAAGGCCCGCCACCACATTTAGCGACCCGCAAAGGTACCATGCCTGATCAAAACGTCAACTATTTTGGCACAAAAAAATGATGAGGTTCTCTCTATTGAAACAATTCTATAGATGATTAATCTTTTGCCCTCAGCCATAAATATTTTCATAGAATCTTTGTCGTCTCCTTAAATTTTCTTAGGTAGCCTAATTCCTTCATTGTTTAGATTACTAATAGTAGCTATGGCTTCAAAAAAAAATTGAAAGAGCATATCTTAGACTAGCAAATTACCCTCCTCACAAGGCTTCTGAGATACCAAACTCATCCAGTGAAACTGAGAAACCTAAAAGCACACAACATACCTAAGTCAAACAAGCCTTCTTATCATACCACATTTGGACTTGACTTGGACCAAAGGGTTTGACATCAATGATAACACATAATGTAATACTACCAAAGTGATCTTGTGATATTGTGGACATGAAAGAATGCTTCGATCCATTCTAATAATTTAGAGAACTAACTAATTAGGCAAGGATTTTACTAGAATCATTTTGATGACATTACAAGAATCACTTTGAATAATGATATCTTGATTTTAACTCCTAAGTGACTTTTGTAGGGTTTCCTCAACTCAGTACCTTTGATACTATTCTGGATAGCATTGATGTTGAAATCAACCGAAGAACACAAGTGATCACTGAGAGGGGGGCTGAATCATTATTATTCAACTTTTTTTTTAAACCAAAAGCGTGCAAATGCCAAAGATACTGATAATATAGAAACACACACACAAGTCAAATGATAAGACAAAAGATATACGAGGAAAACCCAATGTGGGAAAAACCTCAATGAGAATAACTACTGGAGTCTATTGTTCCAATCCAGCCTCATAATGAAATCTTGGATTACGATATGTTTAGGGCACCAGGCCAAGGAGCACCAACCCTTGAGGATTTTGAGTACCAATTCAAGGAGCACCAACCCCCTTCTCCGAGCACACACTTAGAGAAACACAATAATATCAGTTCGTTTAAAATGCACTAGAAAACCTTGTTACAAATGCATTTTGTAACACTTATACAATATGTAATTCTGAACTTCTTCCTTAGATTTTTTATCTCTCTTCACACTCAGATTACTCTGCCTACAACTCTTTTCTGCACCCTCTACTCTACTGTATGTTCACCCTTTTTGTCTTTCAAAACTGCATCTGTTATTCGCCAACAACCATTATTTTTCTCACATACAACTTACCTTCATATCTCACTTTTCTTATTTTTTCAATTCTTTAAATCAACAAGTTTCGCCCCCAAAAGAAAAAATAAAAAAATAGTTAGTTCCAACAATTACAAATCTTATCTCATTATTACAAATCTGCAACTGTCCATACTAAATAGCTCTTTCCATATTTTCTAAAAAAATCTTGGCTTTATTGGTATGCACTAGATTTTTCCCTCCATGACCTGATTTATTCTTTGCATACATATTTGTAAATTTTACAATCTCTTACTAACTAAAGAGATTTTGTATCTTTCCCCTCTGCATTCGAGCACTATTTGTGTTTCGTCCAAGTGGAATTCATTTTTCCTATGTGTTCCATGTCCTTAGCATCCTTCTATATCATCAAGTCAACCTTGGTGAGTAGCCCACATGGACCATTCAACAATCGACACCCATTGGTAATGAGGAATACATGTTGCTTTGTTAATTTCTGGCATTTGTAAAATTTTACCCAGACTCATCTTCCATTATAATGAAGATTCTTCATATCGCTATAGCTAGCACCGACTGATAAGAGGCAATTATACCCATAGAGATAGACAAAGTTATACCAAAATGCAAATCATGTTGCAAAGACAAAAAAAATATCACAAGGAAATGGAGCTTATCGCTATAGCCTAAAGGTTCACAAGAAGCATTTTGGTGTCATGTCGAAACGCCAAGTCACACCGACAAATGAAATCATATCACTTAGTCCACAAGCTTGTCAC
The DNA here is from genome assembly GCF_030272615.1 of Cryptomeria japonica. Lineage (NCBI taxonomy): Eukaryota > Viridiplantae > Streptophyta > Pinopsida > Cupressales > Cupressaceae > Cryptomeria > Cryptomeria japonica. Next base: position 201,380,304 of record NC_081414.1, on the reverse strand, counting down.
ACCGAAATCTAAGGCGATAACAGTGTAATCCAAAGGGGAAACCAAAAGGTGAAAGGGCATTTCCGAAAGGGCAATTCATACTAAAAAGCTTTTTTGCCACCACACTGCCACGTGCCCCACATAAATGGGTAACAGCTTTGACCAGATCATCAACTTGCACAGGTGCATGATTATGCAATCGAAACAAGGAGCTAATTAAGGGTAACTCCATTACCCCCCTTTCTACCTTGTACTTGGGTCCCCCAAGAATATGACACCACCAATGTGGACCAATCAACAACTGGCAAATGGATATCACCTAAAAATTAGACAAGGTGGGTGCGCTATCCAGTGCCAAGAAGCGATTTGAACTCTGGATTGGAAACAAAACAACTGCTTCTTTTCCATCTAGATTCAATAAGCCGATAATCTAAAACTCGTACAAGGTAGGCCCGTCAGCAAACATCAGAGATCAACGAGAAGTCAGAACTGAGAACAAAAATAATATAACTCCACTTTTTCAGCATGACGTGATAGGCTGATAAAAGACTTGGCTAGTCCCCACATGTATAAATCATGACACACTACATAGAGACCAATTATCTTCAAATGAACGGTTTGGACTAATGCACAATTGTGCGACTAGATGATCCTGCAAAATGAAGCTAACCCCATAGCTTCGCATGATGACATGTTGACCTGATCCAAGCAATATCATACCAAAATACATCATGTTGCCCAAATAGAAATCCCATCACACCGAACTAGAAACAATGATGACCAAAGCAAAAATCCATCACACCAAAATGGACTCTATCAACATAGCACTTGAAGGATGATAAAAAAGGAAAATGATCTTTGATGAAATGCCATGTCTCATTGAAATGTTGCCTCCTTATGGAATTTCAATCATTTTCAATCTGCAACCTTCATGAACCAAATATTATGGATCAAACATAGTAAGAGACACTTTTGGAGCATGCACATCATGTGTAATCCATACTTTTGCACAACTTCAGCTTATAACATCTACATTTCATCTCCCATCAACACTAGCCGACATCAATGATAATAATGCCAACATCAACAAGGAACTTCCATGGTCTCTTTTGGTTCCTAAGGACTGTTGTTTTATTCTTCCTAAACTACCTTGTCGAGATAGAGGAATGTGAGCCACAAAAGTTCCCTACAATAAGAGGATGAGAAAAGGGATTAGACCAGTTGTTTGTGATGACTTTGATATTATTAGGAGGCATCAATGTTCTCACCAAATTATTTATAAAGGAAACACCTATTGATATGCTACATTCTCATTATTAGTACGTTGTTAATGTTGAGAACCTTTATATGACAAGCAGTCCACCAATAAAAATATAGCTTTGGGGATGACGTTTTTCTTCCATGGATTCTACCAATTGAAATTTAAGGGTTGTTTTGCCTCAAGAAAGATAAACTACATGTTTACAAAATAATTACAATCATGACATGCCAACTAAATAAGAATATCTTTATAATGAGTTCTATAGTACATCTCTGATTGGAAAGAATTTTGATGAGTTCGTTAGCCAAAACATGAATTTGAGGGTCAAAGTAGTTAGGGTTAATTATATAGGTTGGGTGAATGATTGAGGAATCCCAATTATTTTTGACTAAATTTTCTAGTCTTCCTTTGAGATCCAATCGAATAGAAGAACAATTTGGCTTAAATTCCAAGGGGTTGGCAAAATCCAAGGATATTCCAAAAATTTAATTCTTACATCATTACAAAAAACTCCACTAGAGATACTAGGCAAGAAGATCCCTTTTTTAAATAAGATTATTCCAGACATTTGATACTTTAGGTAGTTGCTCGAAATGGAGGAAGAAGATTCCCTTAAAATTATTGATATATTTAAATATCATGGTTTTAGACCAATTTTAATCCTAGTTGGTGAGTTTCTAACTGTTATTGAGAGGAGAGAATGATTCCTTTTCTTATACTTTCTTGCATCCAAGCCTCCATCCTATTTACATTAGTGAGCTGAATCCCAGACTACTAGAGAAAGCCTATTGTTTTTATCAGTTAGTGACCAAAGGAAATATTACTTATATTTGATCTAGGTTAGAACTCATAGCCTTGGGAATAAATAATAGAGAGAGTATCTACACAAAGCTACTTTGAAGTAAGGCATTCAGTAGTTGAAGTTTTCTAGTACTACTAAGAAGAGCCCCTTTCCACATAGCTAGTTTCATTCAAACACTTTCCAAAATATTATAACAAATTAAATACTCAATTGTACCATTAGTGAGATCTATTCCGAAATATGATGAGGGGAGAAGATTGATTTGGTTAATGAGAATATTCACAATATTTTTTTCCAATCTTGGGACCACATTCATGAAGAAGATAACACTTTTATTGAAATTAATACTTTGAAAATATTTTTTACCATAGTTAGATAGGATTCCTCTCCTTTCTTTGGCTTACACGGTGGAGGATTTTTCTAGAAGTAAGGTGTAATCTACAAATTCTTGATGTGACATCAACTGAAGAGACGAGGAAGGGTTGGAGCCTCTTAGATGGCCCTTAATGCTATTTTCTATATTCCATGCAACAACTTAAACAAGAATGATGAAAACTTAAGGATAGAGCTCGGATCCCTTATCTTATTCCCCTAAAATATTTAAAACAGATAGAGCTAAATAGGATGGAGATAAAATAGAAAATTCCAAAAATTTAGGAATTTTACCTCTAAATCCACTTCTTTAAAGAACAAATGCAGAGAAATTTTCTTGACTGTTTATGTAATATTTTAAAATATGAGGATATAGAATCATACTTTATTTATTACCTTTTTCGATTGAGTGGAGTATTTCATTAACCACTAGGATATAATCTATAATTTGTCTTCCAGAAATGAAGCCTTTCTGATTGATATGGTTCATGTTTTCAATAGAATGTTTGATATGTTGGAAAATCCATTTGGAAATAAATTTATAGACAATGTTATGGATACTAATAGGTAAAATTTCAGACATTGTATTGGCCCCCTCTTTTTTGGGGAAATAGGACTAGGAAGGTGTGGTTACGATCCTTTAGAATTTCAACAAATTTTAAAGAAATAATTAACTTCTTGGATAATATATGAACTCACACTATTCCAATGCATTTGAAAAAAAGTGAGAGGGAAACCATTAGGCCCAATAACCTTGAAGGGATTTAAATGGAACACAATATTAGATTTAATGCTTCCTTAGAAATTGGCCCTTCAATAGATTTTAAATCCAAATTGGAAAGGGAGCAAGGGGTTACCTGTAAGAGCTGTTTTATTAAAGCCTCTAGTTAGCAACTCCACTTCACTTGAGGATTTAAGAGGTCTTTGAATAATGTAACAACATTCTAGGTGCATTTCTTCTTGAAAGGTTAGCCACCTATTATGCTCATCCAAAAGTTCTAAAATCTCATTCCCCTTCCTATGATTAAGTGTTTATTGATGAAAGAATTTGGTATCATGATCTTCCCCATTTAATCACCAGTTCCTAGAACTTTACTTTAAATATAGATTTTTTGATTTTCAATTAAATTATGAAACTCTTTAATGAACACAATATTTTCTTTAGCGGTGAGGTCCTCCGTTTGTCCCGCTATGTCAATTTCAACTTGAATGAAATAATTATTTACTTAGGTTCTCTATTTTGAGAAAACATATTATTAAACTTAATCGTATTCAAATCCCTTAGCTTATTTTTAATGAATTTAATTTCAGCATGATTGGACCCTGGATATCAGCCTTCCACCGTTAGAAACATGAAGATCCTAGTATCGAGATGGTGAGTCAACATGAAGATCCTAGTATCGAGATGGTGAGTCAACATGACTTAGAAATAATTGAGAATGCTTAGAGTTGATCATGATTAGAGGAAAGTCTCTGAAGATCAATTATATCAACCAAGATGTAGAAATTTACGATCTTCATTAGACATTTGTCAGAGGAAGGAGACAAGAAGTAGGAAAAGACAATTTTAGGACAACCCGCATCATAATCCCATTTTCCAAATCTATTATCACTATTTGGAGAAATCAGCTTGACTGGAGTGGGAAGCAGCTGAAAAGATGTCTCCAAGGAAATTCTTGAAGGGTGAGTGTGAGAATCATTTAGCACCCCAAGAATCAAATTCTTCGATGCTACAGGAGAGGACTATTTGTACATATTGAGTTATGTTAGATCCATTAGAGATTGTATGCTACATGAGAGACACTAGTTCTTCATTTGTGTCCTTAAGTGGAGAACTAAGGCTTGATAGCTTTACATATTCTTCTTATGAATTTAGCTGATTATATCTCAATCCATGTGTTTTGGAGAATTTTTAACAGTGGATAGTTGAGTGTGTCTTGATTCATATAGAGAGTATTGTATTATACATAGTGAGTATTTTTTGATTCACATTTGTTGTAATGTTCTTCTATAGTATTTAGTATTTCTCAATTTACAAGATGAACGAAGTCTTTATCAATAGTTGAACTTGCATCAATTAGTAGAAATTATTGGATAGTTAGAACATAGATTGATATGTTTCTCTTGGTGTGTCATGTGTTAGTTACAAGGTTTGGCAGATTTTTGTTTTTAGATTTTTATTTGTGACTAATATTTTCCAACCTAGTGCCATGTTTTATATTTTCAGACGATGTAAGAAAGGAAAAACAAATTTGATTTTATATTCCATCATATAATATATATGTTAGTATGAATACTACATAAATAGGTACTATTTTAGAAATAAATAAATTTTAGTAGTATTAATAATTGTTTTCCATTAGCACTTGTTTACTTTGTAAGGTACTTGTTGGGTAGTTTTTCGCATGGAGCTAATTAGTTTGGGAAGTTTGGACAAAAAAAAATACTTTATAAGCTCATGCAATTTATTGTGCATTGATATCTTAAAGGATAATAATATTTTATTATTTTTGGCAATTGTGGTGCAATGTATTTTTTTTGTGCTAGAATAAAAATATAAATTGATTCATGAGTTGTAATTTAGATCACAGTGAATTATTTTAATATTTCTCTATTCCTTGACCGATGGTAATAGTTGAATTCATTAATGCTTCATTTATTTGATCATTATCTATGACGAAAAATAAATCATGTTGTTAACTTAAGAGTCTAAATGAATAATAAATTAGTGACTTGAGTAAAAAGGAAAGTTTCTAAGTGATAAGTCAAATTGATGGATTAAGATCAAATAATTGTCGCAATTGGGCTCATTTAATTCCAACATCTTTATTTTCAAACACAAAGTATATAATAGAATAGGTTCAAGTTGAGACTAGAAGCCTTATATAAAACTATCACCCCACATTTCCATTCATCTTCATTCTCTACATACTTATAGAAAGAGTACCAAACATTAGAATTCCCCTTTTCTATATTTTTCCTTTTTCACTGTGATAATCATAATCTTTGTAAGTTATAGCATAGAGAACAAAGATATTGTCTCTTGATTTTTTTTTATCCAATAGCTTTTGTTGGTTTTCATAAAAATAAGTATAAATTTATCCATAGGAAAATACTAGTTGAATAATTATTAAAAGTCTTGGTAGGAACTAGAGTATCATGTTCAAATACATACTGACTTATATATGTTTTACTTGAAAAATAAAAATATTAGAATAGAAAATAAAACAATATTTAATTGGAGGTGAATTTTCTTACGAGAATAGACATAGAAGGGAAGATGCAGAAAACAATCCAATTATACTTAAATAAAAGATATAAGGCAACCAAGATATTAGTTGATGCACCAAGGCCATAAAGGTTCCAGTTTACTACATCTGCATAAAAACTATGAGAAGTAGGTGCTCTATGCACAGCAAACCCGACCCCACAAAGTAGATCGCAAAATCCTTCGATCCCCTACGAAAATATTTGAGGGTCGTCTTTAGGTGCTAATAGCTCCACCAGAATTTGAGGGCACGAAACCTCGAAAAATAGATGAGATTTATGAAAATCAACATTTGTGAAACCATTACGGGTTACAAACACTCGACTCGATGAGTGAAATGGACAAGAAACAACAATCAAACTAAAAACAACAAACAACTCAAAAAATACCAAAAGCGTTCAGATGTAGAACAAGAATAGGAAAATCCCAATTTAAAAGTGTTAAGTATACTACTAGGTGATAGTCGAGGTTAAGAGTGGAGCAATCAAGTAGGAAAGCATTGTTTGAAATAGGAGCACCGGGTAGGAGTGAGTGAGAGGATGACATTATTGTGCAAGATTTACTTTATATTATTCAGTTGAAATTATTATTTATTCTATTTTTGATCTGGAACATCAAATGAAAAACATACACAATTTAATCTAGAACCTTATAAATCTCTACTTCATGGGCCGTGGAAAACTCAGACCAGTTATAATCATATTATTTTGAATTTTGTTTCCTTCCAAAAGTAGTTTATTTTAATTCATAAAAAATAGTGCTTCTATACAAAAATAAACATGCTTCAAACGTTTTGAAGATATAAAATCACATATAAAAGTAATTTGCAGTCTCCTGGAAAAGTACATGAGTGAGTTTGTAACTGAACATAACGTGAAAGATAACGAAAACCTACAGTGCATGCAAGAGATTTACCACCAAGTGGGTAGATTAGAGACCACTTTTGTCAATCAGTGTAGGGTTTACACTACCCCAACCATCCTATACCACCAGTTTTCCACGTGTAGAAAGTAACCAAACGGAGCCCTATTTTTTTTTTTATGAATATAGATTACATATATTTAAAATATACATGTAACAATTCAACTATACATGTAACAATTCAACTATACGTCATAGGTCTAGATTCTTTCAATAGCTTATATTTTAGAACTCCAATGAATTTGAGAACCTTGGCTATTACTTACAATGAAGTTGTTTTATTGTGTAGCAAGAGATGAATATTCTCATATGGGGAGATATAAGATATAAGATATTCAACTTAATTAAGACACCTAAAGACGCCAAGCCATATCCTATCTAATAATAATTTCCCGAGGGAAAATAAACCTTCATTAAACCTGAGGATCGGGACCCAGCGGCAAGGCCAATCTCCAATGGAATAGCTCTACGTTTTCTCTCTCCTCTGGATCTGCCTCGCTCAGAGTGTCTGAGATGGAGGAGTCCAGCAAATGGTAGAATCCTACGCAGTTTCTGTACATCTCTAAAACCATTCCGACCTGACCTGCATGGCGGAGTGTGTTGCGGTGTGTTGCCCACAACACCCAACACGCCCGCCACCATTGACATAGATAACATTGCGCCATTTAAATTCAGTGCCCCTGCAATCCCAGTGAGCAACGGGCCGGCTATTGCAAGAATACTGTTTGCTCCCAGTCTCCGAAATACCTCTCAACTTTTCCTCTACCTCTGCACTCCATCCATTGATGGTTGTGTTCTTGTCAGTATGGGGACGTCGGTTCTGTGTTTGATGATATTGTTCATGTTGAGGCCACCACACTGTTGGTCGTACAATCTTGGTGATGTTGGTGAGGGAAGCGAGGAGGAGTTTGTTCCACCCGTCTCTTTGCTGTGCGAGGACACCGTGCATTTCTGCCCAGTCTGCCGCTGCTGCCGCCACCAAACGCAGCTTTGCCACAACCATCTCTTCATCTTTGTTCGGGTTTTGGTCCATGTGAAACTGGGTTAGCGGGCGTATGAACAAGTCAACTTGCTTCTGCTGCAGGTATCTTGTGCTTGTGCTTGCACCATCCAAAGAAGCCACAATCATTGCAGGGCCACTCTGACGAGGATCAAGATTTATACGCCATGATTTATTCGCCTATTTCGCTAATCTTAAATGACCATGTTTCTGTGTCACTGTCTACAAAACTGTGTTACTCTTAAGAGCTATTGTTAGCTTCATAGTCTCCATAATTATAATTGCGCGTTTCTCTCTTTCCCTCTATGAATTCGATGAAAACAATCAATCCTCAGCTCTCGGAATATGCAGCTTATAGGAAAGCCCAATTCCGATTCCCGCTACTCTGTTTATGAAGATGAAGAATAAAAATGTGGGGTGGGCAATTTATAAAGGATCATAGTCTCCACTCGGACCTATTCTGCCGTTGACAATAGAGACGTTGGAATTGAACGAGCTTGCGAGAGTTACATCATCTTACCCAGTCAACTTGACCCGGCCTCCTCCTGATTTTGTTGTTCCCTTCATTATTCTGTTATTTTTTTATTTTATTTGATTATTTCAAGTGTTTCCATAGCGTAATTGAAACTTTTCTCTCACAATCCATTAATTTATTATTTTAAATAATTTTCATATTAGTAGGTTAGAAAACGAAGACAAGGTTTTTGTTAAGAAATACACTCGAATAGACACTTAACCATTATATCTTCTCTCTGTATATGATGATTTCATTTCTAAATTTGAAGCGCATCTGTTATTTCTTTATAAGAATCTTTCCTTCTTCATTTTGATCATTCAATTTTGACCCATCTCTAATTTTGATAAGTTTGGGACTCCATTCTACGCATTCTTCATGATAATTTAGTGGTACCCATTCTATTTGTGGAGCCTCATTCAATTTTAACCCATTTCTAATTTTGGTAAGTTTGGGATTCAATTCTACACATTCTTCATGATAATTTAGTGGTACCCATTCTACTTGGATGCTTGGTTGGAATCTAGTTGTGGAACCTCATTTCATCTAAGACAATATAGATCAAATTTATTATGAAAGAATACTAATGTAGAGAGTATGTTTTGACAATATAGATCATTCTTCATTCACCTATTTTCTCTTAATTTCAATGACTCGTTCACAATATAGCTTTTAGTTAGCCTTCAAGCCATGTTTAATATGAAACTTGATCTTCTACTTTTATACAAGATTGCAAACGTGGATTTTAAGATCTACAAATTATTTGATGTATATTTATTTATACAAGCACTACTTTTTTATCAATTAAAATAATTTACTATAAAAAGAAAGAAAAATCAGAAAAAGAAATTTAAGCAATAACTATCAATACTTACAAGTAAAATAGATAATATTTTTAAGCAAACAAACAAAATTAAAAGTAAATATATATACTTCATTATTTCGCACATGTTTTATATAATTAATTTTTATATCTCATTTTTTGTGTATGTATAAGTTTTATAGTATATGTTTTTTATTAGATTAAATGTTGAAGAGCCCAAACCCATTATACATCCAAATGAAAAACCATCAGTCAAAAAACAAAACAAGGGCTTCAAGCTCAAGATGGCCATCCAAACAAAGGGAGAGTTTGTAAATTGTTTGTAGAACAACTACTACTAACAAATATTAGAAATAACGACCTAGAAATGGCTAACAACAAAGAAAAGCAAAAAGAAATAACAAAGGGGGCACTAAGACATATAGCCCCACCCATTAAGCCTCTTCTCCTAAGAGATTTGTGTTATTTTTTAATATGTGTGTACATTTCTTAGTGTGTGTTTCCACATACTTGAGTACATAAATCCTTATATTGCATCCCATTGAAATTATCATATGTAAGAGAGAAGGGATTGAGAGCTACGCACAGCCTAAACTACTTAGTTTCTTCAATGAGGACTATTTCCTATGATGCAAGTGTAGTGCCAAAAATATTGCACACTCTTGTAATTTCACACCTCATCATGTCCTCATATTAGCCCTCTAATTTATAAAACACTTTAATTACAAAATTCTCACACGTAAATTTGATGTTTATGAATATTTCATGATGGATTTAACTTTCTAGATTTAAGTTTTTCAAAATGATGGTGTTATGTGTGATGTCCTACTATCCGTGAAAATCCTTCATTCAAGTGGTTATTGTAGCATTACCTAAACCCATGGATAATTTGAATGCAACACTCTTGCTTGCATTTTCATTGAACAAAACTCTATCAACTCTTCCTTTTGGGGGAAAAACTTGTTCTCTCTCTCTCTAGAATACAAGCACTGCAACTACTATAAATTATGTCACTTACAAAACCCAACAAAGCTCTAAGATATTATGTATGTCATTTTCTTGAAGACTTTGTATCATCACCTTCCTAGGTTTGTTTAAACAAAAAAATTGAATCAACAATATCTTTCTTACAAGTATTATGTCGAATTCCAAAGTGATCTTGTTACAAATTTTGTTGTTCTTTTTCTAATTATTCTATTGGTTCTTTCTTTCCTTTGAATATGAATATTTTGAGTGTAAGAATAGTGTAGTTTGAACTTTCTATATCAAAATGTATTACTTTGTTACTCTAAATTATTTGCATATTTCTCTTGCAATATCTGTTGTCTTGGAGGTCAAAATACCTAAAGAGATATTTGATTGAGGAAAGGCCCTCACATAACCCGCCTAAAACATTATCTTCTTTTCTCTTTACATGCAGGTTCAATTTCTAAAGATGAAGCATAGTTTGGTGATATCTTTTGAAATTCTTCCTTTTTTAATTTTAAAATTTTAGTCTTAATATTTAAATAGTTAAGCTCTTTCTAATTATGTTATTATATATATTTTACACACTCCCTAAGATCTTAATTTTCATTATCTACATATAGAAACTTGTTCTAGGTTGTATTATACATTTCATCAAGAATATGTACTAGACGATAGCATAGTGATCACATGTACAAGACATGTTAGTGTTTGTAACACATACTTCTAGAAATTTAGTTTATATTCCTTAATAAATTGTTACTATTCATTTTTGTTAAAATATATTTTTTTCTATTAAATATAATGATGCACCATTACATCCAAAGAGTATATATAACGAAGCTCAAAAACCCATTGTTCCATATACAACAGTGACAAAATTAGTGGGTACAAAGCGTACGAAACATTACAAAAAAGAACACCTTTCGAATAGTCATATATACCATATACATAATCAGTAAATAATATCCCCTAGGGAGACCTTGTGTCCCCCACTATCTCTATCCAAGTAGTCCAGCCTAGTAGAGCATCAACCCATCTTAGCTCCCCGCCCTACAGAATGGGATCAACAAAGGGATGAATCATTGGGACTACAACAAGTACATCTAGAGTAGGGTCCTATTTGGTATGAGTCTGCAATTCTCTCATGAAGTTTGCCAAGCCTTCCTAAAAGGAAACTCTATCCTCAGAGATCCTTCTCCATGAGAAGCCATGTGACACTTCCCATGTGAAGATCCTAGTATGGCCATCTTGCAAAAACTTATCAAACTTCCTCCGAGCTAGCTGGATAGTCACTATAACCTGCACGTCAATTTTGTAAACAATGACTCTCCTTAGAGACTCAGTAAGGGATCTATCTCTTCCATGAAAAAGATTATCATTCTTGAAAGTTTAAATAAGCCATAAGATTTCAAGAGAAAAAATAGACCAGAACAAATTAGCAACTTTTGAGAGGCTCTAAACACTATCAGTAACTACCTCTGAAATCATAACATTAGAACCCATAGAGATGCCAAATAGGTTCCAAAATTCTTTAGCAAGAAGACAGTCAAAAAAGATGTGCTTGATAGCCTCAGACATTTTACATCGGGAGTAAATAGCAATGTCACCATCTCGCTTCCTAATGGGAAGCTTATGCAACAAGAATAACCAACAAAAAGACCTCTTCTTTGGTTCATTTGGTCTATTCTAAAGGCTGGAAAGGATCTTCAGCCAGGACACACTATCAAGGCCCAAACCCCAGGAAGACTCGGCATGAGAAAGAATGGAATCATCATTAGTAAGGATAGAGTAAACAGATTTAGCTTTGACATTATGCAGATAGGAACCATAAGTCCATTTATACAAGAGGAATCCAAAATCATCAAAGAGGAAAGGCTTAGTGAGCTCGAGGGAGGAGCAGGCATCTTTAAGAATGGTGTAGGTCCTGTGGTGAGAGGGGAGGAAATTGTATTTAGTCAAGATATTATTCTTGCTCAAGAGATGAACATCATTGAGGATATCAGTCATGGTATTAATGCCTTTCGCAGCCCACACCTTAGCTGAGAACCCTTGTAACAAAGCAAGAGGTTTGCCATTATACTTCAAATTCCACCAAATTGAACATTCACCACATATTTCTCTATTCAATCCACAAATATCATTATTGGAGATGTGCTTCCTCACAACCTCCCAAGCCTTCGATATAGGCCTAAATACTATGGATCCCACCAGCCTAATGTCAAAGTTGCCTACTACAATGTCAATGAGAGGAAGCCCTTTCCACACCGAGCCTTTCCTAGAAATATTGGAGCAAGCTAGGTTGTGTCTAATTAGTACCTTCCACGGCTAATCATCTTGCAAAGACTTGAAGATCCATTTTGAAGCCAAAGAAATGCCATACCATCTTAAATATTTGAGACTTAGGCCTACCATATCCTTACTCAATATGCACCACTGCCACTTCACAACATGCTTCTTTTTACCCCCTTTACCATCTGACAACAAAAAATTCCTAATCTGTTTCAGTATGTGACAAAATTGATACTTGCAAAAAAGCCAAGCAGAGGTGAAGTAGATATTATAAGAAGAAAGAATATTTTGACATACTTGCACCCTCTTAGCAAGAGAGTCTCCCCCCTCCTACCATCCTTGGCCAAATTTTTCCCAATTGCTTTGAAATAGGTTCTTTCAACTCTTAGTATTGTGAGACCATTATATAGAATGTGTCTATTGAACTTATTAACATGTTTTTTGAATTGACTGATAATGTGAGCAGCCTATAAAATCTCATCCTCTTTCCAGCAGGCTGGAGTTAAGGTCAAAATTCTCTTTGGGACAGCTTCTCCTACAGGGGAGGTTTCTATAGAAAAACTGAGCCTAAGTAGGATGATAATCTGAGAGGGTGTAGGGAATAACTTTCACCAATGTACAGTCTTGGTTCTTGACTACCCTGAAAAAATCTTTGTTAAAGTAGAACCTGTCAATCCTGCAATCGATCATCATGTTACCTCTTTGAAAATTACACCAAGTGACCCAAATGCTATGATCCTGTCTAGGACATCTTGCAAGGGGTTCAATAATCCCCATCTTTCCCAACAATCTATTCCAAAAGAATTGATCCTCTCCTTTCCATTCGACCCTACTACCACAAGACTCATATCTTTGATTCTCCACCACATTGAAACCCCCCCTCCAACAAGCCAAGGAATATCCTCTATGGTAAACATCCAATTCCATAGATTAATCCACTCCTTATAGTCATTGGAGGCATACACAAAGGAAATTCCAAACTCCACATATTTGTACCTCAACACCACCCACACCAACCTGTTGCAACGATAACACCCTCATCTAGCAACACATTTCGACCATTTGGGACATAGAAGGATAGCAACACCCCCTTTACCCCTGGTATGCTTAGTTGCAAAGAATTCAGCTTCCCTCAAAATGCATTTCAAATTGATATAAAGCCAAAAATCTACAACCTTAAGCTCTTGGATGAGAAGAATATCAATGTGCTTATACAACTTAAGAAATCTCTTCACCACATACTTCCTATCTAGGGTCTCCAACCCCCTCACATTCCAAGATGCAATGTGTAGATCCATAGAAAAGCTTAGGGGGTGGAGTCCACAGGGGATTTAAAACTATCAAAGCACTTGGGTAGTTGCTTTCTGAGGGCATTGCTAGAAGATTGCAAGTCAATAGATTTGTTAGGAATCCCTCTCTTCCTTTTGAATTCAAAAGGTTGTTCCACCCCAAGGTGAGGAGCTCCTTCAGGCTTTTTTCCTTTCTTATGCTTTTTGGTTTTCTTATTACTGGCAGCCTTATTGATACCAAACATTTTCATGGCTTCATCCATGAGTCTAACACATGGTTCACCCTAAAAGGGGACAATGGCCCACCAGGAAGCTCTCTCCTCCTCATTCAGATTTTCCCTCCCCAAGTCCACCTCCATACTATCTCCATTCACCTCCACAATTAAAGGCACTATTCTCAACAAAGGCACTTCATCACCCGCATTAGCTCTCAGGACATACCTGAAGGGAGGAGTACTGGATGCAAGATGGGAGGGATCTGAAAAGTCAATCTTGCAACAAGCAACAAGCTCTTGCTTAGAAGAGACCATCATGGAAGGAGTGGTTCCTTGAGCATCAGCTCCTTCCTTATTAGGTGTTGCAAGTGAGTCACTAGTTTTGACCATCTCATTTGTAGTGGGGGCCTGAATGTTGCGAGAGCAATTCCCATCACTTTTTAGTCCAAAATTAACCAACTATTGGACCCTATCTCGGGTTGCATTGAGACTCTTAATTTTTTCTAAAATGATTTGTTTTACATTAATTTTCTCTAAATTAGAAGGAATTGAGGACCCATTCGGGGGTGTAGGAGGCAACAAAGCACTCTATTCAGACCTAGAAACTCCTTTGATTTTAGCACTAAGGGCTTCTAGTTTCTCCAAAACATTAGAACTCCCATGAGAATTTTGTAGGCAAATGGAAGAGGGTATGGAATCAACCACCAGGGGGGGCGATGAAGAAGCAATGGAAACTGCAAGAGAAGGGGGAGGGGAGTAAAGAAAAGAAGCGAAGGAGAGTCAACGGACACAATGGCAGAAGAATAACTATTGGGATTAACAGGAGGATTGCAAGGATTACTATTTTTAACATGTTTCTTAATTAGGGGGAAAGTTTTCCTTATGTTCTCTTCTCTCTTGCATAGAAAACAGGCATTAATACCACCAAGAAATTCAATTGGGTAAGAAATAGACTCACTAATAAACTTGATTTTGAGGTCATTTGGTAGGTCTTGACCCGGATTTGGGGCAACCAGCATGCAGGAATCCATATGCGGGAGTAATGAAGTACTTTAATATTTTGTTTAGCCAAAAATATTAGTTATTTTTAAATCATAATCAAAATAATTAAGTATTGCAAGAATAGACAACTCATCCTAGTGTACTCTACAAGGTTTGCTATCAAGCAATATCAGTATTCCTTCTGTAAGAAGCAAATTTGATAGACTATTTTTTTGTGAAGCCAATGTTCCCACACAAAAACCTTTTGCTTATCAAAAATAGAAAGGTATGAAATCTTTCCAAAAAAAATTCTACCCCTATCTAAAATCTTAATTTATCTTATCTATTGTAAAATCTTATGAGTTTAACAATCAAGTCCATAACATTGTGGCCAAATACCTTTGTACATATAACATGGCACATTCCAAATCTTTCATAACAACAATGTATATGATCCCAATCTTTTGATAGAATAGTTTACTACTGGAATTCTCCTTTCCCATCTAACACTTCTCCTCCATCAAATGAGGTCTTTTATGATGATACAACCCTCCATGCCTCTCTTTATTGAATGCAAAATTTAGACCAATTCATTTACATTATTTTCAATGTTTTCTAGCCAAGAACACACTCATTAAAGTGGTTCCTATCTTTGATTAAATTAATAATGTTTTAATAATAAAACCTCAATCTCTAGAATCTGTTAGAGGACTTGCACATATTGTACACAAATAAGTCTCATCCTACAATTTTCTTTAAACAAACAAGAAAAAATTCACATTTAAATATTACAAGGAACCAACCTTCTATGTTGACACCATTTCCTATTGTGCATATGGTAACTACTATATGTATGGCCTTGGTAGTTTCTCCTTCTAGGAGATTTCCTTTAAGCTTCCTTGGAAGAACCTTTGGAACCTCGCAACCTCTAAGCTATATTGATATTGTTTACTTTATTTTTCAATATCAATCTCTATTATTTTGAAGCTCCGTGTAACTTTCTCAAAAATTATTGTTCAAACTAGCAAGACAAATGAATCGGGTTCCCTAGTATTAGAATTCTAAACAATGTTAGATAGCTAGACTTTTAAATGAGAAAGGGAGTTGTATTTATATGCAACTTGCAAACCTTTTCCAAATATTCTTTTAGTATAGGATGACAAACAAAGGTTCAAACACACAAATTTCAAGGATGTCTTTCATATCTCAAAGGTTGAGCCCATTTTACCATGACAGACACACTAGGTGCCCTAGTTCTAAAAAAATGTTATATGAAAATACCAACGAATAGGGGAAATAACCTAATTTACCAAAGTAGTCCTGATATGAGACCCATAAATACATTAAATAAGAACATGCTAAAATATATTCTAATCCTAGTGTGATTTTGTTAAGGTCAACAATATATTGTAGGAAATATTGCCTCCATCGGGGCTAAGAACTTATGCTCATATCCTTATAAGAAGAGGGATAAATTGGATATACTTTCTTGAGAACAATTAAGGGATAGGATGGCTCAAGATTTGAAAGGGTGACATCCCCTAAGACTTAGGGTACTCTTAATCCATATTATCAAAATAAAAGGTCAAGAATGTAAAAAAAAAAGGGTAAAATATAGCTTCAAAGCACAAGGTTAGGAGAAGAATTGATCAAAATTAAAAATATACACGGAGAATACACATCACATGCATGAAGCATACATGTAGTATACACTACAAACAAAATATGGCATCTAGGACTAGTAATATCCTCACATTCCTACTAGTGAGCCATATCCATAGTGAGAAGGTGTGACTTCTAGGACCAAAAAGGTCCTTAGATACTTACAAGGAGTAATGTCCACACAAATCATGGCCTCTATAAAACTAGCAATATCCATAGATACTTACTATGAGCCATATCCATAAGGGTTCATAATTCATAGGATGAACAAATGTCATTATAGATGGCTCATGAACATGTGAAGACGTCATGTGCTACTAAAAAATCTTAGATTTACTAGGTTATCTTAATACCAGCTATACCAAAGACTTCTAGCCAAGAAATAATATTATTTGTTCAGTAATTTTGATAGAGCGCTGACAAGCATTTTGGGTAGTATACATCAGAAACTAAGGATAGTGCATGGCCTCAACATAATCAAGTTGAGGTGATGCCGCATACAAACACTATACAAGAACACATAACGGATCCAAAGACCATGGATTAGAATGATTATGTGGATAATAATGTAGATCAATATAACAAAAATAAATAATTAATCTCAAACCAAAAATACAATGGACTTTAAATTACAAAGGAGGAGGAATACATAACATAAAGAAAATGATTCTTGGTCAACATAAAAAAGAATTAAATGCATCAACACTTTGTATCATCCCCATCAGAGTACAAATCACATTTATAACAAAAGAATATTTATGAAAAAATGGAAGAATGATGATACAAATAGAATAATGTCATAAGAGGGTCAATTCCTTTGTCTCCTTGTGCCAATAAAGTGCAACAAGTCATCCTGAAACAAATTATAAAAGAAAAGACATATCAAGAAGCACATTTCATAGTATAAGTTAAACTCAAGAACACGTAAGCATGGATATTCCCCCAAGATTAGGTCAACTTAGCTTGGTACCCCATTTAAAAAATCATGAGCAATTGTTGTGGATTATGGAACATTCATTATAGAGCCCTTTAGCTCATCAATCCATAAGTAGGAGATAATTTCAAAAGCAATTCAAATGATGGTATTTCTATAAAAATTCAACTTTGTAGTTTTCAAGTCAAACTCGTTGACTCATGTTTCATGAGAACTAGTTCACAAGAATCCATCTCTGATGACAATGAATGGTACACTTGGAACTAATTACATCTAGGTGGTGCCAATAAAGGTAAAGAATTGGATCTTCCCAAGAGGTCACCCATTCTGGTAATATTGATAGAAATATCATAATTTTACTTGTGATAGAAAATATTTCCTATATATAAATTAATTAGCTAAACGGGCTCTATATGGAAGGGTGCATAAGACACAACGCTTCATGAAGGTTCTTCGAATGAGTTAGCAAGCTAAATGAGCTTAACCTTAGGAAAAAATTCTTTGTTATGTGCACTTGAGTCAAAGCAGTATTGTAATGGTTAAGTGCACTTGAGTCGGAGTAGTTATCAATTTTTGAGCTAAAGGGGATCTATAGTCAGTGGTTCATAACGAACAACACTTGATGATTTTTTTAAAATGGGGTAGCAAGATAATTGGGCTTAATCTATGGTGAAACTTCATGGTTAAGGATACTTGAGTTGCAATATTACTTAGGTGACTTACTTCCTAAGAACGCACAATTATTGACATCTTTTAGAATCACCTAGATGTAATGAGTGCTAATTTTACACTTCATTCAAATAGGATATTTGTTCTTGTGAACCAATACTCATGAAACATGAGCCAATGCATTTGAATCTAAAACTGCACAGTTGAATGCTAATAGAAATATTATAATTTAAATCACTTTAAAAATTTTCCAGCCAAGTAAGCCCTCACTAAAGTAATACCTATCATTGATTCTATTCATAATAATTTGGTATTATAACCTCAATCTCTACTATTTCCTAGAGGCATAGCACTTATTATCCAGAAATATGTATCGCCCTCCACTTTTTTTATTGTAAATACATCATTTATTCAAAATTTAACTCTTACCATGAATCAATTTTTTATGTCGATGTTACGATAGAAAATGACATCATCCAATGCATATTATATTTAATTATGTAGGTAAATTAACAACATCATATCAGCATTAATAACTAAATAATCAATACTATTAAATCAATGGCTAAGACAACTTATTCCTAATACTCTCGCATATAGCATAAAAATTGTGTTTATTTATTCTATTTATTAGGTTGTATGCTTGTAACGTTAAAAAGATAATCAGATGTCAAACAAAAGAAATGATAAGCTATAAGGCATATAACACTTTGAATTTAATAAACATGTTACGTGCAATTGTAATTGTGTACACTGTTGAAGCATTAGTCTAGGTGTGCCATAGGAAAGTCGCCTCTATGGTCATCAATGAGACTAATTTAGAAATAATTTATATGTGGGTAGGGATCAAGAGTGCAGAATAGGACACATAAAGTCATGTTTCATAGTGGAAAGTACCCAATAGCTACACTCAGTAATTGTGCATGTCTCTCTAAACTATACATATTATTTTTGAATGACTCAAGTCGTATAATAGATTTCTTGGAGTTCATTGTTATATTGAATTCAATTGTTTGTGCAATTTTGTTGAAAATTCAACAAAACTAATTTTTTGTTGATATCACTTGGAAAAAATATTGTTAGAGTTAAATGATTGTATGAGTAAATATTAAATTCATTTTATTAACCTCGTCCGACTAATGTTTCTTTTTTTCAGCGCGATTTGAAGAGTGTGTGTGCATATAATTTCTACTTTAGACATTTCTAAAGTAACCTAAATATTTTTTTAAAATATATCTTCTTTTCAAGAAAAATTCAAAAAAAAACAAGTAATAAAAAATGACATTAGAAATAAAGGCCATAATACTTTAAAATATAAACAAACCATATTATTTATTTGTTTAAATGTATATTCAAAAATATTTCTATCATTTTTATTTTAAAATATATTATTATCACCCTAACTTTCTAATACTAATATAAATGTTTAGGCTAATTATATTCATTAAAAACTAATAAACTCTTTTGTATTAAAACTGGAAATAAGAATAAATGAATAAATTATAAGAGGGACTTCGATAGACTTGATAAATTTATGATGCATTAGAAATAAAAGAAGTAAACATAATAATTGAATAAGAGATGTTGCAAGTTTCAAGTGGGAATGAAAGATTATGATATTTTGCTTGGGATTTGTTTGGCCACAAAACCTTAAAGGAAAATTAATCTTTAATAAAATACACTTACCTAAACAAGTCATAAAGGTGCATATGTAACATGTGATAAAAGATAATGATAATACAAATATGTATATGCTTGAGATCTAAAATAGCTAACGCGAAAATCGCACATAAATTAGACATAAATTGTTGGACGGGAACTCTTTCGCATGAGACAAGTTCCACCTATTTAATGAATGAAGTAGGTGTCAAGTATTGCATTATTATGTATAACAATAGTAATGAAAAACTAAGGTGTAAAATATATCCTATCAATGTCAAACATAGACTAAATAATATGTTTTACTTCTAAAAAGTTCCTGTTTCTTAATCACAATTTGAAAATTATCATAATTAACACTAGTGTGGATCCAATTGAATAGAAGAACAAATTGGCTTAAATTCCAAGGGGTTGGCAAAATCCAAGGATATTCATATAATCTAATTCTTACACCATTATGAAAAATGCCACTGGAGAAACAAGGCAAGAAGATTGGTGCAGGGGCACCATAAGGACACCATGAGGGATTAGGAAGGCTCATGATTTATCATAAGTCATTTTACATTTAATAAGGTCCTCAGGACTAATTTGTATGGTTTTGAATTAGTTTGGACCCCTTTGTAAGGCCATTGATCCTATTAGGCATATATAAGCC
The DNA here is from genome assembly GCF_030272615.1 of Cryptomeria japonica. Classification (NCBI taxonomy): domain Eukaryota; kingdom Viridiplantae; phylum Streptophyta; class Pinopsida; order Cupressales; family Cupressaceae; genus Cryptomeria; species Cryptomeria japonica. Next base: position 201,360,042 of record NC_081414.1, on the reverse strand, counting down.
AACTTGGTCAACCTTGGTCAATGGGTCAGTAGGAGTCTAAGGAAGGGTAGGATAGGTATTTTATGTTGTTTTTAATTATAAGAAACCATATTGAGGCATTAATGTAATGTTTGGTGGCAAAGTGCCCAAAATGCACAATTTTGTAAAAGTTGTCAAATGTTGACAACTTGTCAAGGAGGAGCAACTTGTCTCCAATGGCCATTTTTATTTGAAATTTAGTTGGAGGTAGTTGTGCTGGTTTTAGTAGGGGTATATATACCTCTTGTGGTCAAATATTTGGAGTTATTGAAGTTTTGGAGTTTTTGCAATAGAAACACACATATTTTCTTGTCAATTTCATTGTTCTTGATCTTTGTATTTGCTTGTATAGATTCATTTACAAGTGCAAGGCACATGGTTGTGTAGGGGAATGAATTAAATTAAATTTTTACTTGGTCTGGTGAATTTTTATTAAGCTTTTATGGAGATCCATTAGTTTTTCTAAAACCAGTCACCAAACCCTCGCCTACCTAGGGTTTTGGATTCAAATGCCAATATCTTGACTTTCCATTCTTGTGAAATTACGGACTTTGGTAGAAAGAAAGGGCCATGTATGTAATCTAGGACTATGGTGGTTTTGGATAGGAAGATAATTGCATCAGGGAGATATGGCAAATAAAAGACCAAGCATCTGTATGTGACTGGTCCTGGTTGAAAGAAAATTGAAGTGCTGAAAGTTGTATGGGTGGACTAGACCCAATCAAAGGGTGGATTTGGTGTGTTTTAAGTTGGAAAGACCTATTCCTAGTATTGGTGTGATGGAAACAAGCCTTTATTAAAGGGTTACTTTGTAAAAGTGGTCAAATTGGCACATTAGGTCTATGAGATCAGTCAAAACCATTGACCCTACCTTGAGAGATCAGGAGCCCATTCTGAAATATGTTGTATAATGGAAAAAAGGGTATCCCAAATTTCAAGTTTTTTGGAGGTTTGTTTGTAACAATTTCAAATTATAGGCCAAAAAACCTCAAATCTAGGGCTAGTAGCCAACTAGGTCATTTCAAGGTAAGTCATCCTTGGAAGTGTAGTAACCACATAAAGATGATTGAATTATGTTATATTAAGCCTATAGGGTTAGAATAGGGTTGGGTCAAGGTTATAGTCCATCCCATGCAAGTAGGAAGGATTGTGTCCTCATAGATCAAGGAAGTGGTCAATGAGAATAAGTCCAAAAGGACATATTGGTGTGAGAAGTTGTATGAGGAAAGATTGTGTTACATTGAATGATGAATTTGGAAGGGTATTTGTGTGAAGACAAGAGTTCTTTGGATAGGTTTGTGGGTAGTGGGGTGAATAACCACTAGTTCCTTGTGGGCTCTGCATCAAAGATCCCTATTTTTAGTAAGATTATTTCAAACATTTGATACTTTAGGTAGTTGCTTGAAATGGAGGAAGAAGAGTCCCTTAAAATCATTATATATTTAGATATCACGGTTTTAGACTAATTTTAATCCTAGTTGATGAGTTTCTAGCTGATTTTGAGAGGAGAGAATGATTCCTTTGTTTAGACTTTCTTATGCCCAAGCCTCCATTCTATTTATAATAGCAAGCTGAATCCTATATTACTAGAGAAAGCCTATTATTTTGCTCAGTTAGTGACCAAAGAAATATTCCTTATATTTGTTCTAGGTTAGAATTCGTAGCCTTGGGAATAAATAATAGAGAGAGTATGTACACAAAGCTACTTTGAAGTAAGGCATTCAGTAGTTGAATTTTTCTAGTACTACTAAGAAGAACCCCTTTCCACATAGCTAGTTTCCTTCAAAAACTTTCCAAAAGATTATACCAAAGTAAATACTCAATTGTACCATTAGTGAGAGGCATTCCAAAATCTGATTGGGGGAGAAGATCGATTTGGTTATTGAGAATATTCACAATATTTTTTTCCAATCTTGGGTCTACATTCATGAATAAGATAACACTTTTATTGAAATTAACACATGAAAATATATTTTTCCATAGTTAGAAAGGATTCTTCTCCTTTCTTCGGCTTACATGGTGGAGGATTTTTCTAGAAGTAAGGTGCAATCTACAAATTCTTGATGTGACATCGATAGAAGAGACGAGGAAAGGTTGAAGACTCTTAGGTGGCCCTTGAGAATGCCATTTTCTATATTCCATGCCACAACTTCAAGAAAAATGATGAAAACTTAAGGATAGAGAGGATCCCTTGTCTTATTTCCCTAACATATTTAAAATAGATAGAACTAAATAGGATGGAGATAAAATACAAAATTCCAAACATTTAAGAATTTTACCTCTAAATCCACTTCTTTGAAGAACAAATGTAGAGAAATTTCCTTGTCTGTTTATGTAATATTTTAAAATATCAAGCTTTAGAATCATACTTTCTTTATTACTTATTTCCATTGAGTAGAGGATTTCATTAACTAGTAGGATAGAATCTATCATTTGTCTTCCAGAAATGAAGCCTTTCTGATTGATATGGATCATTTTTTCAATAGAATGTTTGATATGTTGGAAAAGCCATTTGGAAATAAATTTATAGACAGTGTTATATATACTAATAGGTAAATATTCAGACATTCTATTGACCCCCTATTTTTTTGGGAAATAGGACTAGGAAGGTGTGGTTACGATCCTTTAGAAGTTCAACAAAATGAAATAAATAATTAACTTTTTAGACTATATCTAAACTCACACTATTCCAATGTATTTGAAAACAAGTGAGAGGGAAACCATTAGGCCCAAGAACCTTGAAGGGATTTAGAGAGAAGACAATATTAGATTCACTTCCTCCTTGGAAATTGGCCTTTCAATAGATTTTAAATTTAAATTTGAAAGCGAGCAAGGAATTACCTGTAAGAGATGTTTCACTAAAGAATCTAGTTAGCAGCTCCACTTCACTTGAGGATTTAAGAGGTCTTTGAATAATCTAATAGCTTCTAGGTGCATTTCTTTTTCAAAGGTTAGCCACCTATTATGCTCATCCAAAAGTTCTAAAATTTTATTCCCCTTATTATGGTTAAGTATTTATTGATGAAAGAATTTGGTATTACGATATTCCCCATTTAATCACTAGTTCCTAGAACTTTACTTCAAATATAGATTTTTTCATTTTCAATCAAATTATGAAACTCTTAAATAAACACAATATTTTCTCTAGCGGCGAGGTCCTCTATTTGTCCCACTATATCAATTTCAACTTGAATGAAATAAATTATTTCCTTGGTTTCTCTATTTTGAGTAAACATATTATCGAACAAATTTGTATTCAAATCTCTTAGGTTCCTTTTAATGAAATTAATCTTTTTATTTAATTTTAGGATGGTTGGACCTTGGATATCAACCTTCCACTAGTTAGCAACATGAAGATCTTAATATCGAGATGGTGAGTCAACATCATTTCGGATTGAAATTGAATTTTTGGCCTTTCACTAGGAATATTTTCAATTTAGAAACAATTGAGAATGGTTAGAGTTGATCATGATTAGAGAGGAAAGTCTCCGAAGATCAATTATATCAATTAGGATGTAGAAATTTGCGATCTTCATTAGACATTTGTTAGAGGAAGGAGACAACAAGTAGGAAATGACAATTTTAGAAGAACCCACATCATAATCCCATTTTCCAAATCAGGTATCACTATTTGGAGAAACCAAATTGACTGGAGTGGGAAGCAACTGAAAAGATGTCTCCAAGAAAAAAATTGAAGGGTGAGTGTGAGAATCATTTAGCACCACAAGAATCAAATTGTTAGATGCTATAGGAGAGGATGAAAGGTATAGGAGGTTAGATAGCTTTACATATTTATCTATTTTAGATCCAATAGAGATTGTATGTTACATGAGAGACTAGTTCTTTATTTTTGTCCTTAAGTAGACAACTAAGGCTTGATAGTTTTACATTTTCTTCTTATGAATTTAGTTGATAATATTTCTTTCCATGTGTTTTGGAGAATTTTTAATTATGGATAGTTGAGTGTGTCTTGATTCATATAGAGAGTATTGTATTATACATAGTGAGTATTTTTTTATTCACGTTTGTTGTAGTGTTCTTCTATACAATTTAGTATTTCTCATTTCACAAGATGAATGAAGTCCTTGTGAATAGTTGAACATGCATCAATTGATGGCAATTATTGGATAGTTAGAACATAGATTGATATGTTTCTCTTGAGGTGTCATGTGTTAGTTACAAGCTTTGGCAGAGTTTTTTGTTTAGATTTTTATTTGTGACTAATATTTTCCATTGTAGTGTCATGTTTTATATTTTCAGATGACGTAAGAAAGGCAAAATAAATTTGAGTTTATATTCCATCATATAATATATATGTTAGTATAAATACTACATAAATAGCTAGTAATCTAGTCCTAAATAAATTTTTGTAGTATTAATTATTGTTTTCTAGTTCCACTTGTTTACTTTGTAAGGTACTTGTTGGGTAGTTTGCTAATTAGTTTGGGAATTTTGGACAAGAAAATAATAATTTATAAGCCCATGCAATTTATTGCATTGATATCTTAAAGGATAATAATATTTAATTATTTTAAGCAATTGTGGTGCAATGAATTTTTTTGTGTGCTAGAATTAAAATATAAATTGATTCATGAGTTGTAATTTAGATCATGGTGAATTATTTTACTATTTCTCTAGTCCTTGACCTATTTGTCATCATCAACTCTATCAAAATCTCTTATTAGAGCTCTTGAGTCAACTCCTTGCACATATAAAGAGAGGAAAAGGGTTGTGGATAGGGATTTGCCTTGGGTCAAACCCCAATTTAGGAATTAACCTTGAAATTGAAAGGATAATTGTAATAGAAATTGCAGCAAGATACTTTCCTTTTTAGGGAAAGTCTAGATCTGAAATTGAATGCTTTTATTTGAAATGTATATCTTAATGAAGCTTGCTCGAATCCTCATGTGAGGGTTTTAGGATGCCTTGTAGAATGTATTCATAGAAGGTTGATCATGGATGACATCTTGAATGCTTGAACTTGAGTCTTGACTTCACTTCTTCTATAATTCTTGATGAATGTTCAATTACTTGCTCACCTGAATTGAATTTACTAGAGTGTAATTGAGATCATTAGACATCTTATGAGTTCATTAGATTTTAAATGAGAGGGGTAGACCTCCTTTTATACCAGACTGCCTGAAAAATATTAGAATTTTTGGAGTAGGCCAACATGAGATCTAATTTCCTACTCACTTGATGTGACCATTGTGAGGACTGAATTTGGGTAGTGAGTGAGAGGACCAGGGCATTGTGGCACTAGGGTCTTAAGATAGGACCAAGATACCCTAACACCCTATTCCTAAGAATCGGGACTCAGCCTTGGGGCAGAGACAAGAGAGAAGGTGAAAATATGGGTTTTTGGGGTGGTGTGAGTAGAATTAAAATAATCATTGAGGATCGAAAGATGAAGCACCAAGGTGAGGACAAATTATATGTGGATACAATTTATGACATGCTACAACTATAATTAGAGTTGATGATGAAATAATTTGGTGCAAATCTAAGTTTGGGGAATTCTCTATTAAAATGGGATACCAAATTCAAAATGGAGTTTGAAATGCAACACCTTGGGTTACAAAATCGTGTTGGAATCAGGCAACACTTTCCAAGGCCGAGGCCATATCTTTTGGTAATGCTCCATAAGAGATGTTTGGTGGTAGATAGACTGTGGACTATTGGCATCTCAGGCCCTTTGAGATGTACACTAAGTTTTTTGTGAATGCAAAATGACCTGCTATTAAACTATACATAGACACTGATATGTTGGGACTGGTTACAAAAATTTCTTGGGTGGAAAACTCCTTGACAAAGGGACTTAGTGGAATGGTTTATAGGTTGGCCAATGTTAAAATGAAACCCACTATGGGATGATATTTGTATCATTTCTCCTTCCATTTTGATAAATAGAATGTGTGGAAGGAATGAAACAAGATAATCTTCAAGGAAACTGAAATGACAGTGGAGTCTTTAATCAAAGTCATAACGAATGGAATTATCAAGGTTGCCAATTCAAGAGTCAAATTAAACAAGAATACAAGGTTCTCATGGTGGTATGAAGACATTAAAAAAGGTGTGGTTGGATCTTAAAAGACCACTAATCAGTTCCAACATGATGAAATTAAATAGAAAAGAAATCATTACCTGATAAGACCCAAAAAAATGGAAGCTAAAATTTGATGGGGCTACAAAAGGAAATCTTGGCCCAATTAGAGTAGGATATATCATCAAGAATTGGCATGGATAATGTGTATGGGCCATGCCGAAACATATTGGTTTGGCGATGAACAATGAAACATAGATGGAGGCAATGGTTCTTGGATTGAAACTATATAAAGACAAAAAACATCAAGAATGTGGACAACTAGGGAGATTCTCAAATTTGCATACAAGATCTAATTAGAAAGGATACCCCCAATTGGAAATTGAAAAATTGGGTATCAATAGAATGGGATGCCATTGGTGATCTGGGAATTTTCACTATTTCTCACACCTATAGGGAAGTAAACCGTGTTGTGGACAAACTTGCTAACATGGAGTTCTTCAAGTTGAAGATGTTAGGATAGAGTCAAAACCATCTAGGTGGATGGGCCTCAAATAAACCCTAGAGAGATTATGTACTCAAAGAGAGTATCTAAAGCATAGTATGATAATCACAAGGAAATTGATAGAATGACTGCTATGATGGTCACCACATGAAAGGAACAAAAAATTTCTATTCATGTGTACCTCGGGTTTGTCTATGCTTTCTTTTCATTCCCACCTCTCAATAGACATAGAGATACTTTAGAATATTACTTAACTGATCTCCTACAAGGAGTGATTTAAGAAGATCCATGAGGAATGATAGATAATATTAGATGGGATCTTTGGCTCGCTTAGCATCTTGACACAATTTAGAACAAAACTGAATGACAATTCATGTAAAAAATTGATAAGAGTTTATTTTGATGGTATGGATCGAGGTGATACTTATTCTTGAAAATATTGGGAGAGATATGGGAGGAGGATCAAGTGACAAGTAGTTTCTAAAAATATCTATTAAAATATGATGACAACTACTCTCTCATTTGATAAATACAACATTGTGATTCATGTGTTATATCGCAACATGACGATGGCAACGCATATGGAGATGGAGTGTAGATGTGTAGATGAAAAACTTGAGGAGCAAATTGCTTATCTATTCACATTAGAAAAGGAGGATTCAACTACAATATTGAATATTTTGGGGAAAGACCAGTGGGTAGGAGGCCATGTCCACGACAGAGAAATATATGATTAATTCCTTCTTCCCTTTGTACAAATTTTGGGCGATATGCTATGAGGAGTGAGGATTGTCGATAGATATGTGAGAAGAGAGAATTTCTACCTAAAGGTTTGTGAAGGTGTGGACAAGATGAAGGTGATTCTTGAGTCCAATATTTTCTTAGGAATCTTGAATTTGTCTAGGGAGAAAAATAAGACAAAGCTCGAAATGGCTTGGAGGATCTTTCATAATGGAGTGGCTAAGAATAATTGCATAGATCTTGAAGGAAGTGGTTGACAAAATGGCGAAAATTGGGGTAGGTGTTGGATACTTCTATCACTAAGACAAAGTTTTCAAATATTGTAATAACCATAACATCTATCTACATATCTATGTAATATTTTTATGCTTAGTAGAAATGGAGGAGGGAGATACACCCAGTACTAGTAGCACTTATCTAAAAAAATAAAAAAAATCTTTGCAGGTCAAAAAATATAAAAACTACATCTGAAAAAATAAACTTGTGACAAAATAAGAAACAACACACAAGCTATAAAGTGAAACTGATAGATGATCCTTCTAAAATATTCGGAGAAAATAAAATAAATAATATATATGAGAACATATAAAAGATGAACCTTCTTAAAAGTTAATTTTATTTTGTTTAAAAATAGTTGTATTATATCAAATGAAATAAATTGTCACATGCTTCATAGTTCAAAAGGATGTATAAAAGAAGTAAAAAAAAAAAAAATTGTAGAAAAGAAAACAATAACTATAAATTCTATGCTACCACTTTTGAAATGCTATAACCAAAGATGTTTTGCTAAACTTCGAAAATAAGTTAAACATTAATCTAGTCTATTGCATTACCAAGAAGAAGGCAATTATAATATATTCAAATATTTTTGGCTATTATACTAACCACTAACAAATTAAAGTGCATATTTCCTTCCCCTTCTTTATGTTGGCATCCATCAATGCCAGCATTAAGGACCATAGAAAGAACAAAAGATTTCTTGTTCTTCATGGGGGTTTTCTTTTCTTGATCCATGAACATATTATTTAAAACACTACCCTCTCACTCGTCTAGGGTTCTTGAAGGTTCTAATGGGTCTGAGGAAGATGATCATGTTAGCCTTTCTTTTGACGAGGAAGAATGAAATACTGATATGGAAGAGTTTGATTCTGGGTTAGAGTATTCTTTAAATATTGGTCACAAAGTTAAGAGAGGCAAAGCTTCCTCTATTTCTACTTCTAATTTTGATTCTCATCCCTCCCACAACCCTATCCCGAATAAGCTTTTTCAGCCCCTTCTAGGAGTGATAAACCCGCCTTCTCGAAGGACCTCAACGTCGATTCTCCTTTTCTCAGCCTAGATAGGGAGAACCCAAATGATGTCCTAACCATTGCACGTGATGTAGTTGTGGGTAACTTTAAAATGTTTAAATGAGCTTTCCAAGAGATCAAGGAAATTAATATCAAACTCTGCCCAGACAATTAATAGAAAACAAGAAAACCAAGTTGCGAAACAATGGACCAGACAAAATCAATTATGGACTCCATGTAGAAAATAGTGGGTATAGTTAGTGATATGAAGAAAGACTATGACAACAGAATATCCTATCTGGAAGATAAACTTAAGAAAGAGTATGAGGGTAGATTGAGTCAAATGGAGAATAAACTCCAAAAAGTTAATGAGAACCTAACTTTGGTCACCTACAGTCATAAAGTGGTGAATTTTTTTGCAGAGAGCATAAACACCATGGTTGGAAAGCTCAAAACTTCCCATCAGGAAGGAACCACTATGGATGTGGATGTCGATGCATTGGATAAAAACCAGAAGGAAACGGTTGAGCCTTGTATAAGAACCAGAGCCGATTTAAAGAAGAAATCTGCTAGCCGAGAAATTGAGGAGCTCAAGAAAATTGCTCTAAACATGACTTCGCTAGAAACTGAAGTCACAAAGGCTCTTCAAAAATTGTACTAGTTTCTTCCTCTTTGTTGTCTCTTTGCTAGGTTTTGTCTTTTTGCTGGTCTTTTGTTGACTCTGGGTTGCTTTTTTAATGGGTATATCTTTATGCAACATTTTCATGTAGAACTTTGTTAAAGGGTTTCGGGTCAGGCTTCAAAACTTGTTTGTTCCATAATAAAAAATAAATTGTAAATAATGATATGTTTTAAATTAAGCTTAATATTTTTTTATCTATGATTTTGTGTTTTTGGCATGAAAATAATTATTGTGAATCCATACAAATGAGATCAATGATATAAACAACTCTTCAAATAGTTTATGACTAATGAAAGAATGTTTCTTTAGTATTAATGGAAGGAAGTACCAATTCTTGTGAGATTCTAAGAATTAGTCAAATAGTAAACATAAATTCTAAATGCTGATAAAAATATCAATGTGATAGAACTAAATTTGGAAGCAACTGATGAATTGTGTAGGAATCTCACTTCAATATCAATGTTCAGGCAAGTACTACTTCCTTAGAAAGGTGGTCAACTATTTTCAACAATCCTTATGTGACAACCAAATATATAAGTGGGTTGCTGGTTCTACATGGAGAGGTAATCTACTTAGTTGATCTAAGTATAAGAAATTATATTAACTATTTTTTAGACATAAATACATGCGTTCTTGTGTGATCATGATCTCTTCTTGTATCATCACGATTCCTTCTTGTGTCATCATTTGTTATTCATGTGTCCTCATGAGTTCTTTTATTATCAATAATTCTTGTGTCATCCTTCCTCCGATTGAAAATTTCCTTATTTTGCTCATTGCAATTGTAAGTGTCATTTGATCCTCCCCTTTGTCTTAAATTGTTTAAATCAAAATCTTGGGGAAGTTTAGCACCAGATTTTGCTAACATTAAGAAGTATTTTTCTTTTTCACCCTCTAATATTTTCTCCATGAATTTATCAAATTTAGGATCTTGTTGGATTTCTCTGATGTGTTGATCAGTTGTCTCTTCGTCTTATATTTCATTTCCTTGTATCATTTCCTCACGATCTTCTACCATTTCAAGTGTTTCTATTTCTGTTTCTTCTATATTTCATCTCTGAGCCCTGGTTAAAATGGGCATACACGTGTTCTGAATGTTTTGAGAGGTTTCGATTGTCTATAATGTGCCTCGATAACTGATCAATTGTTGATGTAAATATGATAAAGTGATATGACACAAAATGATCATTCAAGTATTTGCAAGTTTTTTGATCCTAGTTTGGAGTGCAAATTTTGTGATTTTGATATGATCAAGTTCAATAGGAACGATATATCCTATGACAGAGAACAAGGTTAGTCTGATCAAGTGTTGTAGTTTCATGATAAAGGATGATAGATCTTGATGAGAAACTATATTTGAATGATCAGTTTATCAAAGAAAATGTGATGATGCACTTTGAGATGTTAGATCTTGAACTTGTTGGAGATGAATACTTGAAAACTTTAGCGTGTCTAGCATTGAATCTATTTTGATAGAAGATAACTTGACTAAGTGCTCCGAGAAGATGAACTAATCACTATGTTTGACTGTTTGAGAAATGGGTTCTTTTTGTTTTTTGATTTTGGTGTAGTTTACCAGAAACATTGACAAAATGACTAGAAACATCGACAAAATGACCAGGAACACTGCTTTAATGACTAGAGAAGCTGACAAACTGATCAAAAACGTTGATAAATTGACTAGAAAGGCTGACAAATTGACTAGAAACGCTGAGAAATAGACCGAAAACACTGACAAACTGAACAGAAATGCTGAGGAACTGATCGAAAAATGCTTCTGTACAAACCAAGAACATTGTTATACTGACCAAAAATGCTATTCTATAATTTAGTGACTCAAAAGTTCAAATCAATGATGTTTAGACTCAGAAAATGGGTTGTTTGAACTTAGAAGATTTTTGTTTTGACCCAAATATTCGATTTTCAGACTCAGATAATTGATGTTTAGACCTAGCAAGTATAAATTAAGAGATCTAGTGTTGAAACATGAGAAAACTAACATTCAAACAAAGAGAGATGTAGTTTAGACCAAGGGAGCTGGAATTTAGACTAGGAGAGCTGATGTTTGGACCAAGAGAGCTGTTGTTTGAACCAAAAACTCTGAAGTTTAAAATAATGATGTTGGAACTTAGACAATGGTTGTTTTGACTCCAAGAGTTGATGTGTAGACTCAGTTTACTGATTTTTATACCTAGCAAGCTCAATCTTGGAGAGTTAATGCTGAAATATGAGAAAGCTAACATTCATACCAAGAGAGCTAGAGTTTAGACAAAAAGAGCTGATGTTTGGACCAGAAGAGATGACGTTTGGACTGAGAGAGTTGATGTTTGGACCAGAAGAGATGATGTTTGGACTGAGAGAGCTAATGTTTGGACCGCGAGAGCTATTGTTTGGACTAGGAGAGCTATTGTTTGGACTGTGAGAGCTACTGTTTGGACTGAGAGAGATACTGTTTGGAATATGAGAGCTACTGTTTGGACCTAAAGAGCTACTATTTGGACTATGAGAGCTACTGCTTGGACCGTGAGAGCTAATCTACTGTGAAACTTGTAAATTTGATAGTTTGAAGTTTGAGTTTGCAATTTTTGTTGTATCTCATTGGATGATATCTTGATGTGATTTACAAACAAAAAATCTAGATTGTATTTTGTCCCAAAGGACACATAAAGTGTATGCTCAAGAAGCTTTAAAGAAAGCCCAAGTTTTCATGGGTTTTGAACAATTGAAAAGACACCGTTTAGTCTATCCTATGGAGATTGGATTCATTATTAGTTCTTATCCCACACTTGGTAGCCTATCAACTCACACAACCTTGTCACCCCCTAAAGGGCTCCTGGGTTTTTGCCTTTGCAAGAGCTAGTGGAGTCCCGTTATGAGCCTAGCAATAAGGTCTCAAAAGGGGAGTTCACACATACGCTCAAGAGAGACATATGGTGAGTGTATTTTGGAGAGATTCATCCCCCTCCCTACACTAAGAATTTAATAATGTTCAGAGGTGAACCAGGTAGCTTTTAATTTAATTGGAACTAGTAAGGGATCCATTTGGTGCATCGGGGTATAAACTCAATTAAGAGGTCTCCCAGCCTTGAAAACCAAGGTTAAATATACCTGAAGGTACGAAGGAGAGCTATTACCGAGCACTTTCGTTGACTTGATTTTCATCAAATTATGTTTCTTTTAAAGTCGGTTGGAGTACTTGGTGTTAACCATTCCCACTTGGGTCGTTCCCCTCTTGCTGGCTTTATGAGCTTCTCGAGAAGGCATGCCCGCTAAAGATATGCACTATTGAAAGGAAAAGATGAGTCTATCTTTCTGATCACCTAAAAAAGGTGAGAGCATACTCGCCTATTATCAAAAACACATACAACATGTTTGTACATTTCCATTATAATTAGTCTATGTGCCTAATTTATCAAAAATAAGTGCAAAATCCTGCAACTACAAACAGAGTTAGTAGTTTACATTGCATTCTTTGGCGGCAAAATAGTTTGTAACTTTGATCTTTTATAACAAAATAGGTACCTACAAATTCAACAAACTAAAAATTAGGCTCCAGAAAATTACAGTCCAGATGCAGAAATGAGAAATGCATAATACAACATTGAAATTATCAATGAAAAACTGAGAGTGCTATCAAATTAACCAAGAACGCCATCAAATTAACCAAGAATGCTATCAATTGACCAAGAATGTTGTGCTAAACCTCAAGAATGCTGGCAAACAAACTGAGAACACTACCAAATTGATTGAGAATGCTGCCATAATTACTAGGAACACTACCAAACTGACTGAGAATGCTGCCAAAATTACTAGGAACACTGCCAAACTGGCCAAGAACACTACAAGAATAACTAGGAATGTTGCAAAATAGACCAAGAACACTTAGGAAAAAATTGAAAAATTATAAAGTACAGAAAAACATAAAAAACAGAGTTAAAAAATCCCCGATAACAGCCATTTGAAGTGTCGGAACACTAAAACGGAGACCCAGAACATGAATCTGGAACTTGAAAGAGCTAATCTATGTGCCAAAAGAGATAATCAACCACTCAATGAGATTTCTTGAAATAAAACATCTTAAAGATCAAAGGGGCTAGTCCCCACGGTGGGTTCCAATTAACATGCTGCTAAAAATGAGGTCAATTATATTAAACATGCACATAGATGAGATAACAATAAGAAATAGGAAGCACAACTTGAAAACTAAATAAAATATGCGAACCAAAGGCCTCCTTTAAGATATCCCATCTTCCTCTATTCTTCAGGACCTTGAAGGTGTTGAATTGTTGGCTCTCAGTGGAGCAATGACCTCCAAAGTGGAAACTCGAGAGTTGAGTAGCTACTTCATGATTATGTAAATGGTATGAAATGTATATCTAGCTAGAATGATCTATTCAAGCTACATGATTTGATAAAAAATAAACTAGATCAAGATGCTCTGTTTAATCCAAATTAACAATTATGCTAGATGATATGAATTGAAATCCGTATAATAACAATGCAAAAACTATGAATGCAAGGGATCTTTATTACTCCAAAATGAGGGCTATTTTTAGGAATTCCAAAGCCAAAGTTGAGGTGGTAGGAACCAACGGTTTGGATTCGATTTGAAGATATCAAGGGCTAAGATTGAGGAAGTTGGAGAAGAGGTTGGAGGAAGGGACACATGTCATCTCTGTGGTGACAAGTGCACGGAACCTTGCTCATGAGAAGGCAAGTGTCCAAGGGAGAAGACATGTGGCAAGAGTGGCATGTGTCTCAAGGAGGAGATATCCAACCAACAGGAGGTTAGAATGAAAGAGGTTATGATGTGCAAGATAGGACAGGGTTAGTTAAACCTAGGATTAGATAGAAAGGGTTAGGTTAGGGGATGGTTAGGCTAGGTGGTTATAAGTTAGGAGCCATGTGCTCATTTGAATTTAGAAATTCAAATAATTAGGAAAATGGATAATTAATTTCAACAAACTTGGATTTGCTAATCTTAATTATGGGATTAGAATAATTGATTTAATTGGGGGGAGGATTAATTAATTTAGAGTAATTAATCAAAGGGGATTACTGAAATTAACTTAATGAATAAATCCTTAGATTAATTTATTAGTAGATGAATGGAAAAATTAATCAAATTACTTGTGAATTTAATTAATTAGAAATGAGGATTAATTAAATACCTGCATATTTAATTAATTATCTTTAGACCATTTTTAGGTGTATACAATAGGCAATGTAGGCGATGAAGGGATTGAAGTAGTGATGTAGTTAGATAGTTAAAACCAAATAAAATATCTATCAAAGATCCAACCAAATCAAGTATTCACCTCAAAATGATTTGTATTTATTGATTGATGTAGAGTAGAATTTTGATCCTAGTTTGGAGTGCAAATTTTGTGATTTTGATATGACCAAGTTCAATAGGAATGATATATCCTATGACAGAGAACAAGTTTAGTCTAATCAAGCCTTGTAGTTTCATGATAAAGGATGATAGATCTTGATGAGAAACTATATTTGAATGATCTGTTTATCAAAGAAAAAGTGATGATGCACTTTGAGATGTTAGATCTTGAACTTTTTGGAGATGAATACTTGAAAACTTTAGCGTGTCTAGCTTTGAATCTATTTTGATAGAAGATAACTTGACTAAGTGCTCCGAGAAGATGAACTAATCACTATGTTTGACTGTTTGAGAAATGGGTTGTTTTTGTTTTTTGATTTTGGTGTACTTTACCAGAAACACTGACAAAATGACTAGAAACACCGACAAAATGACCAGGAATGCTTCTTTAATGACTAGAGATGCCGACAAACTGACCAGAAACGTTGATAAATTGACCAAAAAGGCTGACAAATTGACTAGAAATGCTGAGAAACAGACCAAAAACACTGACAAATTGACTAGAAATGCTAAGGAATAGACCAAAAAATACTGCTATACAAACCAAGAACATTACTATACTGACCAAAAATGCAAATCTATAATTTAGTGACTCAAAAGTTCAAATCAGTGATGTTTATACTCAGAAAATGGGTTGTTTGAACTTAGAAGATTTTTGTTTTGACCCAAATATTTGTTTTTCAGACTCAGATAACTGATGTTTAGACCTAGCAAGTATAAACTGGGAGATCTAGTGTTGAAACATGAGCAAACTGTCATTCAAACAAAGAGAGCTGTAGTTTAGACCAAGGGAGTTGGCATTTAGACTAGGAGAGCTGACATTTGGACCAAGAGAGCTGTTGTTTGAACCAAAAACTCTGAAGTTTGAAATAATGATGTTAGAACTTAGACAATGGTTGTTTTGACTCTAAGAGTTGATGTGTAGACTCAGATAACTGATTTGTATACCTAGCAAGCTCAATCTTGGAGAGTTAATGCTGAAATATGAGAAAGCTAACATTCATACCAAGAGAGCTGGAGTTTAGACCAAAAGAGCTGACCTTTGGACCAGAAGAGATGACATTTGGATTGAGAGAGCTAATGTTTGGACCGTAAGAGCTACTATTTGGACTGAGAGAGCTACTGTTTGGATCATGAGAGCTACTGTTTGGACCGAGACAGCTACTGTTTGGAATATGAGAGCTATTGTTTGGACCCGGAGAGCTACTATTTGGACTGTGAGAGCTACTGTTTGGACCGTGAGAGCTAATCTGCTGTGAAACTTGTGAATTTGACAGTTTGATGTTTGAGTTTGCAATTTTCTTTGTATCTCATTGGATGATATCTTGATGTGATTTACAAACACAAAATGTAGATTGTATTTTGTCCCAAAGGACACATAAAGTGTATGTTCAAGAAGCTTTAAAGAAAACCCAAGTTTTCATGGGTTTTGAACAATTGAAAAGACACCATTTAGTCTATCCTAAGGAGATTGGATTCATTATTAGTTCTTATCCCACACTGGGTAGCCTATCAACTCACACAACCTTGTCACCCCCTAAAGGGCTCCTAGGTTTTTGCCTTTGCAAGAGCTAGTGGAGTCCCGTTATGAGCCTAGCAGTAAGGTCTCAAAAGGGGAGTTCGTACATACACTCAAGAGAGACTTATGGTGAGTGTATTTGGGAGAGATTCATCCCCCTCCCTGTACTAAGAATTTAATAATGTTCGGAGGTGAACCAGGTAGCTTTTAATTTAATTGGAACTAGTAAGGGATCCGTTTGGTGCGTCGGGGTATAAACTCAATTAAGAGGTCTCCCAGCCTTGAAAACCAAGGTTAAATATACTTGAAGGTACGAAGGAGAGCTATTACCGAGCACTTCCATTGACTTGATTTTCATCAAATTATGTTTCTTTTAAAGTCGGTTGGAGTACTTGGTGTTAGCCATTCCCACTTGGGTCGTTCCCCTCTTACAAGCCTTATGAGCTTCTCGGGAGGGCATGCCCGCTAAAGATATGCACTATTGAAAGGAAAAGATGAGTCTATCTTTCTGATCACCTAAAAAAGGTGAGAGCATACTTGCCTATTATCAAAAACACATAAGACATGTTTGTACATTTCCATTATAATTAGTCTATGTGCCTAATTTATCAAAAATAAGTGCAAAATCCTGCAACTACAAACAGAGTTAGTAGTTTACATTGCATTCTTTGGTGGCGAAATAGTTTGTAACTTCGATCTTTTATAACGAAATGGGTACCTGCAAATTCAAAAAACTAAAAATTAGGCTCCGAAAAATTACAGTCTAGATGCAGAAATGAGAAATGCATAATACAACATTGAAATTATCAATGAAAAACTGAGAGCGCTATCAAATTAACCAAAAATGCCATCAAATTAACCAAGAACGCTATCAATTGACGAAGAACATTGTGGTGAACCTTGACAATGCTGGCAAACAGACTGAGAACGCTACCAAATTGATTGAGATTGCTGCCATAATTACCAGGAACACTGCCAAACTGACTGAGAATGCTGCCAACATTACTAGGAACACTACCAAACTGGCCAAGAACATTACAAGAATAACCAGGAATGCTGCAAAATAGATCAAGAACACTTAGAAAAAAACTGAAAAATGCTAAAGTACAAAAAAACATAAAAACAGAGTTAAAAAATCCCCCATAACCACCATTTGAAGTGCCAGAACATTAAAACGGAGACCAAGAATGTGAATCTGGAAGTTGAAAGAGCTAATCTATGTGCCGAAAGAGATAATCAACCAGTCAATGAGATTTCTTGCAAGAAAACTTGTTAAAGATCAAAGGGGCTAGTCCCCACGGTGGGTTCCAATTAATGTGCTGCTAAAAATGAGGTCAATTATATTAAACATGCACATAGATGAGATAACAATAAGAAATAGGAAGCACAACTTGAAAAATAAATAAAATATGCAAACCAAAGGCCTCCTTTAAGATATCCCATCTTCCTCTATTCTTCAGGACCTTGAAGGTGTTGAATTGTTGGCTCTCAGTGGAGCAATGACCTCCAAAGTGGAAACTCGAGAGTTGAGTAGCTACTTCATGATTATGCAAATGGTATGAAATGTATGATCTAGCTAGAATGATCTATTCAAGCTACAAGATTTGATAAAAAGGAAACTAGATCAAGATGCTCTGTTTAATCCAAATTAATAATTATGCTAGATAATATGAATTAAAATCCCTATAATAACAATGCAAAATCTATTAATGCAAGGGATCTTTATTGCTCCAAAATGAGGGGTATTTATAGGAATTCCAAAGCCAAAGTTGAGGTGGTAGCAATCAACGGTTTGGATTCGATTTGAAGATATCAAGGGCTAAGATTGAGGAAGTTGGAGAAGAGGTTGGAGGAATGGACACATGTCATCTCTGTGGTGACAAGTGCAAGGAACCTTGCTCATAAGAAGGCAAGTGTCCAAGGGAGAAGACATGTGGCAAAAGTGGCATGTGTCTCAAGGAGGAGATATCCAACCCACAGGAGGTTAGAATGAAAGAGGTTATGATGTGCAAGATAGGACAGGGTTAGTTAAACCTAGGATTAGATAGAATGGGTTAGGTTAGGGGCTGGTTAGGCTAGGTGATTATAAGTTAGGAGCCATGTGCTCATTTGAATTTAGAAATTCAAATAATTAGGAAAATGGATAATTAATTTCAACAAACTTGGATTTGCTAATTTTAAGTATGGGATTAGAATAATTGATTTAAATGGGGGGAGGATTAATTAATTTAGAGTAATTAATCAAAGGGGATTACTGAAATTAACTTAATGAATAAATCCTTAGATTAATTTATTAGTAGATGAATGGAAAAATTAATCAAATTACTTGTGAATTTAATTAATTAGAAATGAGGATTAATTAAATACCTGCGTATTTAATTAATTATCTTTAGACCATTTTTAGGTGTATACAATAGGCAATGTAGGGGATGAAGAGATTGAAGTAGTGATGTCGTTAGACAGTTAAAACCAAATAAAATATCTATCAAAGATCAAACCAAATCAAGTATTCACCTCAAAATGATTTGTATTTATTGATTGATGTAGAGTAGAATTTTCTGCATTTAATGACTCCATAGTATATTAATGACAATATATGGCACCTAGAAAGTACATATGATAGCCAAGAACTTTTTTCTTTTGGCCCTTAATTCTTTGCC
The DNA here is from genome assembly GCF_030272615.1 of Cryptomeria japonica. NCBI lineage: Eukaryota > Viridiplantae > Streptophyta > Pinopsida > Cupressales > Cupressaceae > Cryptomeria > Cryptomeria japonica. Next base: position 201,341,190 of record NC_081414.1, on the reverse strand, counting down.
ATGGAAATTAATGCAAAATACAACTATGTAAATGGAAATTAATGTAAGATGAAAATTTAGTTGGAAAATATTGAATACAATTTATTTTAAAAAATAAATATAGTAATTTGTATCATCTTTTGTATAGTCATTAAAAATTCAACTACAAAAAATTATCCATCTCTAAATGAGTGTTACTTTAATAAAAAATATCAGCACGACCATCGAAACAATTGTCATATTGGTGTCTTTGACAATTACTGAGTTAAATTAGTCCAACAAGTAACAAAGAAATCTCAAAGTCATGGAGTTAAAAACCTCTTCATAGATTGATTTAGCATATGACGGCTATAAAATACATATTGTAGCTAAGAATTATGTCCTTTCCCCATTAATTCTTTGTCAATGCCTTTGAAACTTGATTACGTTTATTAAGCAGCATGACAGTTATGGTCGTGTTGGATTCAGTGTTATGACCAAGTTTACTGAGCAACAAATTGGTTACACAGTGTGAGATAGGTTTTGATAAAAACCTCACACAATATAGCCAATCAGCTAATAAACATGTCATTTTTAAAATCTATTTTATTCATCATCTTAGAATATGGTTAATCAATTTCTTTAGGCTGTTGCCTCTCTAGATTAGGTTGCATTCATAGTAAAAGTGATCATTTAATTCACGTTAATATTTTCAATAGAATGTAGTTAAGTTAAATTTATGATAAAAGATTGCTTGCTAAATTATCTTTATGAAGATTGAGAGATTACACACTTAATTGCATTAACTATTTATCTCATACTTTTATTCAATTGTTTAGAGACTTAGTTAGTGCTTTCATTAAGCATTTTCAACATGATTTATTTAGATTAAAGTTACATTTATCAAATTAGCACAATGCAAAGAAAGAGATGGTGAAACACTAAATGATTACGTGTTTACAAATTAAATTATGATTAATAACTTAAGTTATCAACCATTAAAAAATGAGCTTCAAGGTTTATATATCAACAGCCTCCTTCCCATTATTAAAGAAAATATAGTTTTAAATACTTGCAATTCATTTTCAAAATTATCTTCTAGAGTATATGGGTATGGACTTAAATTGTTAAATGCTAATGCCTTGTACTATGACATTCCTAATACTCCTCCTTGACATAACCTCATGTTTCAATCAAAGTCAAGTTTGAAACATGGAGTCAATGAGGGTGGATTTCAAAGCAAGCACGAGCCTACATAAAATGTTAGTACCATCAATTACTCTTGTGTCAATATCATTAGTCTAAAACCAAGGGAGCATAAAAAGTTCAATAGATTGTTTGATCACCTACATAGTATGTTATAATAAATTTTGCAACATCAACTTATCACCTTGCTTCTCATTGAATCAATTGATACATCTAGATCTATAACCCATAAAATTTTAATATTATTTATTTTGGTGATTATCATTGAATAGTTAGACACGCTATCTAGGTAGGCACGTAGTACCTAAACATGAAATACACATGATCATATAGATAATATTGTGATTTAATGAGTAGGTATTAATAAATGGAACAAATCTATAGCATCCCTAGATTAAAATCTCAAAATCTACACTGATCACTTCGTAGTGCACCAACATGATGAGTCTAATCAAGAGGAAGTGGATAATTAGAATCCTTCCAATCATAGAACCATAATGCTTTTATTAGCTTTATAAAAAATAGACTACATGTTACTTAATACTAATAATGAAGCTACAAAACATATGGGCATAAATAACAACTATACTTGCAAGTAGCATCTATTACATACAATGTGATGGTATGATGGTTGATCCTAGATCTCTAGAGAACATTATAATAGAAATAAGTGTACCTCAAGAGAAAAAATGAGTAAAAAATAACAAAATATACATCATTAGCTATACATTCTCATAGTTATTTTCCCAAGCGTACAAAAGTTCAACTCTATAAAAATACAAAATATACTTCATTAAATATGTAGAGAAAGGGACAACAACTTAGCCTACTTCTCTAAAGAGAACAACACATTTTTAACCTTTGTATATCACTTTTGTACATAGAGGGACACTCTATGAGCATCCACCATCATTATCACCACATGTGCATCATGAATTGTAGAGGCTAATTCCATGCTTAGACACATGGGGTAATGATTTGTATGCCGTGTCTCTTGGAGCTATTGAGGTTGAATCATTTGTGCTTGGCTTTACCAATAACTGGTTATTCCCTAATTTATACATATCACATATCCTATAATGTAAAACTAGTTTTAGGTAAATTATAATATTGCTATCAGGATTCAACTGTGTAGATTTTTAAGTCAAACTCATTGACCCATGTTTCATGATTAGTGGTTCACAAGAACCCATCTATAATCAGAATGAATGGTCCACTTAGCACTCATTGCATCTAGGTAATGCTCATAAAGGTGAAGCATTGGGCCTTCTCGAGAGGTCACCCATCCTAGTACTACAACTCACGCACACTTAACCACAAAGTTTCTTACAAGGTTAAAATCACTTAGCTTGCAACCCCATTTGCAAAGTTGGTTTTAGGTAAGTTGGTTTTGTTAAAATGTTCCATGAAAGATTAAATTGTGAGTGTGTGAGTGTGAATTTTGGTATACATAGTTTCAATTCTACCATGTAATTAGATTGGTTGAAGTAATGAAGTTGTGAGGATGAGTCATAGTTTTTATACATAGATCATATAGTACCCCAGTTCAAATCAAATATAGATATTTTTACATGATTTTGGAAGTGGTAGATATAAGAATCTCTATTATTTTATTATAAGTGTGCATTATTGATTAAAGTAAAACACATCATGTTTGTGAATTTAAATATGTTTATATATTATATTTTTAGAGGTATCAATAACATTCCAATACTAAAACTAATAGATATAATATAAAATGAAAATAAGAAGAAGAATGAAAGATACAATATGTTAAAAGAATGGACTATATTCTCCCTTAAAAGATGATCCATTACATGAGAGGCATTCGGCCCTTCTTGAGTAAGGGAGCTTGGCATTGAGATGAATAGGTTGTAGAATTCTTTGTGGACAGAAAGATCTCAAAATACCTCGAAACCTCTTTTATGTAAATATGTAAAGAATAAGCAGAGCGATTTTTAAATGAAAAAAAAAAAACCCGGCGAACACGAGAGAAGGCCGAGTCAAATTGATGGCCATTCATGAGCTCGGTCAATTCAGATGACAATTCATGGGCTCGGTCAAATCAGAACGTTTCTATCGTCAACGGTAGAGTAGAGAATAGGACAGGTCCGTGCGGAGACTCGAATCCCTTATAAATGCCCACACCATATTTCCATTCTTCACATCTTGATAAACAACACAGTAGCAGCAATCGGAATTGGCCTCTCCCTTCATATACACCTGAGGATTGATTATTTTCATCAAATTCACATAGGGAAAGAGAGAAACAGTAGACGCTATTATAACTATGGAGGCTCTCAAGCTAACAAGAGCTCTTAAGAGTAATACAGTTTTGCAGTTAGTGACACAGAAACAGAAACATGATCATGTAGGATTAGCGAATTATGCAAATAAATCATGGCGTATAAATCTTGATCGTCGTCAGGTTGTGGCTTCGTTGGATGGTCCAAACACAAGATACCTGCAGCAGAAGCAAGTTGACTTGTTCATACGCCCGCTAACCCAGTCTCACATCGACCAAAACCCCAACAAAGATGAAGATGATGATGAGATGGTTGTGGCAAAACTGCGTTTGGTGGCGGCAGCAGCGGCAGACCGGGCAGAAATGCACGGTGTCCTCGCACAACAAAGAGACGGATGGAACAAACTCCTCCTCGCTTCCCTCACCAACATCACGCTGGCCGCGCTCATTCTCCAGGCTTTACCCAACATTAACGATAGTAATAACGTTGTCGCCATACTTTTGTATGGCTTCTCCACAGCTTTTATGTGCGGTGTAAACAAACTCCAGCCTTCGCAGTTAGCGGAGGAGCAGAGAATGGCGGCTCGGCTCTTCCACCAGCTCAAAACTGACATCCACACAAACCTTGCTCTGCCTCCCCGCCTTCGGCAGGAGAAGTGTGCAGATTCCTTCCTCGCCAAGGCCTACAAAGCTGTGCTTGCATTGGATGAGGCTTATCCTCTGCCTCTCTTCCCCGGTATGCTCGACAAATTTCCCAAGATTGTACAACCAACAGTTTGGTGGCCTCAACATGAACAAAATCATCAAACCCAGAACCAACGTCCCCATACTGACAACAACACAACCATCAATGGATGGAGTGCAGAGGTAGAGGAGGAGTTGAGAGGTATTTCGGAGACGCTGAAAACTGGTGATATTGCAGAGTATGTGGGGCTCAGCCGCAAAGTACTGGGAGCAAACAGTATTCTTGCAATAGCCGGCCCGTTGCTCACTGGGATTGCAGGGGCACTGAATTTGAATGGCGCAATGTTATCTATGTCAATGGTGGCGGGCGTGTTGGGTGTTGTGGGCAACACACTCAGCCATGCAGGTCAGGTCGGAATGGTGTTTGAGATGTACAGAAACTGCGCAGGATTCTACCATTTGCTGGACTCCTCCATCTCAGACACTCTGAGCGAGGCAGATCCAGAGGCCAGAGAAAACGGAGAGCTATTCCATTGGAGATTGGCCTTGCAGCTGGGTCGCGATCCTCATTCTCCTCTTGCAGATTCTGACTCCAAATTTGCCGGCAAGCTTTTCTGATTAATTGTTAATACACACAGATACGGCCCATTTTTTCAGGCTCCGGCCTTGTACACATCTATACATACATGTTACATGTGATTAATCCATACAAACTCTTATCCTCACTACAGCCTCGCGTTTCTCTTTCTTGTTCTACATGCTGCCTGATTTCTGATGCGTTATCCCATGCAGTTTTTTATATTTTTAACACGATTTTTTATATTAACTCACCATGAAAGCACGTGGAACATAGACACTACCCATCAGGATGAAAAGAGATTTGTTTTATAACAAACGACTTGTTAAGGAAAATTGCCCGACTATGAGATTTTCTAGGTGCTAGTCTCCAAATACACAAGTGCAAACAAACTATGTTCATTAGCTTGTAAACAAGACATGCCTTTGGTTTTCTCATTAATCCTTCAAGGAGTGTTTTGGAATGTGAACGATGCTTACATATATGAGAAGAAGAATGGCAGATGAAGAAGAATGAAAGCAACCACTAGAAGATAAGTCACATAGATATGCCCCGAGAAAAGCATTTTGACGAGTCTAATATATTTTCTACTGACATCAACGGTTGCAATACTTTCGTAGGACATCCATGTGAGACACTTCTTCTTCCCTTTTGGAAAAATGTTGGAACACAATGTTCAAAGTCCCTATGTACTTCCATCCTTCGTATCCATATGAAAACCTAAAATCACCAATTAATACACTCATGCAGGTTCATTGGGGGATATACATTAGATTTTTTATCTCATTTTGTGTTTTTATTTTTACTCTTATTCTCCAAGAAAAAATTCTTCACATGACTACTTAAGATATCCCATGACTTATTCTAATGTTTTAAGGTTGATTCATTGCATGGATATGACATGCAAGATTTACTGGCTTGTGAGGACATCTAGACATTTTCCACTGCTCTTCATTCTTTGAGCATTGTCTATATTGATTGTGGGTAGTCTTTTGAATAGGAAATGATTTATTTGGATTGCCTTTGAATTTGAGTGTGATTTTCCAAGTTTTACAATTAAGATTTGTTGTTAGGGTCTAAATGTCATTCTATTTTTTATCCTCAGATCCCTACTAAGGTGTTTTAATAGGTTTCTTTCTTAATTATATTTGCATATTATGATTTTTTCTATTTTTGTAGGGTACCATTGCCTACAAAAGTTCTACCTTGGGAACCATGAATTATACATTTTAAGGGGTGACCAAGCCCAACAATCTTCGATTTGCATTGCATATGATTTAAAATATAGATGTGGAACATGTCGACAACCAAGAATTCAAAGACAATTTATGTATGGATCCAATCCCACTTACAATGCTAGGCTTTTAGTCAACACAAGACTTATCCAAGTAGGAGGCTTCCCATCTTTATTGTAGCCTTCTAAAATTTAGTTATTTTTCGAATGTTACTTCACTATGGGAGATAATTAAACCAACCACAACATATGAAGGTAGAGAAGTGTGAGGATTTTCCTCTGTGTGTATTTTCCTTCTCAAACTAGAATTCTGAAAGCTATGATGAGACTGGAGACCAACTTATTGCAGCTTATGTGTCTATTAAATTCTCTCATATAGCTCTTCTTGGAGGACATGAATCATGGCAGCCATTTTATTGTTTAATTTTTAGCCATGAATAATTTACTCCTAAATATTAGATAGAAGAATCCATTGATTCTCCTTTAAATTGTTGACCTTTACTTCTAGGTACTTCCTTTGTTTCGTGAACACCACCTCCATTTTTATATCTTTTACATCTTTATCCAACCTCACCTAGCTATCAATGCAGATACCAAATTCTTCATATAATTTTAAATATCCTTGTCCATATATCCCTTGGCCACTTTTGAGCTTTTCTAAATACCACCTCCATTTTTATATCTTTTACATCTTTATCCAACCTCATGTAGCTATCAATGTAGATACCAAATTCTTCATATAATTTAAAATATCCTTGTCCATATATCCCTTGGCCACTTTTGAGCTTTTCTAAGTACCAGAGATTTAAGAAGCTAAAATTTCTATTTACCTATGTGCAATTTGACCATTTTGCACTTGGAAATGCCAGTTAGGAGGTTAAACGATTTACTAATTTCTTCCACCTTTCCAGGAAGTTGAATACTTAGAAAGCACTAGGGTTGGTTTGGTAGGAAAATGGGAACCACCTCTAAATTTTCATCTTGGGCATTTTACTTAGGAGGGCAAGGGGAAGGGTAGTTGAATGAAGGAGATCGGGGAGTTGAAATGTCAAAAGAAGATGAGAAAGCAAAAGATCATGAGAGTCGTAAACAATGAGAAAGTTTGACAAGGGAACACTTAAGTATATTATGCCTCAAACTTTGAAGATTGAGGGCTCGAAGGAAATGGTAGGGAGACAACAGAAAGCTTGACGACCTTAAAAATTGGAAACAATGACACTTAGCCACACTTAGCCACTTTTACAAGGGTACAAGTAGGGAGTTGGGGACGATAGAGAAAGAATGCAAGCGTGGAGAAAGTTAAGCAAATTATATTAGGTGTGCATTGAGAGGTGTTTCGGAGACCCTTAAAACTGGTGATATTGCAGAGTATGTGGGGCTAAGCCGCAAAGTATTGGGAGTAAACAGTATTCTTGCAATAGCCGGCTCATTGCTCACTGGGATTGCAGGGGCACTGAATTTGAATGGCGCAATGTTATCTATGTCAATGGTGGCGTGCGTGTTGGGTGTTGTGGGCAACACACTCAGCCATGCAGGTCAGGTCGGAATGGTTTTTGAGATGTACAGAAACTGCGCAGGATTCTACCATTTGCTGGATTCCTCCATCTCAGACACTCCTAGCGAGACAGATCCAGAGGCCAAAGAAACCGGAGAGCTATTCCATTGGAGATTGGCCTTGCAGCTGGGTCGCGATCCTCATTCTCCTCTTGCAGTTTCTGCCTCCAAATTTGCCGGCAAGCTTTTCTGATTAATTGTTAATACACAGAGACACGGCCCATTTTTTCAGGCTCCGGCCTTGTACACATCTATACATACATGTTACATGTGATTAATCCATACAAACTCTTGTCCTCACTACAGCCTCGCGTTTGTCTTTCTTGTTCTACATGCTGCCTGATTTCTGATGCGTTATCCCATGCAGTTTTTATTGTTTTTAACACTATTTTTGATATTAACTCACCATTAAAGCACGTAGAAGTTATACATTACCCACGAGGATGAAAAAATGTTTGTTTTATAAGCAAGGATATGTTAGGAAAATCGTTTTCTAGGTGATAGCCTTGATGTACACAAGTGTAAAGAAACCATGCTCATAAATTTTGGAAGCAATACATACCTTTGATTTCTCATTAATTCTTTAAGGAGTGTTTTGGAATGCAAACAATGCTTACAGTAGAACAAGACTGAGAGAGGAAGACGAATGAAAGCAATCACAAAAAGATAAAGATAAAAAAAACATAAAGATAAAAGCATTTTGAAAAAATTCAAAATTTTAAAGTATACACATCTAATGTATTATAAACAGAAATTAATGATATCATTGTTCTTTTGAATACAATAATGGAAAAATAGAAAGTTACAAACTAAAACACTTAAGTGTACTAAATAATTATTCGTTTCCTTTGTGATCATTCTTAACTTTCATGGCAATGTATTTTATTCTTTTCTTTTTTTACAATTTATATTATTTGATGAATTTTAACAAATTATATGCATGATAACTCGTATCATTCATGGTGAAATTGTTAAGGTCTACAATCTATGCATGCAATGCATTTAGTTTTAGTTTTCATCAAAGTATTTAAAATATTGCATCCATGATGTTAATCCTATAGTAAAATACTATTCACAACACTATAGGTATTTGAGTTTAGTAGCTAGATCTACCACCTTGTAGGGAGATTAGATATCACAATTGTTAGTTAATTTTGGGTTTACATTAACCCAACCATCTCATAAGTGTAAACCAACCCGTAAACCAATTTTTCTCTAGGGATATACCTGATTTATTTATTTGCAACCCATAAACCAATTTTTCCTAAAATAATGCTACCTTTGGGTTTAGAATAATCTCGTTGTTCCTAATTATTCATTTCAACCTTCTAGCAATAAGCCTTATTTTTTTAACAATAATATTTAATATAATTAACAAGAAATATATATACATAGAAAAATCACTAAGACATATAGATGTATCATTTGAAATCAAAATTTATTCAACATAATCTATTAAATAGATGAATACAAAAGTAGAATAAAAAGAAAAAGGTAACTTGAAATAGATATAAACTAAAATGCAATTTAAAATAGATATATGTGAGAAGGGTTACCTTTTGAACTAGTTCTAGTTTTCCTAGCTTTGAAACCTTTAAGAACATACAAAGCAATAGAGAATTCTACTCCAAAGGAGAAAAAACATATAAAATAAGAAATAGAAAAAATATAAAAATTATAATTTAAAAAATAATTGAAATTAAAAGTTGTTCAAGTGCTAAATTCATCCATCCTTCTAAAATTAGGCATTTTTGTCTAATTTTTGTTGCATTTTTTATTAATAATTATAATACAATATAGTATAAATAAAGAAAAAATAAGTTATCATGCTACTAAATCAATAAATGTTAGTAGTGTTTATAAATGTGTTGTATTAAAGTTGTTAGTTGAAAGGTTATTTATCAAAAAAAAATTATGGGAAATTAATTAGTTTACGAGGTTTGTCTGAGGAAATTTTCTACTTTTATAAGATAGTGCAATTCGTTTTATAAACATAAATAATTAAGCATTTCTAAGATTATGTAATTTAGAATTTTGTATGCACTATCACTTTTCAATGTTGTATTAGAGATTTTTTAATATATTTCCTAGTTAAGATATAGAGAAAGGAGATAAGTAAGAAGGAAACATTTTTGGATGAAAAGAAAGGATTCCCACTACTCTCAATTTGTTTTTGGATGCAAATTTTGAATAGATTAGCTCGCAAAAGGGTCCATACCTATAGCAAGCTAGCCATCATTTAAAATGGAGTGAATATCATAAGTCATGGGATTATGAAAAAAAAATTAAAAAAATTAGAGGAAACTAACAACCAAAAACTATAGAAAATTTTGGGGAAACCAACTGGATATAGAAAGAGAAGCTAGGGATTGTTCAATAGTTTGAGGCCATTTATGGCTTGCCATGCCTTGTAGAGAAACACTAATTTTTTTTGAACACCACTTTCCTAGGAGAGAGACCCGAATTAGCCAGAATAGGTAAAGGAGGGAGGAGTGAGGAGTGCCCCTTTGCATGGATTTTCCTTCTCGAACTTCTTGCATCTTATATTTCTCTTTTCTCTTGTGGAAATCTCATTGCAAGACATGAATCATGGTGGCCATATTCTTAACTATTTATATACAATAAAAAAATGAATCCTACATATTAGATGGTAGCACCCATTGATTCTCCTTTAACTTGTTGACCTCTTCTTCTAGGCACTTCCTTTGTTCCATGAATCCCGCCTCCATTTTTATATCCTAGACATCTTCATCCAATCTATCCCAGTTACTAAATGCAGATGCCAAGTTGAATACCACATATTGATGAAAGTGTTTTTTCTAGTTAGTTGAGTTTAATTAGGCCATTTATCAATTTGAAATGCTGGTCATGAGGTCAAATGATATATATCTCCTCTGACTTTTCAATTAGCTGAATACATAGGAAGAGCTAGGGCTGGTTTGGTGGGAAAATAAAAACCACATTCAAATTTTTGTCCTGGGAACTTTTCTTAGGAGGGAAAGGGGGAGGGTAGTTACTTAAGAGGGAGGGTTGGGGGGAGCTGAACAAACTAGGATTGCTTTGGGAAAAGAGCTTGAAGTACTTGAGAGAGTCAAATTTGTCATCTGAGATTGAACGAGGGGTATCTTCTTGGGGTTTAAAATTTTTATTTTGCCTTTAGAATTGGGGGCTAAGGTCAACCATAAGGATTTTTTCTTTGTGGGAGTCATATTTGGCCTTTGAATGAGACTTGTAGTGTAGTAATTATTTATAAATCTTGTAGGTTGACAATGGCAAGCCTCAGTTTAGACTTGTAGAGAGAATAGGGGTTGACAAAGGGGACACTCAATAATTTATCTTGTTAGGAGTGGATCTTTCACTTTGAGGAATGAGGGAGGCTTTAAAAACTCATAAGATAGTGGCTAGGGCTAAAGTGAGCTAAATTAAACTAGAAATGGTGATAAATAAGGCATTTATTAAGGGAAGAATTTTTATAGGAACCACTACTTTCTTAATTGACCCCTTTCTTAACTGACTCCTCCAAAGAAGCATAAATTCAGAAAGGAAATTTTAATTTACTATTGTACCATAAATAATTAAGCATGGGGAAAAGAAAGGCATAAAACCACATTTAGAAACCCTCCAAGGTAACTTACCTCATGAAAATTTCAACTATTTTGACACCAAACAGCCAGGAGGTCCTCCTTGTTGAAATCATTGTATAGATGATTAACCCCTTTCCTGTCATCCATGAATATTTTCATGGCATCTATGCACCTCCATTTAATTTTCTTGGGTAGTATAATCTTTTCATTTTGCAAATTGGTGACAGTGGATATGACTTCAACAAAAACTTGGAAAGAAATACCATGGACTAGCACATTACTCTCTTTGCAAGAGTTAGCAAATTTGACAAAGATGGCCTATTTGTACCCATTCATTTCTAAAATATAAGAAACAAAGTTTCTCATGACTAGAATATTATAAACTTCTTTGTCAATTATTAGCAACTCATAGTCCTTAGGATCCACCTAAATAAGATCTCCTCCCATGATGGAATAACCAACAAAGATGGAAGGGGAGATGTTGGTAGCAAAATAGACCTAACTCAAGAAAATTATTGTTTTAATAAGAAATATTGTGAGCATGAAATATTTACATATTAAGCCAAGATGTAGGAAATGAGAATGTATCCCACTTCCAAAAGCTACCATAGTTAGAGGTGCTTCGATATGTGAGATTCATTAGAAAGAAAAGTTGAAGAATTGATTATATGTGTTAATTTAAATTAGCGTTGCTTTTTAATTTCAACCTCACTTGATCTTGGAGTAAGGTTTCATCATCCCAAATCAAGATATTTTGAATCTGTGTGGCCATTTTGGCTAGCAAGTTTGTCACTTGATTACCTTTCCTATACACATGAGTAATCTTGTATGTTTTATAACCAACGATTTGTCAGCAAAATGCCATGACTATAAGATTTTCTATGTGCTAGCCTTGATGTGCACACAAACTATGATCATACACTTGAAATAACACATGTCTAAATGAGTCTTTTGAAATGTAAACAATTCTCATATGAGAATAATAATGAGCGAGAGGAAGAAGAATGAAAGCAACCACAAGAAGACAAGTTTTGTAGATATGCCCTGAGAAAAGAATTTTGGAAATACCCAAGCCTCCAAAGAACACGATTCTAATATAATATTTTCTGACATCAATGGTTACATTATGTTCATAGGATATCTATGCGAGACACTTCTACTCCCCTTTTAGAAAAATATTGGAACACAACTTTGGAAAATCCCTAAGTACTTCCATCCCTTTTATCTTTATAAAAAACTTAAATCATGAATTAATACACTCATGCAAGTTCATTGGGGGGGGGGGGTATACATTAGATTTTTTACCTCATTTTGTAGTTTTGCTTTTAATTTTTACTCTCAATTCTCCAGGGAAACATTCTTCACATGATTAAGATATCCCATGGCTTATTCTTGTCATGTTTTAAGGTTGAATCATTGCATGGATATGACATGCAATATTTATTGGTTTGTGAGGACATCCAGACATTTTCCACTAATGTTCTTCATTCTTTGAGCATTTTCTATGTTGATTTTGGGTAGTCTTTTGAATAGAAACTGTTTTATTTGGACTGCCTTTGATTTCGAGTGCGATTATCTAACTTTTACAATTAAGATTTGTTGTTAGGGTCTAGATGCCCCTCTACATTTTATCCTTAGATCCTTATTAAGGTGTTTTAATAGGTGTCTTTATGAATTATGTTTGTGTATTCTGAATTTTTCTATTTTTGTAGGGTACCACTGACTACAAAAGTTATATCTTGGGAACCATGAAGTATAAATTGTAAGGAGTTATGAAGCCCAACAATCTTGGATCTGCAATGCATATGGTTTCTATAGATGTATAAAAATGACCATATTCCTAAATGAATATTTAATGTTCATTTTATTCTCATTCCTCTATTTAGTTAAATCTAATTTAATTAAATCATCCACTTTCCTCTATTTAATTAAGTAAATTATTCAATTTATTTATTTAAATTCACTTTAATCCTTTTATATCATTTAATTGAATAAATCAGTTAATTTAATTAAAACCCCTCTCTCTTAATTTAATTAAATAGTTCACCCCAAATAAATAAATCTAATTTATTTAAATTCCCCATTTGTAGCCAAATTAAAATAAAGAAATTTATTTTAATTAAATCCTATTATTCCTCACCCACTTGCATTTTACTACATCTCCCACTTGCCTCCTAACCGTCTTCCTAAATTCTTCTAAAATCCCTCTAATCCTAATCAATTAACCTAAACCCATCAATTATCCCATTTCCCTAAATTTGAGGAGGTCACTTCTCAAATTTGGAATAAAGTCTTCCAAAGGCATTAAAGACTTTATGCCTTCAATAAGCTAACTTGTTGAATACCCCCAAATTTGGAAGGACTCTTACAATTTGTCCCCAAAGTATTTCAAACCATTAATGGTTAACTAACCCTTAGTGGCATGGTTAGAGGCTTTTTGCCTAACTCAACCCTCATCTAACCCAAGGGTCTCATCAAGCATTCATTGCTTTGACCATGATTATCCCTTTAACCCTTGCACAAGAGTTTATCCTTTGGGTAAAACCTTTATCCATTGGATGACCCTAACCTAACCTTAACTCTTACCTCCTAGCGTAACCATGAGGTCTTCTCAAGCATTCAATGCTTCTCTCTTCTCCTCTCAAGTAGTCTTATGTTGACAATTGTCACCATTTTGTTGGTAAGAACTGTAAACGTGGATTGATAATTTTGAATCCTGGCCCTTGATTGGATCATTCAATCCTGACCATCCATTGCCCTATTTTTCCTATAAATAGAGTCCTCATCCCTCCATTTTAGGATCCAAGTCTTTAGCATCATACTTATACTCAATTTTAGCAATCATTTAGCCTCTCTTTGTAATAGAAAAAAATCTAATAATCATTTTAGAGTATTTCTATCATCTTAGATTAGAACATATAACTAGTTTATCATGTTATGATAGTATTTTTACTAACCTTGTCATCTTATCATCTAGTTTAGTTCATTTGTTAAAATCATGCATAAATAAGATGCATTCATACTAAATTTGATCTAAAACATCTCTCATTCTTGCATTTGTCATCCCTAAGTCACTTTGCTTAGTGATCTGAGAGCAAAGGCATTTGCTTAAGGGACCTTGTGAGATAGAGAACCATGGAACACTCCTTGGGAAGTTGAGCTATTCCTCATGGCTCCATAACTTGCACCAAGAGTCCCATGGGCGTGTGGGCAGGTCTTTAAATATTTTCACCATTTAAGTTTCATTGAACCGCTTTTCCCACATACATTTCTGGCGCCCACCATGGGGCTTAACCCCATTAATCAAATCCATTTTTGAATATGATCAACTTTGCAGGTACGCGGGAAACAAGAATCGATGCATGGGGAATCTATCTTATCGCATCCGGTTAACACTTCAGTGCATCCGATATACTATTCAGTGCGTCGGACTCATATCTTGGCACGTGGGAAAACTTCCTTAGCACATAAATCTTTTAAGTCTTTCCTATAGATTTTGATGCAGGAACTTAACAGTCCAGTGCATTTGAAAAATAGCTTAGCACGTCGGGTCTATCTGATAGCACATCCAGGGCATTCTGTAGCACATACAGTGTATTTTGTAGCGCATCACAGACAGAGGACAAGAAATAATCTGTAATAGAGACATCAAGTGTTAGACTTGTGAAAGTCCACAAAGCCATCATTTTGCTGATGAATTAACTGTTATTTTGCAAGTTACTAATGGTTTAATTGCAGGTTGGGATCTTTTTTTTATATTTTAAGCTAGATTTAAAGTAATTGGAAGTTTTTACTAACTTAGCTAAGTTAGTTAAAAAATTAAATTCCTTTCATTTCTTATTTAAGGCTAAAATTGAACTCACACCTTATTTGGGTATCTAAATAGAACCACAAACAAAATATTTCTTGTTTTCCTAGGAGATAACTTTCATTTAGGTTTCTAAAAAGAACCAACAAATTTTCATTTTGCAAAAAGAGCTTTTAAAAGTACCTCACCATCCTTTGGTGTATAAAAGAATCAACTTTTAACTTTTTGCAAAGAAAAATAACTTCACTCTTCCAAATTTATTCCAAGTTAAAGAGGGAAGTCCTTCCCCTTTTATTGATTTCTTTTGTGGACCAAAAATCAAAGTTTTGCTTTGTTGACAAGGTTTCTTTAGTGTATCAGATAATCATTGATTTGCGGAAATAAAATAAACACCATGTTTTTGTGGAGCAATATCTCCATATAGATTTTAGCAAATCATTGTGATAAAAGGCTAAAAAAAAATACTTTTGTGCTTCGCTTCGAAAGTGGCTTGTATATGCTCTTCCCTTAACTGGGTGATAAAAAAGCCAAACCACTCTTACGCTTTTAGTATTTTTAAACATTAAATCCTTTAGCAGGCCTGCCCTCCCGAGGAGTTGAATAACTCTTAAAGCCATTCTTTGTTCGGTGTGAGGGGAAAGACCTAAGTGGGGAATGACTTTGAAGCCAAGTGTTCCAATCCACTATAATCAAAAGTGGAAAGTGATGAAAGTCCTTTTCAATGGTTGCACGTAGTGATTAGCCTTCCCCCAGCATCTTTACGATACATAAAACCTTTGTTCTAAAGGTTGGGAAGCCTCATGAGGGAGTTTATCACTAATGACCGAATGGGAAGCTTGATTACGAACTTTAGCATTAAAAATTTGAGCCAAGTCATTATCCAAACATTTGCAGTATCATAGTGCAAGGGTGGGGAAGAATCCACCCACAAGATTACTCACCATATATCTTCCAAGATAACTACTCAATTGTGAAGCAATTCACTTTGAGTTAATTTCTGGCAAAAGGCAAAAAAATGGGTGCCCCCTAGCGGGTGACAAGGCTGTTTGAGCTAACGGAGTATTGAGACTAGTGAGCTATGGTATTGTCGATGACCCTTGAATAAAGAGTCTGATTGAATTGTATTTTTTGTATCCAAACCTGTTAAAACACTGGGGATTTGAACACATCCTTGCAGAACATACACTCACTATTTAGACTAGGCAAAATGGTTATCTCTTTTGTGCTGTACTTTCATTTCTTACTTCAGAAGATCATCCATTATAGTTGAAACAAAGTTCAAAAATCACAGAAAATCACCAAGTCCAACTACCAAGTTAGTTTAGCGCGTAAGAGCAACATCTTAGCGCTTTGGAACCATATTTTAGTGCGTGCAAGCTTCAATTTAGCGCACCAGTTCTACACTTTAGCGCATAATCAATCTAGCATTCAAAAGTTCAAATCTTAGCGCTTGCTGAAAACATTCTAGCGTGTTGGAGCAATAGCTTAGTGCATCAGGACTAAACATTAGCTCATTAAAATCGATAGTTAGCGCATTGATAGGACATATTAGCGCATGAGCTTTTAAACAAAGCAAAAATCAAACAGTCCGAGTCAGTGCGTCAGAAAGGCAGTTTAACGCATTGAGATCATTCTCTAGCACATTGAGGGTATTTGGTAGCGCATAGCCGAAACTGAGAAAACAAAGAGCAGAACAGAAACTATTTTTGAAAATTTTAAAAATAGTTTAGGAAACCCTTTTTGCTCACTTAGACTCCATCAGACAAAAAATCAAAATCAGAGTGTCAAAACTACTCCAAAAGCAATTTCTCCTTAAAACGAAGTTGTCCAAATCCAAAAACTAGTCAAGAGATAAAGCACGTCTCTCCTATCAGAATTAGGTAACACCATCACATGTATCAAAAGGTCCTTCAATCAAACAAATTTTTATCCCAAAACATACTTGTTTTAAAGTTGTCAAATCGAGTTTCCATATCGGGAAATCTCTTATTCTATAACATTTGACGCGCTTTGTCATGACGGGGCATCTAAACCTTCATTTGATAAAGTAAAACTTAAAGTTTTCAAACAAGATATCTAAATCCAAAACAAATCAAAGGAAACCATTGATCCCCTGTGTATGACTAATCCTCATATTCTGAGAAGAAAGAGTATTTATCACAACACCAAGTTAAGGAAACAACAACCTAGTTCTCTGAAACTTGCCAAAAGGAATAGATTTTTGTACTTCAATCGCCAACTCTTCAAATCTCATCGAACATTCCTCCATCATATGCGCTTGTATCTTCAAGAAAAAACAAATGAATTTGACAAGGAACCATTGAAGAGTAGAGCATTTTGTTAAAAATCAGCATTCAATCAATGCCTAAATCAAGGAGGAAAGATCAATCCAGCTTTCTTCTCAGAAATTTGCATCACCTACAACACGCCTCGAGTATAGCCACCAACACCTGAACAAGACCTAGAAGAGGAATTCATTCCCTTCATCATAGAGAGTTTCTACTAGATGCCCGCTATCACTTGCTCTCAACGAAACAAACAAAGGGAAACACAACCAGATTCTAGTATGGGGCAACGATTATCAAATCCCTTCGACTATCCAAATATAGAAGACATTAAGATCACTAAAGAACTTCTTTAGGAATGCCAAGAAAGTGCCTCATTCCAAAGACTCATGGAAAGACTTATAGAGGCTAACAAAGAAAAATATCTACTCATGCTCGCAAGCAAAGGAGTGAGGATCCCAGAGGACTTTGATTCAAACACTTTTCGAACAAGGTATCGACTCTATACTTATCAAGAACAACAAAGAGAAGAAGATGCAGGTGACCTTGAGCAAAACATACCTAAGCAAAACATCCCTGAGAAAAACTTACCCGAGCAAAACATCCTTGAGGAAAATATATCGTTACACACGCCATTCCAAACTAGAAACAATGAGAGGGAAGAACTCTTCCCTTGGCAAACAAATGCACTCTTGGTTGCTCTTACACAACAAATGCAAATGCTGCAAAAACAAATGCAAGACATGCAACAAGGATCAACAGTACGGTATTCCTTGAAAGAAATTTATCCTTATCCTTTTGATAGAAGGTTAAACATGGTACCTTTTCCCCCAAATTCAGACATTCCCAAATTTGACAAGTATGATGGGAAAAGTGATCCACGTGATCATGTTCGAGAATTTTGTACCATGAGCCTGGAATTTGCCATGATGACACTTATTTAATGAGATTATTCCCAAGAAGCTTGGGAGGACAAACAATAGAATGGTTATCCAAGATCACACCTCTTGTCAGATCCTTTGATGAATTAGTCAACAAATTCATCACTCAATACTCCTACAACATTCAACATTCCATCACCATGCTAGATGTCTGCAATACCAAACAAAAAAACAATGAAACATTCATGGTATTCCTTCAACGTTGGCGATGAATGATCCCAAGATATCCTAGAGATGTGCCTGAAAAGGAAAAAAATGGAACTTTTCATTGATAACTTAAATAGAGAGATGAGTTACATACTCACACTCCAATGCATACCATCTTTTGCTAAATTAATTGAAAATGGCATACAAGTAGATGAGGCATGTGTCAAGAAAGGAACATTGAAATTTTTCAAAGAAGGGACAAAATCATCCAACTCTAATTACAATAACCAAAACAACAACAACTTAGACAAATCCAGGTTCTGGACTAGAAAGAAAAATACTAGAAATCAAGGAGGAAACAAAACTAATAATGTGAAATCCAAACAACCAGTGTTAGCTTTATCAGGTAATCCTTAGGCTAGAAAGAATCAAAAGGGTGCTAACCAAGGTACTAACACTTATGCACCAACTACCAATCGAGATCGTCTTAACACAAGCAACACCAACGATACCCAAGACAATAACACCAATCGAGGACCTAATACAAACTCATGAGGTAACACCAACAACTTTACAAAATGCATATACACACCGTTAGGGCAATCATTGGAGTCAGCATTCAGAGAACTCCTAGCAAACAAAATTATCTCCTTACCAGCAATCAACAACATTGAACCACAAATCAAACCACCGTGGTGGAATGACACACTTTTGTGATTTTCATTGAAACAAAGGACATCAAACAAATGATTGCATGAGATTGAAAACATTGTTCAAAACATGATTGATAGAGGTGATTTAACAGTCGATGGTCTCAAGACAAATGGTGACCATGGTGCCTTTAAGAATCCTCTTCCAAACTACAATAAAGATGGAGCTTTGACCTCAAACGATACACGTGGAGCTCATATCAATCACATATACAATAAAACCATCAATCATATATCAACTGATGACAATCAAGTAAATGTCATTACAATCAAGGACAAATGTGAACATGAATCAATCAATATAGCCACCAGAGCTAAAAAATATGTCTTAAAAGGACATACTTCAACATCAAACACCATACCCAAGATTCAATATGACCTGGTCAGCCAACTGTGCAAAACTCCTACTCAAATATCTATAATTGAGTTGCTGAAACTTTCACCAAAACACAAAGACATCTTGGAACAAGCACTATTGGAAACAAATGTACCCCAAGATCTAGATACTGACAAATTCCAAGCCATGATGGCTCACATGACAGGGCCTCATAATCTTACCTTTTCTGAACAGGATAATATTTCATTAAGCCATACACACAATAATCCACTCCACATTGAAGTCTTGGTCTACAAACATCGAGTCAAAAGAGTATTAATAGATGGAGGAGCTAGACTCAATATCTGTACCTTAAAACTTGTCTGTGCATTGGACTTCTCTGAACAGTCTATTGATCCACGCAAAAAGATCACTATCAAAGCATATGATGATGAAGAACGATCATCCAGAGTAATAGTGGTGTTGCCAATTCAAGTAGGACCAATACAAAAGGACACTATGTGCTAAGTCCTAGACATAGACCTCACATATAATATCTTATTGGGTCGATTGTGGATACATGAAATGCAAGTAGTACCCTCAACTTATCACGAGCGTGTTAAGTTCCCTACAATGGACAAGATATTTCTATATTAGCAGATCATAACCCTTTTCAACATTGTAATGCTATGGGGCCAGCCCAAGACAGTTTGGTTCTGCATAACAGAGAAAACCAAATTTCCTCAACACTAGATCTTCAACAAGAAAAACCTCTCTTTATCTATGGATTTCAAACAAAGATGAAAATCAAAGAACAAGGCATGGGAGAGTACTCTTTGGAACCCTTGTGTTTAATCAACTTTCCAGTATCACTTAAATCTCATGGGATATCTTCGACATCAATACATCAAGCAACACAGCCCATCACCAAATTTGCCAGTTTATTCAACTAGGCACACTAGCACATGAATCAGAGGAAAAGGACATCCTTAGTTGGCTATAAAAGGATGAGGAAGAAGATAGAGCAACTACTATGGAAGTAGCTATACCAACACAACTATATGGAAAAGGCTACCTAATCATACAATAGATGGGATACAATGGAAAAAGACCTATTGGCAAGCGTCAAGAAGGTGTCACAGAACCATTAGATCCTCCTTCACAATTTTGTAAAGATAAAATAGGATTGGGCTATGAACACACTCTACCACCAAAGAAGACACCAAGAAAATAACAAAAACCTCAGTGGAAGGGAAAGAAGAAATACAAAGAAGACTCATGGCAGGAGGCACTATTTGTATCAGCAGAAACAATATGCAAGGAACGTGAATACCAGGAAAAAGAGAAACATCAATAGAAATCAGTCAATCAAAAGAAAGGAGCACCTTGTGCAAAAGTACATCATGTTCAAGAACCTATTTCAAACAAAGAAGAATCACCCCCTGATAACATCATTCCTCCTAGAGGAGAGACAATATATGAGCAAATGCAAAGAGTAGAAGCAGGATCTGAAACAAAATCAGAGAAAACTATCAAACTAGTATCAATCATCAAGGACCTGTTTTCACCCTACAACATACCAGTCCATAGCACTGAAAGAATCTGGGATAATACCTCGGAGACTGATTCAAATGAATATGAATGGGGCAGTTGTTCCAATGTTACTGAAAATATTGCTACAAATGATAGTCATACACCCATTTCTCAAGAAGAACAAGGCATAGAACCTAGACTACTTGAATTTGGTCCACAGAATATCTATGACACCAAGTAAAACAAGCAGTGATATTATGAGAAAGTTTACATAGAAGATGACATCATCGAAGACCTTTACAAAATCATTAACTTATTTAATATCTTGGCCAACCACGATGATACCTCCATCCTAACGCTTACAACAGCTAAATGGGTAATGATTCTCAATGAATTTGATATCCACTACACAGAGCGACGAGCTATCAAAGGATAGGTAATTGCAGATCAATTAGCCAATGCGCCATTAATAGATAAACAACCAATGGAGATTTAATTTCCAGATAGGGATGTTCTTACTATTTCCACCAAGCAATGGACCCTATACTTTGATGGTTCCTACACTCAACATGGCTAAGGTGCTGGCATTCTATTCATCACTCCTGATGGACACACCATACCAAGATCATATAGTCTCATGTTTCCATGCACAAATAACATTGCTGAATATGAGGCATTGGTTACAGAGATCAAAATGGCCATGTAATGGAGAATCACAAAATTAAAAGTCTATGGAGATTCACAACTAGTCATCAATCAGATCAACAATGACTATCAGATGAAAGATGACAAGCTGCTACCATACAAATGAATGGTGGATGATTTCAAACAATATTTTGTACACATCACCTTCGAACAAAAACTAGGGTTGGACAAAAAAGCAGCCGATGCAATGGCTACTATCTCTTCACTGCTACAAATTCCAGAACAGCAGAGTCGTTACAAGTTTCTGGTAGAGCAACTGTTCTCCCTAGCCTATCACCATTCTGCATCCCATGTTATCTATGCCCTAACTAGTTCAGACTCTCTATTATACAGAACAATATATGACTATCTCAAAACCAATACCATACCCATTACCCTGTCCCAAAACCAACAACGCAACTTTATCCGGCAAGCCGCCCGTTATACTCTCACTGCTGATACTTTGTACCATCGAGGTCTAGATGGTACTCTTCTCTGTTGCCTTGATTGTAATGAATCCGACTTTGCTTTACACGAGCTTCACAAAGGTATCTGTGGCACACATTCAAGTGGTCCTACTCTTGCTAAAAAACTTCTCCGAATGGGATATTACTAGTCGACAATGGAAAAGGATTCTTATCATTTTGAAAAGAAATCTCCTAAATGCCAAATAGAATAAAAGAGCTTGTAAATTAAAATAGTCATTCTTCTAACATTAGAAGTTTAAATGAGTTTTAAATAGGGATACATGAATTCTAAATCTAAAATCAACTATCGGGTGTTGGTGCAATCTTTTTTTTCTGATGCACCATGACTGTAAATCCTTTTTAATCCAAAATAGATATATGTGAAAAGGGTTAGCTTGTGAACTAGTTCTAGTTTTCCAAGCTTTGGAAAAAAAATCAAGAGAGAATTCTACTCCAAAGGAGACAAAAAATATTAAATAAGAAACATAGAAACATTAAAATTATGATTTAATAAAAATTGAAATCCAAAGCTATCATAAACAAGTTCTAAATCATCCATCCCTCTAAAATGAGACATTTTTGCCTAATTTTTTTGGCATCCTTTAATTAATTATTACAATATAGTGTCGTATAAATAAATAGTTACTATGCTAGATTAAATAAATAAATGTTAGTAGTGTTATAAAATATTTTGTACTAAAGTTGTTAGTTGGAAGGTTATTCATTAAAATTTTTTTGAAGTTAATTAATTTAAGAAATTTGCCTTAGGGAATTTTTTATTTCATAAGCTTGTGCAATTCATTGCATAAACATAGATAACTTAGCATTCATAATAATGAAATTCAGAATTTTGTATGCATTGCCACTTTTCAATTTGGTATCAGAGTTTTTGTAATATATTTTCCAGTGAGGATATATAGAAATGCGATAAGTAAGAAGGAAATATTTTTCTCCTGAAAGAAAGGATCCCCATTGCAGTGAATTTATTGCTGATGCAAATTTTGATTAGATTAGCTTAGGAAAGAGCCCAAACCTAGAAACCAACATAGAAGCTACAAATTGTTCAACAACTATGGCCATTTGTGTCTTGCAATGCCTTGTTGAGAAACTCTAGCTTTTTCTAACATCATTTGCGAAGGAGAGGGACTCGAACAAGATACAATAGGGAAAGGGATGAGGACTGTGGAGTGTCCTATGCATGCATTTTTATTGTCGAACTTCTTGCTTCTTAGAATTCTTTTTAGTCTTTCGTAGATCTCGCTGAAAGACGTGAATTATGACTGTCGCGTTCTTATTTGATTCAGTGCAATAAAAAAAATCCTAAATATTAGATATCACCACTTTCTAATTCCTCTTGAATTTGACGACCTCTTCTTCGAGGTGCTCTTTTGTTCCATAAATCCCACCTCCATTTTTATATCCTAGAAATATTTATCCAATGTAGCCCATTTATTAAATATAGATGCCAAATTCTTCATAGCATTCTAAAAATCCTTGTTCACAAATTCCTCTAGCCACTTTTGTGCTTTTTTGAATACCAGAGATTGATGAAGGTGAATTTTCAGTTTAGTTGTTTGTAATTAGACCATTTGTCAGTTGAAAATTTTATTCACGAGGTTAAAGTATTTAGTGATTTTCTCCACTATTTGACAAATTTGAATACAAAGGATGCGGTAGTTCTAGTTTGACAAGAAAATAGCAACCGCATCTAATTTTTTATCTAGGGCACTTTGGTTAGGAGAGCAATCTAGAGGATATTTCCTTTAGGTGGAGGATCAAGGGGAGTTGATTACACTAGGGTAGCTTTGGGAATAAAGCCTAAAGGTTTTGATAGAGATAGATTTGTCATCCAAGATCGAAATAGGGGACTCCTTTGGGCAGTTTTTAAAAGCAACATTTTTGCCTTTAGAATCGTGGGGTAAGGTCAACGATAAGCATTTTTACTTTGTGGGTGTCATCTTTTGCCTTTGAATGAGACCTTTAGTGTATTAATTAATTAAAAACCTTGGAGGTTTACAATGGTCATCCCAAGTTCATACTTTTGGAAGGAATATGAGTTGATGGTGATGACACTCAAGAATTTCTCTTGTTAGGAATTATGGAGATAACAAAGAGATCTTGTGATATTGTGGAGATCAAAGAATGCTTCGATCCATTCTAATAATTTTGAGAACAAACTAATTAGGCAAGGATTTTACTAGAATCATTTTGATGACATTACAAGAATCACCTTGAATAATGATATCTTGATTTTAACTCCTAAGTGACATTTGTAGGGTTTGCTCAACTGTGTACCATTGATATTATTCTTTGCATACAGATTTGGAAATTTTACAATCTCCTACTGAGTAAAGAGATTTGGTGTCCTTCCTCTATGCATTCGAGCACTGTTTGTGTTTCATCCAAGTGGAATTCATTTTTCCTATGTGTTCCATGTCCTCAATATTTTTCTATGCCATGAAGTCAACCTTGGTCAGCAACCCACATGGACCATTCAACAATCGACACCCATTGGTATTAAGGAAGACATGTCGATTTGTTAATTTCCTTCATTTCTAGAATTTTAGACAGACCCATCTTCCATTACAACGAAGATTCTTCATATCGCTATAGCTAGGACCAACTAACAAGAGGCAATTATACCCATATAGATATACAATGTTATACCGAAATGCAAATCATGTTGCAAAGAAAAAAAAACTATCACAAGGAAATGGAGCTTATCGCTATAGCTTAAAGGTTCACAAGAAACATTATGGTGTCATGCCAAAACTCCAAGTCATACCGACAAACAAAATCATATCACTCAGTCCATGAGCTTGTCACACCGAAATCCTAATCGATAATAGCGTAATCCAAAGGGGCAACCAAAAGGTGAAAGGGTCTTTTCGAAAGGGCAGTTCATACCGAAAAGCCTTTTTGCCGGCACAGGCCCCACATAAATGGGTAACAGCTTTGACCAGATCAACAACTTGCATAGACACATGATTATGCGATTAAAACAAGGAGCTAGTTAGGGGTAACTCCATTACCCCCCTTTCTACTTGGTACTTGGGTTCCCCAAGAATATGACACCACAAATGTGGACCAATCAGCAACTGGCAAGTGGATATCACTTGAAAATCAGACAAGGTGGGTGCGTTATTGGGTGTTGGAAAGCGATCACATAGCACCATGACACCAAACTAGAAACCATGATGACCAAACAAGAAGTCCATCACACCGAAAAGGTACTCTATCGACATAGCACATGAAGGACGATAAGAAAGGAAAATGATCTTTGATGAAGCACCATGTCTCATTGAAAAGGTTGCTGCCATATGGAATTTCAATAGTTTTCAATCTACAACCTTCATGAACCAAAGATGATGGATCAAACACACTAAGAGACACATTTGGAGAATGCACATCATTTGTAATCCATACTTTTGCACAAATTCAGCTCATAATGTCTACTTTTCATCTACCACCAACACTAGTTGACATCAATGATAATAATGCCAACATCAACAAGGAACTTCCATGGTCTCTTTTGGTTCCTAAGGACTGTTATTTTATTCTTCCTCAACTACCTTGTCAAGATAGAGGAACGCGAGCCAGAAAAGGTCCCTACAATAAGAGGACGAGAAAAGGGATTAGACTAGTTGTTTGTGATGACTTTGATATTATTAGGAGGCATCAACGTTCTCACCAAATTGTTTACAAAGAAAACACCTATTTATATTCTAAATTCTCTTTGTTTGTACGTTGTTAATCTTGACAACCTTTATATGACAAGCAGTCCACCAATAAAAAGATAGCTTTGGGGATGAATTTTTGCTTCCATAGATTCAACTAATTGAAATTTTAGGGTTGTTTTGCCTCAAGAAAGATAAATTGCATGTTTACAAAATAATTACCATCATGACATTCCAACTAAATGAGAATATCTTTACAATGAGTTCTATAGTATCTCTGATTGGAAAGAATTTTGATGAGTTCCTAAGCCAAAACACGAATTTGAGGGTCAAAGCAGTTAGGGACAATTATATAGGTTGGGTGAATGATTGAGGAATCCCAATTATTTTTGACTAAATTTTCTAGTCTTCTTTTTAGATCCAATTGAATAGAAGAAAAATTTGGCTTAAATTCCAAGGGGTTGGAAAAATCCAAGGATATTCCCATAGTTTAATTCTTACATCATTCCAAAAAATCCCACTAGAGATACCAGGCAAGAAGATCCCTATTTTTAATAAGATTATTCCAGACATTTGATACTTTAGGTAGTTGCTCGAAATGGAGGAAAAAGATTCCCTTAAAAGAATTGATATATTTAGATATCATGGTTTTAGACCAATTTTAATCCTAGTTGATGAGTTTCTAATTGATATTGAGAGGAGAGAATGATTCATTTTCTTAGACTTTCTTATATCCAAGCCTCCATTCTATTTACATTAGAAAGATGAATCCCAGACTACTAGAGAAAGCCTATTATTTTTCTCAGTTAGTGACCAAAGGAAATATTCCTTATATTTGTTCTAGGTTAGAACTCATAGCCTTGGGAATAAATAATAGAGAGAGTATGTACACAAAGCTACTTTGAAGTAAGGCATTCAGTAGTTGAAGTTTTTTAGTACTACTAAGAAGAGCCCCTTTACACATAGCCAATTTCATTCAAACACTTTCCAAAAGATTATACCAAAGTAAATACTCAATTGTACCATTAGTGAGAGGCATTCCAAACTATGACGAGGAAAGAAGATCGAGTTGGTTATTGAGAATATTCACAATATTTTTTTCCAATCTTGGGACCACATTCATGAAGAAGATAATACTTTTATTGAAATTAACACATTGAAAATATATTTTGCCATAGTTAGATAGGATTCCTCTCCTTTCTTTGGCTTACATAGTGGAGGCTTTTTCTAGAAGTAAGGTGTAATCTACAAATTCTTGATGTGAGATCAACTGAAGAGATGAGGAAGGGTTGGAGCCTCTTAGATGGCCCTTGAAAATGCTATTTTCTATATTCCATGCCACAACTTAAAGAAGAATGATTAAATTTTAAGGATAGAGCTCGGATCCCTTGTCTTATTCCCCTAAAATATTTAAAATAGATAGACCTAAATAGGATGGAGATAAAATAGAAAATTCTAAAATTTTAGGAATTTTACCTCTAAATCCACTTCTATGAAGAACAAATGTAGAGAAATTTCCTTGACTGTTTATGCAATATTTTAAAATATGATGATTTAGAATCATACTTTATTTATTAATTTTTTCCATTGAGTGGAGTATTTCATTAACCACTAGGATATAATCTATCATTTGTCTTCCAGAAATGAAGCTTTTCTGATTGATATGGATCATGTTTTCAATAAAATGTTTGATATGTTTGAAAAGTCATTTGGAAATAAATTTATAGACAAAATTATAGATACTAATAGGTAAAAATTCAGACATTCTATTGGCCCCCTCTTTTTTTGGGAAATAGGACTAGGAAGGTGTGGTTACGATCCTTTAGAAATTCAACAAAATGAAAGAAATAATTAACTTTTTGGATGATACATGAACTCACACTATTCCAATGTATTTGAAAACAAGTGAGAGGAACACCATTAGGCCCAAGAACCTTGAAGGGATTTAAATAGAAGACAATAATATATTCATTTCCTCCTCAAAAATTGGCCTTTCAGTAGATTTTAAATCCAAATTGGAAAGGGAGAAAGGAGTTACCTGTAAGAGCTATTTTATTAAAGCCTCTAGTTAGCAACTCCACTTCATTTGAGGATTTAAGAGGTCTTTGAATAATCTAACAGCTTCTAGGTGCAATTCTTCTTCAAAGGTTAGCCACCTATTATGCTCATCCAAAAGTTCTAAAATCTCATTCCCCTTCCTATGGTTAAGTGTTTATTGATGAAAAAATTTGGTATCACGATCTTCCCCATTTAATCACTAGCTCCTAGAACTTTACTTTGAATAAAGATTTTTTCAATTTCAATCAAATTATGAAGCTCTTAAATGAACACAATATTTGATTTAGCAGAGAGGTCCTCCGTTTGTCCCACTGTGTCAATTTCAACTTGAATGAAATACATTATTTCCTTAGGTTCTCTATTTCGCGTAAACATATTATCAAACGAATTCATATTCAAATCCCTTAGCTTATTTTTAATGAATTTAATCTTATGATTTAATTTAAGCATGATTGGACCCTGGATATCAGCCTTCCACCAGTTAGCAACATGAAGATCCTAATATCGAGATGGTGAGTCAACATGATTTCGGATTGAACTTGATATAAGGCCTTTCACTAGGAATATTTGCATTTTAGAAATAATTGAGAATGGTTAGAGTTGATCATGATTAGAGAGGAAAGTCTCCGAAGATCAATTATATCAATCAGGATGAAGAAATTTGCGATCTTCATTAGACATTTGTTAGAGGAAGGAGACAAGAAGTAGGAAAAGACAATTTTAGGAGAACCCGCATCATAATCCCATTTTCCAAATCTAGTATCACTATTTGGACAAACCATCTTGACTGGAGTGGGAAGCAGCTGAAAAGATGTCTCCAAGAAAAATCTTGAAGGGTGAGTGTGAGAATCATTTAGCACCCCAAGAATCAAATTTTTCGATGCTACAGGAGAGGATGAATGGTATAGGAGGTTAGATAGTTTTACATATTGAGTTATTTTACATACATTAGAGATTGTATGCTACATGAGAGACACTAGTTCTTTATATGTGTCCTTAAGTAGATAACTAAGGCTTGATAGTTTTACATTTTCTTCTTATGAATTTAGTTGATTATATCTCAATCCATGTGTTTTGGAGAATTTTTAACTATGGATAGTTTAGTCTGTCTTGATTCATATAGAGAGTATGGTATTATACATAGTGATTATATTTTGATTCACGTTTGTTGTAGTGTTCTTCTATACAATTTAGTACTTCTCAATTTACAAGATGAACGACGTCGTTGTGAATAGTTGAACTTGCATCAATTAGTGGAAATTATTCGATGGTTAGAACATAGATTTATATGTTTCTCTTGGTGTGTCATGTGTTAGTTACAAGCTCTGGGAGAGTTTTTTTTTTAGCTTTTTATTTGTGACTAATATTATCCAACATAGTGCAATGTTTTATATTTTCAGATGATGTAAGAAACGAAAAATAAATTTGATTTTATATTCCATCATATAATATATATGTTAGTATAAATACTACATAAATAGGTACTATTTTAGAAATAAATAAATTTTAGTAGTATTAATAATTGTTTTCTATTAGCACTTGTTTACTTTGTAAGGTACTTGTTGGGTACTTTTTTGCATGGAGCTAATTAGTTTGGGAAGTTTGGACAAGAAAATAATACTTTATAAGCCCATGCAATTTATTGTGCATTGATATCTTAAAGGATAATAATATTTTATTATTTTTGGCAATTGTGCTGCAATGTATTTTTTTTGTGCTAGAATAAAAATATAAATTGATTCATGAGTTGTAATTTAAATCACGGTGAATTATTTTACTATTTCTCTAGTCCTTGACTGATGGTAATAGTTGAATTCATTAATGCTTCATTTAGTTGATCATTATCTATGACGAAAAATAAATCATGTTGTTAACTTAAGAGTCTAAATGAATAATAAATTAGTGACTTGAGTAAGAAGGAAAGTTTCTAAGTGATAGGTCAAATTGATGGATTAAGATAAGGTAACTGTCGCAATCTGGGTCATTCAATTCCAACATCTTTATTTTCAAACACAAAGTAGATAATAGAATAGGTTCAAGTTGAGACTAGAACCCTTATATAAAACTATCACTCCACATTTCCATTCATCATCATTCTCTACATACTTATAGAAAAAAAAGAAAATATTAGAGTTCCCCTTTTCTATATTTTTCCATTTTCACAGTGATAATCATAATCTTTGTAAGCTATAGCATAGAGAAAATAGACATTGTCTCTTGATTTCTTTTTATCCAATAGTTTTTGTTGGTTTTCATAAATATAAGTATAAATTTATCCATAGGAAAAGACTAGTTGAATAATTATTAAAAGTCTTGGCAAGAACTAGAGTATCATGTTCAAATACATACTGACTTTATATACGTTTTACTTGAAAAATAAAAAATATTAGAATAGAAAATAAAACAATATTTAATTAGAGGTGAATTTTCTCACGAGAATAGACATAGGAGGGGAGATGCAGAAAACAATCCAATTATACCTAAATAAAAGATATAAGGCGATCAAGATATTAGTTGATGCACCAAGGCCATAAAGGTTCCAATTTACTGCATCTGCATAAGAACTATGAGAAGTAGGTTCTCTATGCAAAACAAACCTGACCCCACAAAGTAGATCACAAAATCCTTCGATCCCCTACGAAAATATTTGAGGGTCGTCTTTAGGTGCTAATAACTCCACCAGAATTTGAGGGTACAAAACCCCAATAAATAGATTAGATTTATGAAAATCAACATTTGTGAAACCATTATGGGTTACAAACGCTCGACTTGATGATTACGATGGGCAAGCAAGAACAATCAATCTAAAAACAACAAACAAATCAAAAAATACCAAAAGCATTCAGATGTGGAACAAGAATAGGAAAATCCCCATGAAAAAGTGTTAAGTATACTACTAGGTGATAATCGGGGGAAAGAATGGAACAATCAAGTAGGAAAGCATTGTTTGAAATAGGAGCACCAGGTAGGACCGAGTTAGAGGAAGGCAGTATTGTGCAAGATTTACATTATATTATTCAGTTGAAATTATTGTTTATTCTACTTTTGATCCGGAACATCAAATGAAAAACATACACAATTTAATCTAGAAGCTTATAAGCCTCTACTTCATGGACCATGGAAAACTCAAACCAATTCTAATCATGTTATTTTGGATTTTGTTTCCTTCCAAAAGTAGTTTATTTTAATTCATAAAAAATAGTACTTCTATACAAAAATAAACATGCTTCAAATGTTTTGAAGATATAAAATCACATATAAAAGTAATTTGTAGTTTCCTGTAAAAGTACATGAGTGAGTTTGTAACTAAACATAACGTGGAAGCTAACGAAAACCTATAGTGCATGCAAGAGATTGAGAGAAGCGAAACACAGGTGGATGTAGAATAATATATTTCTGTTATATTTAAAGTTGCATGCACCATTCGGGTGTCCAAGGTTAAATGCACACTTCAGTAATTGATTTTTCTCCCACTTGTAAGTAGTCCAAGATTCATCATCCTCGTGTGCCATACTATATAACCAGAACATTTATAATCTATTGTATATTGTCAATGTTATTGGTGTTCATGATTACACTATTACAAAGTTCCACTCTTGAAGGAAGTTCATTTTTGATAGTCCTTAAGAGTACTATTTGTCAAATTTCATACTCTATATTTTCATCTTCCACGATAATACATTTGATCTCTACCGTCATAGATGATATGGGGGCCGAAAACCAATATCCAAGGCATAAGTGAAAATGTACGAGGAGTGAAGTTTGAATTTAGAGGCAAAGCAAAACCATACATAAGAATATGAAATAGAATGGAGACCACAAAATTATTATAAACACATACTCTATGAAATCCTAAACTTACTAAAATTAGAGGTGAATTAAAATTGAATGATAAAATTGAATAACCAAATGTGCTTACAAAGGAAATAACCATGTTCACACTTCCATATACTCTATCATCATTTCCATAGTGATAATTGTATTCTTTCTAAGTTATAATATAGAAAGCATAGACATTGTCTCTTGAAGTTAAATTTTTTGGTTGTTTGCTTTCAATTAAGGAATATATAGTTAGGCATACGACAATATTAATTGAATATATATTAAAAATATTAGCGAGAAATAGATATATCATTCTTATATACATAACCAGTCTCAAAATTGAAATGAGAGAAAGTTAGTATGTTTCACTTGAAAAATAATATAAATTAGATAATTAAAGATCTCAAACCTCCTTTGTGTAAATATGTACAGAATAAGCAGGGCAATTTAAAAAACGGCAGAGTATAAGTTGTGGATAGAAATAGAGATGTAAAATTATATACCCGGCGAACACGAGAGAAAGTAAAATCCGGCCAGCCCGAGTCAAATTGACTTGTTCAGATGGCATTGGGACTGGGTCAATTCCAACGTCTCTATCGTCAACAGCAGAGTAAAGAATAGAGTAGGTCTGAGTGGAGACTAGATCTAATCCCTTATAAATGCCCGCCCCACATTTCAGATATTCACAAACAACAGACTAGCAGAAATCGGAATTGGCCTCTGCTCTCCCTTCATATACACCTGAGGATTGCTTATTTTCATCAAATTCATATAAACACAAGACGCAATTATAACTATGGAGGCTCTCAAGCTTACAAGAGTTCTTAAGAGTAATACAGTTTTGCAGACAGTGACACAGAAACATGGTCATGTAGGATTAACGAATTGTGCAAATAAATCATGGCGTATAAATCTTGATCGTTGTCAGGTTGTGGCTTCGTTGGATGGTCCAAGCACAAGATACCTGCAACAGAAGCAAGTTGACTTGTTCATACGCCCGTTAACCCAGTTTCACATAGACCAAGATAAAGATGAAGATGATGAAGAGATGGTTGTGGCAAAGCTGCGTTTGGTGGCGGCAGCAGCGGTAGACCGGGAAGAAATGCACGCTGCCCTCGCACAGCAAAGAGACGGATGGAACAAACTCCTCCTCCCCTCCCTCACCAACATCACACTGGCCGCTCTCATTCTCCAGCCTTTACCCAGCAATGATACTAATAACGTTGTCGCCACACTTTTGCATGGCTTCTCCACAGCTTTGATGTGCGGTATGAACAAAATGCAGCCTTCGCAGTTAGCGGAGGAGCAGAGAATGGCGGCACGGCTCTTCCGCCAGCTCAACACTGACATCCACACAAACCTTGCTCTGCCTCCCTACCTTCGTCAGGACAAGTGTGCAGACTCCTTCCTCACCAAGGCCTACAAAGCTGTACTCGCGTTGGATGAGGCTTATCCTCTGCCTCTCTTCCCCGGTATGCTCGACAAATTTCCCAAGATTGTACAACCAGCAGTTTGGTGGTCTCAACAACAAAATCATCAAACCCAGAACCAACCCCAAACTAACAACAACAAAACCATCAATGGATGGAGTGCAGAGCTGGAAACCGAGTTGAGGGGTGTTTCAGAGACGCTTAAAAGCGGTGATATTGCAGAGTTTGTTGGGCTCAGCCGCAAAGTATTGGGAGTAAACAGTATTCTTGCAATAACCGGCCCATTGCTCACTGGGATTGCAGGGGCATTGAATTTGAATGGCGCCATGTTATCTATGTCAATGGTGGCGGGCGTGTTGGGTGTTGTGGGCAACACACTGAGCCATGCAGGTCAGGTCGGAATGGTGTTTGAGATGTACAGAAACTGCGCAGGATTCTACCATTTGTTGGACTCATCCATCGCAGACACTTTGAGCGAGGCAGATCCAGAGGCCAGAGAAAACGGAGAGCTATTCCGTTGGAGATTGGCCTCGCAGCTGGGCCGCGATCCTCATTCTCCTCTTGCAGATTCTGCCTCCAAATTTGCCGGCAAGCTTTTCTGACTAATTGTTAATACACATGCACGGCCCACTTTTTCAGGCTCCGGCTTTGTACACTGCTATACATACATGTTACATGTGATTAATCCATACAATCTCTTATGCTCACTACAGCCTCGCGTTTCTCTTTCTTGTTCTACATGCTGCTTGATTTCTGATGCGTTATCCCATGCAGTTTTTCATTTTCTTTTAACACTATTTTTTATATTAACTCACCAGGAAAGCACGTGGAACTTACACACTACTCATGAGGATGAAGAAAGATTTGTTTTTGATCTCGTATTAGGATCTATGACTGTTGCATCTAAAACTATCTATTTTGGTGAAGCATATGTCCATCTGAATCAGCTTTATAACCAATGATTTGTCAGGAAAATGCCACGACTATAAGATTTTCTAGGTGCTAGCTCTGATGTGCACAAGTGCACACAAACTATGCTCATACACTTGAAACAAGACATGACTTTTCTTCTCTTATTAATCGTTCAACGACTGTTTTGGAATGCAAACCACACTTACATGAGAATAAGAATGAGATAGAGGAAGAAGAATGAAAGAAACCACAAGAAGACAAGTTACATAGATATGCCCGGAGAAAAGAATTTTGGAAAAACCCAAGCCTCGAAAGCACACGAGTCTTATGTATTATTTGCCAACATCAATGGTTACAATATGTTCATAGGATATCCATGTGAGACACTTCTGCACCCCTTTTAGAAAAATGTTGGAACGCAACGTTGCAAAGTCACTATGTACTTCCATCTATTTTATCCCTATAAAAAAACTAAAATCACCAATTAATACACTCATGCAGGTTCATTGGGGGCATCTACGTTAGATTTTTTACTTGATTTTGTAGTTTTGCGTTTGATTTTCACTCTCAGTTCTCCAAGGAAACATTCTTCACACGATTAAGATATCCCTTGGCTTATTCTTGTCATGTTTTAAGGTTGAACCATTGCATGGATATGATGTGCAAGATTTACTAGTTTGTGAGGACATCCAGACATTTTCCACTGACGTTCTTCATTCCTTGAGCATTTTCTATGTTGATTTTGGGTAGTCCTTTAGATAGAAACTGTTTTATTTGGATTGCCTTTGATTTCGAGTGTGATTTTATAACTTTTATAATTAAGATTTGTTGTTAGGGCCTGGGTGCCCGTATACATTTTATCCTTATTGAGGTGTTTTAATAGGCATCTTATATTTGCGTATCCTAAATTTTTCTATTTTTGTAGGGTACCACTGACTACAAAAGTTCAATCTTGGGAGCCATGAAGTATAAATTTTAAGTGGTGACGAAGCCCAATAATGTTGGATCTACATTGCATATGCTAAATCAAATATAGACGTGGGACATGTGGACCTCCAAGTGTTCAAAGACAAAACGTATGGATCCAATTCCAATCACAATGCTAGGCTATTGGTCAACACAAGATTTATCCAAGTACGAGGCTTTCCATCTTTATTGTAGCCTTCTAAACCAATCATGGCTTGTGCTCAAGCCTATAACGTAGGAACCAAATGAATATTGTATTCAATATGGAATTGCCCTATTGGATGTGAAAATTGACATGATTTCATTTGCATTCCAATACCATATCATAGGTCATTAGTGGAAATCATAGATGAATGAACTACCACTCCTTATGATGAGAACACCATAGGCCACATCAAATGATGGCTCTCCCAACCTAGAAGAGCATTGCCAGAGGTGCCCAAGAAGTTGACCATGGACAATTTCTAGATAGAAACTAATGACACGATCAATCTTTTGAATAGAGTGATTGGAAAACAGAGTGATATGGAGTCAAACACCTAGATGTACTAATGCATCTCCATTTTCCTAACTAATACTCAGTCTATTGATTTCTCTAATGACGAATAACACTAGGTGGCAGTTGAAGATTTGGATGAATATCTTTTACTTCCCTCAAGCTTTTTATTGATGGTGGATAGTCATTATTAATTATTATATGGTGATGTAGTAAATATTGTAAAATTATGTCCACTTATTTTATTAAATTTGTTTAAAAATCAAAGTGCCATTTTGAAAATGTAGTACCTAAGTTGGCATATTATTCGAGGGTCGTTGGATCTTTAGGACCCGGGTCAACTTTTGAAGGTGTAAAATATAAAATCACCTCTATAAAAGTAAGTATACAATATATTGTATAAAGATGAAATTGTGTTAAATAGTGCATTCATTCTTCTATTAGTAGTAATTATTCTTTTGCGAGTCAATCAATAAATAAATATTAGTTCCTTTCATGATCATTCTTGAATCTCGTGGAAATGTATTTTATTCTTTTGTTTTTTTTAATTTATATTATTTTGTGAATTTTAATAAAAGTGCCTAATAATTTATATATTTCAGGGCAGAAATGTTAAGTTGTGATGTGTACAATTTACACATGCAATACATTGGTCTTATGCATTTTTTTTTCTATAAAATTATTTAAAATATTGCGTCTATGATGTTATTGATAGAGTAAAATAAATTTGACATTATTGTAGGTATTTGAGTTTACTAGAACTTGCTTTACAACCAAGTGGCTAGATTAGAGACCACTTTTGTGAATCAGTTTAGGGTTTACACTACCCCAACCATCCTATACCACCTGTTTTCCACTTGTAGAAAGTAACCAAACAGGACCCTATTTTTTTTATATCAATATAGATTACATACATTTATAATAAAAGCCAAAGATCCATTTGTTTTAAATATACATGTAACAATTCAACTATATGTCATAGGTCTAGATCCTTTTAATAGCTTATATTTTAGAACTCCAATGAATTTGAGAACCTTGGCTATTACTTACAGTGAAGTTGTTTTATTGTGCAGCAAGAGATGAATCTTCTCATATGGGGAGATATGAGATATTCAACTTCATTAAGACACCTAAAGATGCCGAGCCATATCCTATCTAATAATAATTTCCGTTGGGAAAATAAACCTTCATTAAACTTATACCAAACATCGATCCCTAGGGATAAATTTAGGTTATCTATTAGCAACTTGTAAACCAATTTTTCCTACAAACATGCTACCTCTAGGTATTGAACAATCTTGTTGTTCCTAAAATTATCTATCTCAATATTCTAGCAATTCCTTCATTGAATAATATAAGTTGAAAAGAAACTGGAAAACTCATATATTTGGCCAGTAAAGTTTATAAAAAGATTCTTTTAATTTAAAATATTATAAAATGAAATTTAACAAGACTATTCTCTTAAGACTAATATTCTTTAGAAAAAGGAATATATATATATATCCTTTGAAATCATAATTAATTGAAAATAATTTATTTAATAGCTATATGTAGAAAAATAGAATAAAAAAGCTTGTAACTTAAAATAGGCATTCTTCTAACATTAGAAGTTTAAATGAGTTTTAAATAGGGATACATGACTTTTAAATCTAAAATAAACTATCAGGTGTTGGTACAATCTTTTTTTTTTGATCTACCATGACCGTAACTCCTTTTTAATCCAAAATAGATATATGTGAAAAGGGTTGTCTTGTGAACTAGTTCTAGTTTTCCAAGCTCTGAAAGCTTTGGAAAACAAAAAATCAAGATAGAATTCTACTCCAAAGGAGACAAAAAAACATTAAATAAGAAACATAAAATTATTAAAATTATGATTTAATAAAAATTGAAATCCAAAGCTAGTATGAACAAATTCTAAAATCATCCATCCCTCTAAAATGGGAATTTTTTGCCTTATTTTTTTGGCATTTTTTAATTAATTATTACAATATAGTGTAGTATAAATAAATAGTTACTATGATAGAGTAAATAAATAAATGTTAGTAGTGTTATAAAAAGTTTTGGACTAAAGTTGTTAGTTGGAAGGTTAATCATTAAAAAGTTTTTGAAGTTAATTAATTTAAGAAATTTTCCTTAGGAAAATTTTTATTTCATAAGCTTGTGCAATTCATTGCATAAACATAAATAGCTTAGCATTCATAATATTATGAAATTCAGAATTTTGTATGCACTGTCTCTTTTCAATGTGGCATCAGATTTTTTTAAATATATTTCCCAGTGAGGATATATTGAAATGCGATAAGTAAGAAGGAAATATTTTGTCTGGAAAGAAAGGATCCCCATTGCAGTGAATTTTTTGTTGATGCAAATTTTGATTAGATTAGCTTAGGAAAGAGCCCAAACCTAGAAACCAACATAGAAGCTACAAATTGTTCAACAACTATGGCCATTTGTGTCTTGCAATGCGTTGTTGAGAAACTCTAGTTTTTTCAAACATCATTTCCCAAGGAGAGGGACACGAACAAGCTACAATAGGGAAAGGGGTGAGGACCGTGTAGTGTCCTATGCATGACTTTTTCCTTGTTGAACTTCTTGCATCTTAGAATTCTCTTTAGTCTTTTGTAGATCTCGTTGAAAGACATGAATTAAGATTGTCGTGTTCTTATCCGATTCATTGTAATAAAAAAAATTCTAAATATTATATATCACCACTTGCTAATTCTTCTTGAATTTGATGACCTCTTCTTCTAGGTGTTGCTTTGTTCCATAAATCCCACCTCCATTTTTATGTCCTAAAAATATTTATCCAATGTAGCCCAGTTATTAAAAATAGATGACAAAATCTTCATAGCATTCAAAAAATCCCTGTTCACAGATTCCTCTGGCCACTTTTGTGCTTTTTTGAATACCAAAGATTGATGAAGGTGAATTTTTCAGTTTAGTTGTTTGTAATTAGGCCATTTGTCACTTGAAAATTTTATTCAGGAGGTTAAAGGATTTAGTGATTTTCTCCACTATTTGACAAATTTAAATACAAAGGATGGGGTAGTTCTAGTTTGACAAGAAAATAGGAACCACATCTAATTTTTTAGCTAGGGCACTTTGCTTAGCAGGGGAATCTAGAGGATATTTCACTTAAGTGGAGGATCAAGGGGAGCCGATTAGACTAGGGTAGCTTTAGGAATAAATCCTAAAGGTCTTGATAGAAATAGATTTGTCATCCAAGATCGAAATAGGAGACTCATTTGGGCAATTTTTAAAAGCAACATTTTTGCCTTTAGAATCGCAGGGTGAGGTCAACCATAAGCATTTTTACTTTGTGGGTGTCATCTTTTGCCCTTGAGTGAGACCTGTAGTGTGGTAATTAATTAAAAACCTTGGAGGTTTACAATGACTATCCCAAGTTCATACTTTTGAAAGGAATATGGGTTGAAGGTGAGCACACTCAAGATTTTCTCTTGTTAGGAATGAGTCATTCACTCTGAAAAATAAGGGAGGCATTAAGGAATCATAAGAGAGTGGCAAGGTCCAATTTGAGAGATAAAATTAAAATAGAAAGGTAGTAAATAAGGCATTAATGAAGGGAAGGGTTTTCCCAAAATCCGATACTTTCTCAAATGACTCCTCCAAAGAAGTATGAGGAAAGTGAAGGCTCGCCCCCACATTTAGCGACCCTCCAAAGTACCATGCCTGATCAAAACCTCAACTATTTTGGCACAAACAATCGATGAGGTTCTCTCTATTGAAAAAATCTATAGATGATTAATCTTTTGCCCCTCAGCCATAAATATTTTCATAGAATCTTTGTCGTCTCCTTAAATTTTCTTAGGTAGCCTAATTCCTTTATTGTTTAGATTACTGATAGTGGCTATGGCTTCAAAAAAAAATTGAAAGAGCATATCTTAGAATAGCAAAGTACCCTCCTCACAAGACTTCCGAGATACCAAACTCATCCAATGAAACTGAGAAACCTACAAGCACACAACATACCTAAGTCAAACAAGCCTTCTTATCATACTACATCTAGACTTGACCTGGACCAAAGGATTTGACATCAATGATAACACATAATGTAATACTACCAAAGTGATCTTGTGATATTGTGGACATGAAAGAATGCTTCGATCCATTCTAATAATTTAGAGAACTAACTAATTAGGCAAGGATTTTACTAGAATCATTTTGATGACATTACAGGAATCACCTTGAATAATGATATCTTGATTTCAACTCCTAAGTGACTTTTGCAGGGTTTCCTCAACTCAGTACCTTTGATACTATTCTGGATAGCATTGATGCTGAAATCAACCAAAGAACACAAGTGATCACTAGGAGGGGGGCTGAATCATTATTATTCAATTTTTTTTTTTAAACCAAAAGCGTGCAAATGCCAAAGATACTGATAATATTGAAACACACATACAAGTCAAATGACAAGACAAAAGATATATGAGGAAAACCCAATGTGGGAAAAACCTCGATGAGAATAGCTACTAGAGTCTACTGTTCCAATCCAGCCTAATAATGAAATCTTAGATTACGATACGTTTAGGGCACCAGGCCAAGGAGCACCAACCCTTGAGGATTTTGAGCACCAACTCAAGGAGCACCAACCCCCTGCTCTGAGCACACACTTAGAGAAATACAATAATATCAGTTCTTTTAAAATGCACTGTAAAACCTTGTTACAAATGCATTTTGTAACACTTATACAATATATAATTATGACCTTCTCCCTTAGATTTTTTTATCTCTCTTCACACTCAGATTACTCTGCCTGCAACTCTTTTCTGCACCCTCTACTCTACTGTATGTTCACCCTTTTTGTTTTTCAGAACTGCTTCCATTTTTCACCAACAACCATTATTTTTCTCACATACAACTTACTTTCATATCTCACTTTTCTTATTTTTTCAATTATTTAAATCAACAAGTTTCCCCCCAAAAAGAGAAAATTAAAAAATACTTAGTTCCAACAATTACAAATCTTATCACATTATTACAAATATGCAACTATCCATACTAAATAGCTCTTTCCATATTTGCTAAAAAAAATTTGGCATTATTGGTATGCACTACATTTTTCCCTCCATCACCTGATTTATTCTTTCCATACATATTTGGAAATTTTACAATCTCTTACTGACTGAAGAGATTTTGTATCTTTCCCCTCTGCATTCAAGCACTATTTGTGTTTCATCCAAGTTGAATTCATTTTTCCTATGTGTTCCATGTCCTTAGCATCCTTCTATATCATCAAGTCAACCTTGGTGAGTAGCCCACGTGGACCATTCAACAATCGACACCCATTGGTAATGAGGAAGACATGTCGCTTTGTTAATTTCTGGGATTTGTAAAATTTTACCCAGACTCATCTTCCATTACAATGAAGAGTCTTCATATCGCTATAGCTAGCACTGACTGATAAGAGGCAATTATACCCATAGAGATAGACAAAGTTATACCAAAATGCAAATCATGTTGCAAAGACAAAAAAAATATCACAAGGAAATGGAGCTTATCGCTATAGCCTAAAGGTTCACAAGAAGCATTTTGGTGTCATGCTGAAACGCCAAGTCACACCGACAAACGAAATCATATCACTCAGTCCATGAGCTTATAGGGTACCACTCACTACAAAAGTTCTATCATGGGAACCATGAAGTATAAATTTTAAAGCGTGACGAAGCCCAATAATGTTGGATCTACATTGCATATGCTAAATCAAATATAGGCGTGGGACATGTGGACCTCCAAGTGTTCAAAGACAAAATGTATGGATCCAATTCCAATCACAATGCTAGGCTGTTGGTCAACACAATATGTATCCAAGTAGGAGGCTTTCCATCTTTATTGTAGCCTTCTAAACCAATCATGGCTTGTGCTCAAGCCTATAACCTAGGAACCAAATGATTATTGTATTCAATATGGAATTGCCCTATTGGATGTGAAAATTGACATGATTTCATTTGCATTCCAATACCATATCATAGGTCATTAGTGGAAATCGTAGAGGAATGAACTACCACTTCTTACGATGAGAACACCATAGGCCACATCAAATGATGGCTCTCCCAACCTAGAAGAGCATTGCCAGAGGTGCCCAAGAAGTTGACCATGGACAATTTCTAAATAGAAACTAATGACATGATCAATCTTTTGAATAGAGTGATTGGAAAACAAAGTGATATGGAGTCAAACACCTAGATGTACTAATACATCTCCATTTTCCTAACTAATACTTAGTATATTGATTTCTCTAATGACGAATAACACTAGGTGGCAGTTGAAGGTTTGGATGAATATCTTTTACTTCCCTATAGTTTTTTATTCATGGTGGATAGTTATTATTAATTATTATATGGTGATGTAGTAAATATTGTAAAATTATGTGCACTTATTTTATTAAATTTGTTTAAAAATCAAAGTGCCATTTTGAAAATGTAGTACCTAAATTGGCATATTATTCGAGGGTCATTGGATCTTTAGGACCTAGGTCAACTTTTGAAGGCATAAAATATAAAATCACCTCTATAAAAGTAAGTGTACAATATATTGTATAAGGATGAAATTGTGTTTAGTGCATTCATTCTTCTATTAATAGTAATCATTCTTTTGCCAATCAATCAATAAATAAATATTAGTTCCTTTCGTGATCATTCTTGAATTTCGTGGAAATGTATTTTATTCTTTTCTTTTTTGTAATTTATATTATTTTGTGAATTTTAATAAAAGTGCCTAATAATTTATATATTTCAGGGCAGAAATGTTAAATTGTGATGTGTATAATTTACGCATGCAATACATTGGTCTTATGGATTTTTTTTTCTATAAAATTATTTAAAATATTGCGTCTATGATGTTATTGATAGAGTAAAATACATTTGACATTATTGTAGGTATTTGAGTTTACTAGAACTTTCTTTACAACCAAGTGGCTAGATTAGAGACCACTTTTGTGAATCAGTTTAGGGTTTACACTACCCCAACCATCCTATACCACCTGTTTTCCACTTGTAGAAAGTAACCAAATAGGACCCTTATTTTTTTATATCAATAAAGATTACATATATTTATAATAAAAGCCATAGATCCATTTGTTG
Source organism: Cryptomeria japonica (assembly GCF_030272615.1). Classification (NCBI taxonomy): domain Eukaryota; kingdom Viridiplantae; phylum Streptophyta; class Pinopsida; order Cupressales; family Cupressaceae; genus Cryptomeria; species Cryptomeria japonica. The sequence continues at coordinate 201,298,793 of NC_081414.1, read as the reverse complement.
TAAATATACATGTAGCAATTCAACTATACATCATAGGTCTAGATCCTTTTAATAGCTTATATTTTAGAACACCAATGAATTTGATAAACTTGGCTATTAGTTACAGTGAAGTTGTTTTATTGTGTAGCAAAAGATGAATCTTCTCATATGGGGAGATATGAGATAATCAACTTCATTAAGACACCTAAAGATGCTAAGCCATATCCTATCTAATAATAATTTCTATTGGGAAAATAAACCTTCATTAAACTTATACCAAACATTGATCCCTAGGGATAAATTTAGTTTATCTATTAGCAACTTGTAAACCAATTTTTCCTACAAACATGCTACCTTTGGGTTTTGAACAATATATATCCTCTGAAATCATAATTAATTGAAAATAATTTATTTAATATCTAGATGTAGAAAAATAGAATAAAAAAGCTTGTAACTTAAAATAGGCATTCTTCTAACATTAGAAGTTAAAATGAGTTTTAAATAGGGATACATGACTTTCAAATCTAAAATCAACTATCGAGTGTTGGTACAATCTTTTTTTTTTCTGATGTACCATGACCATAAATCCTTTTTAATCCAAAATAGATATATGTGAAAAGGGTTGTCTTGTGAACTAGTTCTAGTTTTCGAAGCTCTGGAAGCTTTGGAAAACAAAAAATCAAGATTGAATTCTACTCCAAAGGAGACAAAAAATATTAAATAAGAAACATAAAAATATTAAAATTATGATTTAATAAAAATTGAAATCCAAAGCTAGCATGAACAAGTTCTAAAATCATCCATCCCTCTAAAATGAGACATTTTTGCCTAATTTTTTTGGCATTCTTTAATTAATTATTACAATATAGTGTAGTATAAATAAATAGTTACTATGATAGAGTAAATAAATAAATGTTAGTAGTGTTATAAAAAGTTTTGTAGTAAAGTTGTTAGTTGGAAGGTTGTTCATTAAAATTTTTTTGAGGTTAATTAATTTAAGAAATTTACCTTAGGAAAATTTTTATTTCATAAGCTTGTGCAATTCATTGCATAAACATAAATAACTTAGCATTCATAATATTATGAAATTCAGAATTTTGTATGCACTGTCACTTTTCAATGTGGCATCAGAGTTTTTTAATATATTTCCCAGTGAGGATATATTGAAATGCGATAAGTAAGAAGGAAATATTTTGTCCAAAAAGAAAGGATCCCCATTGCAATGAATTTGTTGTTGATGCAAATTTTGATTAGATTAGCTTAGGAAAGAGCCCAAACCTAGAAACCAACATAGAAGCTACAAATTGTTCAACAACTATGGCCATTTGTGTCTTGCAATGTGTTGTTGAGAAACTCTAGTTTTTTCAAACATCATTTCCCAAGGAGAGGGACACGAACAAGCTACAATAGGGAAAGGGGTGAGGACCGTGTAGTGTCCTATGCATGACTTTTTCATTGTTGAACTTCTTGCATCTTAGAATTCTCTTTAGTCTTTTGTAGATCTCGTTGAAAGACATGAATTAAGATTGTCGTGTTCTTATCCGATTCATTGTAATAAAAAAAATTCTAAATATTATATATCACCACTTGCTAATTCTTCTTGAATTTGATGACCTCTTCTTCTAGGTGTTGCTTTGTTCCATAAATCCCACCTCCATTTTTATGTCCTAAAAATATTTATCCAATGTAGCCCAGTTATTAAAAATAGATGACAAAATCTTCATAGCATTCTAAAAATCCCTGTTCACAGATTCCTCTAGCCACTTTTGTGCTTTTTTGAATACCAGAGATTGATGAATGTGAAATTTTTAGTTTAGTTGTTTGTAATTAGGCCATTTGTCACTTGAAAATTTTATTCATGAGGTTAAACGATTTAGTGATTTTCTCCACTATTTGACAAATTTGAATACAAAGGATGCGGTAGTTCTAGTTTGACAAGAAAATAGGAACCACATCTAATTTTTTAGCTAGGGCACTTTGCTTACTAGTGGAATCTAGAGGATATTTCACTTAGGTGGAGGATCAATGGGAGCTGATTAGACTAGGGTAGCTTTGGGAATAAATCCTAAAGGTCTAGATAGAGATAGATTTGTCGTCCAAGATCGAAATAGGAGACTTCTGTGGGCAGTTTTTAAAAACAATGTTTTTGCCTTTAGAATCGCAGGGTGAGGTCAACCATAAGCATTTTTACTTTGTGGGTGTCATCTTTTGCCCTTGAGTGAGACCTGTAGTGTAGTAATTAATTAAAAACCTTGGAGGTTTACAATGACTATCCCAAGTTCATTCTTTTGGAAGGAATATGGGTTGAAGGTGAGCACACTCAAGATTTTCTCTTGTTAGGAATGAATCATTCACTCTAAAAAATAAGGGAGGAATTAAGGAATCATAAGAGAGTGGCAAGGTCCAATTTGAGAGATAAAATTAAAATAGAAAGGTAATAAATAAGGCATTAATGAAGGGAAGGGATTTCCCGAAATCCGATACTTTCTCAAATGACTCCTCCAAAGAAGTATGAGGAAAGTGAAGGCCCGCCACCACATTTAGCGACCCGCAAAGGTACCATGCCTGATCAAAACGTCAACTATTTTGGCACAAGAAAATGATGAGGTTCTCTCTATTGAAACAATTCTATAGATGATTAATCTTTTGCCCCTCAACCATAAATATTTTCATAGAATCTTTGTCATCCCCTTAAATTTTCTTAGGTAGCCTAATTCCTTCATTGTTTAGATTACTGATAGTAGCTATGGCTTCAAAAAAAATTTGAAAGAGCATATCTTAGACTAGCAAATTACCCTCCTCACAAGGCTTCCGAGATACCAAACTCATCCAGTGAAACTGAGAAACCTAAAAGCACACAACATACCTAAGTCAAACAAGCCTTCTTATCATACCACATTTGGACTTGACTTGGACCAAAGGGTTTGACATCAATGATAACACATAATGTAATACTACCAAAGTGATCTTGTGATATTGTGGACATGAAAGAATGCTTCGATCCATTCTAATAATTTAGAGAACTAACTAATTAGGCAAGGATTTTACTAGAATCATTTTGATGACATTACAAGAATTACTTTGAATAATGATATCTTGATTTTAACTCCTAAGTGACTTTTGTAGGGTTTCCTCAACTCAGTACCTTTGATACTATTCTGGATAGCATTGATGTTGAAATCAACCGAAGAACACAAGTGATCACTGAGAGGGGGGCTGAATCATTATTATTCAACTTTTTTTTTAAACCAAAAGCGTGCAAATGCCAAAGATACTGATAATATAGAAACACACACACAAGTCAAATGATAAGACAAAAGATATACGAGGAAAACCCAATTTGGGAAAAACCTCAATGAGAATAACTACTGGAGTCTATTGTTCCAATCCAGCCTCATAATGAAATCTTGGATTACGATATGTTTAGGGCACCAGGCCAAGGAGCACCAACCCTTGAGGATTTTGAGCACCAATTCAAGGAGCACCAACCCCCTTCTCCGAGCACACACTTAGAGAAACACAATAATATCAGTTCTTTTAAAATGCACTATAAAACCTTGTTACAAATGCATTTTGTAACACTTATACAATATGTAATTCTGAACTTCTTCCTTAGATTTTTTTATCTCTCTTCACACTCAGATTACTCTGCCTACAACTCTTTTCTGCACCCTCTACTCTACTGTATGTTCACCCTTTTTATCTTTCAAAACTACATCTGTTATTCGCCAACAACCATTATTTTTCTCACATACAACTTACCTTCATATCTCACTTTTCTTATTTTTTCAATTCTTTAAATCAACAAATTTCGCCCCCAAAAGAAAAAATAAAAAAATAGTTAGTTCCAACAATTACATATCTTATCTCATTATTACAAATCTGCAACTGTCCATACTAAATAGCTCTTTCCATATTTTCTAAAAAAATCTTGGCTTTATTGGTATGCACTAGATTTTTCCCTCCATCACCTGATTTATTCTTTGCATACATATTTGTAAATTTTACAATCTCTTACTAACTAAAGAGATTTTGTATCTTTCCCCTCTGCATTCGAGCACTATTTGTGTTTCGTCCAAGTGGAATTCATTTTTCCTATGTGTTCCATGTCCTTAGCATCCTTCTATATCATCAAGTCAACCTTGGTGAGTAGCCCACATGGACCATTCAACAATCGACACCCATTGGTAATGAGGAATACATGTTGCTTTGTTAATTTCTGGCATTTGTAAAATTTTACCTAGACTCATCTTCCATTATAATGAAGATTCTTCATATCGCTATAGATAGCACCGACTGATAAGAGGCAATTATACCCATAGAGATAGACAAAGTTATACCGAAATGCAAATCATGTTGCAAAGACAAAAAAAATATCACAAGGAAATGGAGCTTATCGCTATAGCCTAAAGGTTCACAAGAAGCATTTTGGTGTCATGCCGAAACGTCAAGTCACACCGACAAATGAAATCATATCACTTAGTCCACAAGCTTGTCACACCGAAATCTAAGGCGATAACAGTGTAATCCAAAGGGGAAACCAAAAGGTGAAAGGGCATTTCCGAAAGGGCAATTCATACTAAAAAGCTTTTTTGCCACCACACTGCCACGTGCCCCACATGAATGGGTAACAGCTTTGACCAGATCAACAACTTGCATAGGTGCATGATTATGCAATCGAAACAAGGAGCTAATTAAGGGTAACTCCATTACCCCCCTTTCTACCTTGTACTTGGGTCCCCCAAGAATATGACACCACCAATGTGGACCAATCAACAACTGGCAAATGGATATCACCTAAAAATTAGACAAGGTGGGTGGGCTATCCAATGCCAAGAAGCGATTTGAACTCTGGATTGGAAACAAAACAACTGCTTCTTTTCCATCTAGATTCAATAAGCTGATAATCTAAAACTCGTACAAGGTAGGCCCGTTAGCAAACATCAGAGATCAACCAAAAGTCAAAACTGAGAACAAAAATAATATAACTCCACTTTTTCAGCTTGACGTGATAGGCTGATAAAAGACTTGGCTAGTCCCCACATGTATAAATCATGACACACTACATAGAGACCAATTATCTTCAAATGAACGGTTTGGACTAATGCACAATTGTGCGACTAGATGATCCTGCAAAGTGAAGCTAACCCCATAGCTTCGCATGATGACATGTTGACCTGATCCAAGCAATATCATACCAAAATAAATCATGTTGCCCAAATAGAAATCCCATCACACCGAACTAGAAACAATGATGACCAAAGCAAAAATCCATCACACCGAAATGGACTCTATCAACATAGCGCTTGAAGGATGATAAAAAAGGAAAATGATCTTTGATGAAATGCCATGTCTCATTGAAATGTTGCCTCCTTATGGAATTTCAATCATTTTCAATCTGCAACCTTCATGAACCAAAGATTATGGATCAAACATAGTAAGAGACACTTTTGGAGCATGCACATCATGTGTAATCCATACTTTTGCACAACTTTAGCTTATAACATCTACATTTCATCTCCCATCAACACTAGCCGACATCAATGATAATAATGCCAACATCAACAAGGAACTTCCATGGTCTCTTTTGGTTCCTAAGGACTGTTGTTTTATTCTTCCTAAACTACCTTGTCGAGATAGAGGAATGTGAGCCAAAAAAGTTCCCTACAATAAGAGGATGAGAAAAGGGATTAGACCAGTTGTTTGTGATGACTTTGATATTATTAGGAGGCATCAATGTTCTCACCAAATTATTTATAAAGGAAACACCTATTGATATGCTACATTCTCATTATTAGTACATTGTTAATGTTGAGAACCTTTATATGACAAGCAGTCCACCAATAAAAATATAGCTTTGGGGATGACGTTTTTCTTCCTTGGATTCTACCAATTGAAATTTAAGGGTTGTTTTGCCTCAAGAAAGATAAACTACATGTTTACAAAATAATTACAATCATGACATGCCAACTAAATAAGAATATCTTTATAATGAATTCTATAGTACATCTCTGATTGGAAAGAATTTTGATGAGTTCGTTAGCCAAAACATGAATTTGAGGGTCAAAGTAGTTAGGGTTAATTATATAGGTTGGGTGAATGATTGAGGAATCCCAATTATTTTTGACTAAATTTTCTAGTCTTCCTTTGAGATCCAATCGAATAGAAGAACAATTTGGCTTAAATTCCAAGGGGTTGGCAAAATCCAAGGATATTCCAAAAATTTAATTCTTACATCATTACAAAAAACTCCACTAGAGATACTAGGCAAGAAGATCCCTTTTTTAAATAAGATTATTCCAGACATTTGATACTTTAGGTAGTTGCTCGAAATGGAGGAAGAAGATTCCCTTAAAATTATTGATATATTTAAATATCATGGTTTTAGACCAATTTTAATCCTAGTTGGTGAGTTTCTAACTGTTATTGAGAGGAGAGAATGATTCCTTTTCTTATACTTTCTTGCATCCAAGCCTCCATCCTATTTACATTAGCGAGCTAAATCCCAGACTACTAGAGAAAGCCTATTGTTTTTATCAGTTAGTGACCAAAGGAAATATTACTTATATTTGATCTAGGTTAGAACTCATAGCCTTGGGAATAAATAATAGAGAGAGTATCTACACAAAGCTACTTTGAAGTAAGGCATTCAGTAATTGAAGTTTTCTAGTACTACTAAGAAGAGCCCCTTTCCACATAGCTAGTTTCATTCAAACACTTTCCAAAATATTATGACAAATTAAATACTCAATTGTACCATTAGTGAGATCTATTCCGAAATATGATGAGGGGAGAAGATTGATTTGGTTAATGAGAATATTCACAATATTTTTTTCCAATCTTGGGACCACATTCATGAAGAGGATAACACTTTTATTGAAATTGATACTTTGAAAATATTTTTTACCATAGTTAGATAGGATTCCTCTCCTTTCTTTGGCTTACACGGTGGAGGATTTTTCTAGAAGTAAGGTGTAATCTACAAATTCTTGATGTGACATCAACTGAAGAGACGAGGAAGGGTTGGAGCCTCTTAGATGGCCCTTAATGCTATTTTCTATATTCCATGCAACAACTTAAACAAGAATGATGAAAACTTAAGGATAGAGCTCGGATCCCTTATCTTATTTCCCTAAAATATTTAAAATAGATAGAGCTAAATAGGATGGAGATAAAATAGAAAATTCCAAAAATTTAGGAATTTTACCTCTAAATCCACTTCTTTAAAGAACAAATGCAGAGAAATTTTCTTGACTGTTTATGTAATATTTTAAAATATGAGGATATAGAGTCATACTTTATTTATTACCTTTTTCGATTGAGTGGAGTATTTCATTAACCACTAGGATATAATCTATAATTTGTCTTCCAGAAATGAAGCTTTTCTGATTGATATGGTTCATGTTTTCAATAGAATGTTTGATATGTTGGAAAATCCATTTGGAAATAAATTTATAGACAATGTTATGGATACTAATAGGTAAAATTTCAGACATTGTATTGGCCCCCTCTTTTTTGGGGAAATAGGACTAGGAAGGTGCGGTTACGATCCTTTAGAATTTCAACAAATTTGAAAGAAATAATTAACTTCTTGGATAATATATGAACTCACACTATTCCAATGCATTTGAAAAAAAGTGAGAGGGAAACCATTAGGCCCAATAACCTTGAAGGGATTTAAATGGAACACAATATTAGATTTAATGCTTCCTTAGAAATTGGCCCTTCAATAGATTTTAAATCCAAATTGGAAAGGGAGCAAGGGGTTACCTGTAAGAGCTGTTTTATTAAAGCCTCTAGTTAGCAACTCCACTTCACTTGAAGATTTAAGAGGTCTTTGAATAATCTAACAACTTTCTAGGTGCATTTCTTCTTGAAAGGTTAGCCACCTATTATGCTCATCCAAAAGTTCTAAAATCTCATTCCCCTTCCTATGGTTAAGTGTTTATTGATGAAAGAATTTTGTATCATGATCTTCCCCATTTAATCACCAGTTCCTAGAACTTTACTTTAAATATAGATTTTTTGATTTTCAATTAAATTATGAAACTCTTTAATGAACACAATATTTTCTTTAGCGGTGAGGTCCTCCGTTTGTCCCGCTATGTCAATTTCAACTTGAATGAAATAAATTATTTCCTTAGGTTCTCTATTTTGAGAAAACATATTATTAAACTTAATCGTATTCAAATCCCTTAGCTTATTTTTAATGAATTTAATCTTATGATTTAATTTCAGCATGATTGGACCCTGGATATCAGCCTTCCACCGTTAGAAACATGAAGATCCTAGTATCGAGATGGTGAGTCAACATGACTTCGGATTGAAATTGATATAAGGCATTTCACTAGGAATATTTGCATTTTAGAAATAATTGAGAATGCTTAGAGTTGATCATGATTAGAGGAAAGTCTCTGAAGATCAATTATATCAACCAAGATGTAGAAATTTACGATCTTCATTAGACATTTGTAATCCCATTTTCCAAATCTATTATCACTATTTGGAGAAATCAGCTTGACTGGAGTGGGAAGCAGCTGAAAAGATGTCTCCAAGGAAATTCTTGAAGGGTGAGTGTGAGAATCATTTAGCACCCCAAGAATCAAATTCTTCGATGCTACAGGAGAGGACTATTTGTACATATTGAGTTATGTTAGATCCATTAGAGATTGTATGCTACATGAGAGACACTAGTTCTTCATTTGTGTCCTTAAGTAGAGAACTAAGGCTTGATAGCTTTACATTTTCTTCTTATGAATTTAGCTGATTATATCTCAATCCATGTGTTTTGGAGAATTTTTAACTGTGGATAGTTGAGTGTGTCTTGATTCATATAGAGAGTATTGTATTATACATAGTGAGTATTTTTTGATTCACATTTGTTGTAATGTTCTTCTATACTATTTAGTATTTCTCAATTTACAAGATGAACGAAGTCTTTATCAATAGTTGAACTTGCATCAATTAGTGAAAATTATTGGATAGTTAGAACATAGATTGATATGTTTCTCTTGGTGTGTCATGTATTAGTTACAAGGTCTGGCAGATTTTTGTTTTTTGATTTTTATTTGTGACTAATATTTTCCAACCTAGTGGCATGTTTTATATTTTCAGACGATGTAAGAAAGGAAAAATAAATTTGATTTTATATTCCATCATATAATATATATGTTAGTATGAATACTACATAAATAGGTACTATTTTAGAAATAAATAAATTTTAGTAGTATTAATAATTGTTTTCCATTAGCACTTGTTTACTTTGTAAGGTACTTGTTGGGTAGTTTTTCGCATGGAGCTAATTAGTTTGGGAAGTTTGGACCAAAAAAAATACTTTATAAGCCCATGCAATTTATTGTGCATTGATATCTTAAAGGATAACAATATTTTATTATTTTTGGCAATTGTGGTGCAATGTATTTTTTTTGTGCTAGAATAAAAATATAAATTGATTCATGAGTTGTAATTTAGATCACAGTGAATTATTTTAATATTTCTCTATTCCCTGACCGATGGTAATAGTTGAATTCATTAATGCTTCATTTATTTGATCATTATCTATGACAAAAAATAAATCATGTTGTTAACTTAAGAGTCTAAATGAATAATAAATTAGTGACTTGAGTAAAAAGGAAAGTTTCTAAGTGATAAGTCAAATTGATGGATTAAGATCAGATAATTGTCGCAATTTGGCTCATTTAGTTCCAACATCTTTATTTTCAAACACAAAGTATATAATAGAATAGGTTCAAGTTGAGACTAGAAGCCTTATATAAAACTATCACCCCACATTTCCATTCATCTTCATTCTCTACATACTTATAGAAAAAGTACCAAACATTAGAATTCCCCTTTTCTATATTTTTCCTTTTTCACTGTGATAATCATAATCTTTGTAAGTTATAGCATAGAGAACAAAGATATTGTCTCTTGATTTTTTTTTTATCCAATAGCTTTTGTTGGTTTTCATAAAAATAAGTATAAATTTATCCATAGGAAAATACTAGTTGAATAATTATTAAAAGTCTTGGTAGGAACTAGAGTATCATGTTCAAATACATACTGACTTATATATGTTTTACTTGAAAAATAAAAATATTAGAATAGAAAATAAAACAATATTTAATTGGAGGTGAATTTTCTTACGAGAATAGACATAGAAGGGAAGATGCAGAAAACAATCCAATTATACTTAAATAAAAGATATAAGGCAACCAAGATATTAGTTGATGCACCAAGGCCATAAAGGTTCCAGTTTACTACATCTGCATAAAAACTATGAGAAGTAGGTGCTCTATGCACAACAAACCCGACCCCACAAAGTAGATCGCAAAATCCTTCGATCCCCTATGAAAATATTTGAGGGTCGTCTTTAGGTGCTAATAGCTCCACCAGAATTTGAGGGCACGAAACCTCGAAAAATAGATGAGATTTATGAAAATCAACATTTGTGAAACCATTACGGGTTACAAACACTCGACTCGATGAGTGAAATGGACAAGAAACAACAATCAAACTAAAAACAACAAACAACTCAAAAAATACCAAAAGTGTTCAAATGTAGAACAAGAATAGGAAAATCCCAATTTAAAAGTGTTAAGTATACTACTAGGTGATAGTCGGGGTTAAGAGTGGAGCAATCAAGTAGAAAAGCATTGTTTGAAATAGGAGCACCGGGTAGGAGTGAGTGAGAGGATGACATTATTGTGCAAGATTTACTTTATATTATTCAGTTGAAATTATTATTTATTCTATTTTTGATCTGGAACATCAAATGAAAAACATACACAATTTAATCTAGAAGCTTATAAATCTCTACTTCATGGGCCGTGGAAAACTCAGACCAGTTATAATCATATTATTTTGAATTTTGTTTCCTTCCAAAAGTAGTTTATTTTAATTCATAAAAAATAGTGCTTCTATACAAAAATAAACATGCTTCAAACGTTTTGAAGATATAAAATCACATATAAAAGTAATTTGCAGTCTCCTGGAAAAGTACATGAGTGAGTTTGTAACTGAACATAACGTGAAAGCTAACGAAAACCTACAGTGCATGCAAGAGATTTACCAGCAAGTGGGTAGATTAGAGACCACTTTTGTCGATCAGTGTAGGGTTTACACTACCCCAACCATCCTATACCACCAGTTTTCCACGTGTAGAAAGTAACCAAACGGAGCCCTATTTTTTTTTTATGAATATAGATTACATATATTTAAAATATACATGTAACAATTCAACTATACCTCATAGGTCTAGATTCTTTCAATAGCTTATATTTTATAACTCCAATGAATTTGAGAACCTTGGCTATTACTTACAATGAAGTTGTTTTATTGTGTAGCAAGAGATGAATATTCTCATATGGGGAGATATATTATATAAGATATTCAACTTAATTAAGACACCTAAAGACGCCAAGCCATATCCTATCTAATAATAATTTCCCGAGGGAAAATAAACCTTCATTAAACCTGAGGATCGGGACCCAGCGGCAAGGCCAATCTCCAATGGAATAGCTCTACGTTTTCTCTCTCCTCTGGATCTGCCTCGCTCAGAGTGTCTGAGATGGAGGAGTCCAGCAAATGGTAGAATCCTACGCAGTTTCTGTACATCTCTAAAACCATTCCGACCTGACCTGCGTGGCGGAGTGTGTTGCCCACAACACCCAACACGCCCGCCACCATTGACATAGATAACATTGCGCCATTTAAATTCAGTGCCCCTGAAATCCCAGTGAGCAACGGGCCGGCTATTGCAAGAATACTGTTTGCTCCCAGTCTCCGAAATACCTCTCAACTTTTCCTCTACCTCTGCACTCCATCCATTGATGGTTGTGTTGTTGTCAGTATGGGGACGTCGGTTCTGTGTTTGATGATATTGTTCATGTTGAGGCCACCACACTGTTGGTCGTACAATCTTGGTGATGTTGGTGAGGGAAGCGAGGAGAAGTTTGTTCCACCCGTCTCTTTGCTGTGCGAGGACACCGTGCATTTCTGCCCAGTCTGCCGCTGCTGCCGCCACCAAACGCAGCTTTGCCACAACCATCTCTTCATCTTTGTTCGGGTTTTGGTCCATGTGAAACTGGGTTAGCGGGCGTATGAACAAGTCAACTTGCTTCTGCTGCAGGTATCTTGTGCTTGTGCTTGCACCATCCAAAGAAGCCACAATCATTGCAGGGCCACTCTGACGAGGATCAAGATTTATACGCCATGATTTATTCGCCTCTTTCGCTAATCTTAAATGACCATTTTTCTGTGTCACTGTCTACAAAACTGTGTTACTCTTAAGAGCTCTTGTTAGCTTCATAGTCTCCATAATTATAATTGCGCGTTTCTCTCTTTCCCTCTATGAATTCGATGAAAACAATCAATCCTCAGCTCTCGGAATATGCAGCTTATAGGAAAGCCCAATTCCGATTCCCGCTACTCTGTTTATGAAGATGAAGAATAAAAATGTGGGGCGGGCAATTTATAAAGGATCCTAGTCTCCACTCGGACCTATTCTGCCGTTGACAATAGAGACGTTGGAATTGAACGAGCTTGCGAGAGTTACATCATCTTACCCAGTCAACTTGACCCGGCCTCCTCCTGATTTTGTTGTTCCCTTCATTATTCTGTTATTTTTTTATTTTATTTGATTATTTCAAGTGTTTCCATAGCGTAATTGAAACTTTTCTCTCACAATCCATTAATTTATTATTTTAAATAATTTTCATATTAGTAGGTTAGAAAACGAAGACAAGGTTTTTGTTAAGAAATACCCTCGAATAGACACTTAACCATTATATCTTCTCTCTGTATATGATGATTTCATTTCTAAATTTGAAGCGCATCTGTTATTTCTTTATAAGAATCTTTCCTTCTTCATTTTGATCATTCAATTTTGACCCATCTCTAATTTTGATAAGTTTGGGACTCCATTCTACGCATTCTTCATGATAATTTGGTGGTACCCATTCTATTTGTGGAGCCTCATTCAATTTTAACCCATTTCTAATTTTGGTAAGTTTGGGATTCAATTCTACACATTCTTCATGATAATTTAGTGGTACCCATTCTACTTGGATGCTTGGTTGGAATCTAGTTGTGGAACCTCATTTCATCTAAGACAATATAGATCAAATTTATTATGAAAGAATACTAATGTAGAGAGTATGTTTTGACAATATAGATCATTCTTCATTCACCTATTTTCTCTTAATTTCAATGACTCGTTCACACTATAGCTTTTAGTTAGCCTTCAAGCCATGTTTAATATGAAACTTGATCTTCTACTTTTATACAAGATTGCAAACGTGGATTTTAAGATCTACAAATTATTTGATGTATATTTATTTATACAAGCACTACTTTTTTATCAATTAAAATAATTTACTATAAAAAGAAAGAAAAATCAGAAAAAGAAATTTAAGCAATAACTGTCAATACTTACAAGTAAAATAGATAATATTTTTAAGCAAACAAACGAAATTAAAAGTAAATATATATACTTCATTATTTCGCACATGTTTTATATAATTAATTTTTATATCTCATTTTTTGTGTATGTATAAGTTTTATAGTATATGTTTTTTATTAGATTAAATGTTGAAGAGCCCAAACCCATTATACATCCAAATGAAAAACCATCAGTCAAAAAACAAAACAAGGGCTTCAAGCTCAAGATGGCCATCCAAACAAATGGAGAGTTTGTAAATTGTTTGTAGAACAACTACTACTAACAAATATTAGAAATAACGACCTAGAAATGGCTAACAACAAAGAAAAGAAAAAAGAAATAACAAAGGGGGCACTAAGACATATAGCCCCACCCATTAAGCCTCTTCTCCCAAGAGATTTGTGTTATTTTTTAATATGTGTGTACATTTCTTAGTGTGTGTTTCCACATACTTGAGTACATAAATCCTTATATTGCATCCCATTGAAATTATCATATGTAAGAGAGAAGGGATTGAGAGCTACACACAGCCTAAACTAATTAGTTTCTTCAATGAGGACTATTTCCTATGATGCAAGTGTAGTGCCAAAAATATTGCACACTCTTGTAATTTCACACCTCATCATGTCCTCATATTAGCCCTCTAATTTATAAAACACTTTAATTACAAAATTCTCACACATAAATTTGATGTTTATGAATATTTCATGATGGATTTAACTTTCTAGATTTAAGTTTTCCAAAACGATGGTGTTATGTGTGATGTCCTACTATCCGTGAAAATCCTTCATTCAAGTGGTTATTGTAGCATTATCTAAACCCGTGGATAATTTGAATGCAACACTCTTGCTTGCATTTTCGTTGAACAAAACTCTATCAACTCTTCCTTTTGGGGGAAAAACTTGTTCTTTCTCTCTCTAGAATACAAGCACTGCAACTACTATAAATTATGTCACTTACAAAACCCAACAAAGCTCTAAGATATTATGTATGTCATTTTCTTGAAGACTTTGTATCATCACCTTCCTAGGTTTGTTTAAACAAAAAAATTGAATCAACAATATCTTTCTTACAAGTATTATGTCGAATTCCAAAGTGATCTTGTTACAAATTTTGTTGTTCTTTTTCTAATTATTCTATTGGTTCTTTCTTTCCTTTGAATATGAATATTTTGAGTGTAAGAATAGTGTAGTTTGAACTTTCTATATCAAAATGTATTACTTTGTTACTCTAAATTATTTGCATATTTCTCTTGCAATATCTGTTGTCTTGGAGGTCAAAATACCTAAAGAGAGATTTGATTGAGGAAAGGCCCTCACATAACCCGCCTAAAACATTATCTTCTTTTCTCTTTACATGCAGGTTCAATTTCTAAAGATGAAGCATAGTTTGGTGATATCTTTTGAAATTCTTCCTTTTTTAATTTTAAAATTTTAGTCTTAATATTTAAATAGTTAAGCTCTTTCTAATTATGTTATTATATATATTTTACACACTCCCTAAGATCTTAATTTTCATTATCTACATATAAAAACTTGTTCTAGGTTGTATTATACATTTAATCAAGAATATGTACTAGACGATAGCATAGTGATCACATGTACAAGACATGTTAGTGTTTGTAACACATACTTCTAGAAATTTAGTTTATATTCCTTAATAAATTGTTACTATTCATTTTTGTTAAAATATTTTTTTTTCTATTAAATATAATGATGCACCATTACATCCAAAGAGTATATATAACGAAGCTCAAAAACCCATTGTTCCATATACAACAGTGACAAAATTAGTGGGTACAAAGTATACGAAACATTACAAAAAAGAACACCTTTCGAATAGTCATATATACCATATACATAATCAGTAAATAATATCCCCCAGGGAGACCTTGTGTCCCCCACTATCTCTATCCAAGTAGTCCAGCCTAGTAGAGCATCAACCCATCTCAGCTCCCCGCCCTACAGAATGGGATCAACAAAGGGATGAATCATTGGGACTACAACAAGTACATCTAGAGTAGGGTCCTATTTGGTATGAGTCTGCAATTCTCTCATGAAGTTTGCCAAGCCTTCCTAAAAGGAAACTCTATCCTCAGAGATCCTTCTCCATGAGAAGCCATGTGACACTTCCCATGTGAAGATCCTAGTATGGCCATCCTGCAAAAACTTATCAAACTTCCTCTAAGGTAGCTGGATAGTCACTATAACCTGCACGTCAATTTTGTAAACAATGACTCTCCTTAGAGACTCAGTAAGGGATCTATCTCTTCCATTAAAAAGATTATCATTCTTGAAAGTTTAAATAAGCCATAAGATTTCAAGAGAAAAAATAGACCAGAGCAAATTAGCAACTTTTGAGAGGCTCTAAACACTATCAGTAACTACCTCTGAAATCATAACATTAGAACCCATAGAGATGCCAAATAGGTTCGAAAATTCTTTAGCAAGAAGACAGTCAAAAAAGATGTGCTTGATAGCCTCAGACATTTTACATCGGGAGTAAATAGCAATGTCACCATCCCGCTTCCTAATGGGAAGCTTATGCAACAAGAATAACCAACAAAAGGACCTCTTCTTTGGTTCATTTGGTCTCTTCTAAAGGCTGGAAAGGATCTTCAGCCAGGACACACTATCAAGGCCCAAACCCTAGGAAGACTCGGCATGAGAAAGAATGGAATCATCATTGGTAAGGATAGAGTAAACAGATTTAGCTTTGACATTATGCAGATAGGAACCATAAGTCCATTTATACAAGAGGAATCCAAAATCATCAAAGAGGAAAGGCTTAGTGAGCTCGAGGGAGGAGCAGGCATCTTTAAGAATGGTGTAGGTCCTGTGGTGAGAGGGGAGGAAATTGTATTTATTCAAGATATTATTCTTGCTCAAGAGATGACCATCATTGAGGATATCAGTCATGGTATTAATGCCTTTCACAGCCCACACCTTAGCTGAGAACCCTTGTAACAAAGCAAGAGGTTTGCCAGTATACTTCAAATTCCACCAAATTGAACATTCACCACATATTTCTCTATTCAATCCACAAATATCATTATTGGAGATGTGCTTCCTCACAACCTCCCAAGCCTTCGATATAGGCCTTAATACTATGGATCCCACCAGCCTAATGTCAAAGTTTCCTGCTACAATGTCAATGAGAGGAAGCCCTTTCCACACCGAGCCTTTCCTAGAAATATTGGAGCAAGCTAGGTTGTGTCTAATTAGTACCTTCCACGGCTAATCATCTTGCAAAGACTTGAAGATCCATTTTGAAGCCAAAGAAATGCCATACCATCTTAAATATTTGAGACTTAGGCCTACCATATCCTTACTCAATATGCACCACTGCCACTTCACAACATGCTTCTTTTTACCCCCTTTACCATCTGACAACAAAAAATTCCTAATCTGTTTCAGTATGTGACAAAATTGATACTTGCAAAAAAGCCAAGCAGAGGTGAAGTAGATATTATAAGAAGAAAGAATATTTTGACATACTTGCACCCTCCCAGCAAGAGAGTCTCCCCCCTCCTACCATCCTTGGCCAACTTTTTCCCAATTGCTTTGAAATAGGTTCTTTCAACTCTTAGTATTGTGAGACCATTATATAGAATGTGTCTATTGAACTTATTAACATGTTTTTTGAATTGACTGATAATGTGAGCAGCCTATAAAATCTCATCCTCTTTTCAGCAGGCTGGAGTTAAGGTCAAAATTCTCTTTGGGACAGCTTCTCCTACAGGGGAGGTTTCTATAGAAAAACTGAGCCTAAATAGGATGATAATCTGAGAGGGTGTAGGGAATAACTTTCACCAATGTACAGTCTTGGTTCTTGACTACCCTGAAAAAATCTTTGTTAAAGTAGAACCTGTCAATCCTGCAATCGATTATCATGTTACCTCTTTGAAAATTACACCAAGTGACCCAAATGCTATGATCCTGTCTAGGACATCTTGCAAGGGGTTCAATAATCCCCATCTTTCCCAACAATCTATTCCAAAAGAATTGATCCTCTCCTTTCCATTCGACCCTACTACCACAAGACTTATCTCTTTGATTCTCCACCACATTGAAACCCCCCCTCCAACAAGCGAAGGAATATCCGCTATGGTAAACATCCAATTCCATAGATTAATCCACTCCTTATAGTCATTGGAGGCATACACAAAGGAAATTCCAAACTCCACATATTTGTACCTCAACACCACCCACACCAACCTGTTGCAACGATAACACCCTCATCTAGCAACACATTTTGACCATTTGGGACATAGAAGGATAGCAACACCCCCTTTACCCCTGGTATGCTTAGTTGCAAAGAATTCAGCTTCCCTCAAAATGCATTTCAAATTGATATAAAGCCAAAAATCTACAACCTTAAGCTCTTGGATGAGAAGAATATCAATGTGCTTATACAACTTAAGAAATCTCTTCACCACATACTTCCTATCTAGGGTCTCCAACCACTCACATTCCAAGATGCAATGTGTAGATCCATAGAAAAGCTTAGGGGGTGGAGTCCACAGGGGATTTAAAACTATCAAAGCACTTGGGTAGTTGCTTTCTGAGGGCATTGCTAGAAGATTGCAAGTCAATAGATTTGTTAGGAATCCCTCTCTTCCTTTTGAATTCAAAAGGTTGCTCCACCCCAAGGTGAGGAGCTCCTTTAGGCTTTTTCCCTTTCTTATGCTTTTTGGTTTTCTTATTACTGGCAGCCTTATTGATACCAAACATTTTCATGGCTTCATCCATGAGTCTAACACATGGTTCACCCTAAAAGGGGACAATGGCCCACCAGGAAGCTCTCTCCTCCTTATTCAGATTTTCCCTCCCCAAGTCCACCTCCATACTATCTCCATTCACCTCCACAACTGAAGGCACTATTCTCAACAAAGGCACTTCATCACCCGCATTAGCTCTCAGGACATACCTGAAGGGAGGAGTACTGGATGCAAGATGGGAGGGATCTGAAAAGTCAATCTTGCAACAAGCAACCAGCTCTTGCTTAGAAGAGACCATCAT
Source organism: Cryptomeria japonica (assembly GCF_030272615.1). NCBI lineage: Eukaryota > Viridiplantae > Streptophyta > Pinopsida > Cupressales > Cupressaceae > Cryptomeria > Cryptomeria japonica. The sequence goes on along the minus strand of NC_081414.1, from coordinate 201,280,352 downwards.
GGAAGGAGTGGTTCCTTGAGCATCAGCTCCTTCCTTATTAGGTGTTGCAAGTGAGTCACTGGTTTTGACCATCTCATTTTTAGTGGGGGCTTGAATGTTGCGAGAGCAATTCCCATCACTTTTTAGTCCAAAATTAACCAACTATTGGACCCTATCTCGGGTTGCATTGAGATTCTTAATTTTTTCTAAAATGATTTGTTTTACATTAATTTTCTCTATATTAGAAGGAATTGAGGACCCGTTCGGGGGTGTAGGAGGCAACAAAGCACTCTATTCAGACCTAGAAACTCCTTTGATTTTAGCACTAAGGGCTTCTAGTTTCTCCAAAACATTAGAACTCCCATGAGAATTTTGTAGGCAAATGGAAGAGGGTATGGAATCAACCACCAGGGGGGGCGATGAAGAAGCAATGGAAACTGCAAGAGAAGGGGGAGGGGAGTAAAGAAAAGAAGTGAAGGAGAGTCAACGGACACAATGGCAGAAGAATAACTATTGGGATTAACAAGAGGATTGCAAGGATTACTATTTTTAACATGTTTCTTAATTAGGGGGAAAGTTTTCCTTATGTTCTCTTCTCTCTTGCATAGAAAACAGGCATTATTACCACCAAGAAATTCAATTGGGTAAGAAATAGACTCACTAATAAACTTGATTTTGAGGTCATTTGGTAGGTCTTGACCCAGATTTGGGGCAACCAACATGCAGGAATCCATATGCGGGAGTAATGAAGTACTTTAATATTTTGTTTAGCCAAAAATATTAGTTATTTTTAAATCATAATCAAAATAATTAAGTATTGTAAGAATAGACAACTCATCCTAGTGTACTCTACAAGGTTTGCTATCAAGCAATATCAGTATTCCTTCTATAAGAAGCAAATTTGATAGACTATTCTTTTGTGAAGCCAATGTTCCCACACAAAAACCTTTTGCATATCAAAAATAGAAAGGTATGAAATCTTTCCAAAAAAAATTCTACCCCTATCTAAAATCTTAATTTATCTTATCTATTGTAAAATCTTATGAGTTTAACAATCAAGTCCATAACATTATGGCCAAATACCTTTGTACATATAACATGGCACATTCCAAATCTTTCATAACAACAATGTATATGATCCCAATCTTTTGATATAATAGTTTACTACTGGAATTCTCCTTTCCCATCTAACACTTCTCCTCCATCAAATGAGGTCTTTTATGATGATACAGCCCTCCATGCCTCTCTTTATTGAATGCAAAATTTAGACCAATTCATTTACATTATTTTCAATGTTTTCTAGCCAAGAACACACTCATTAAAGTGGTTCCTATCTTTGATTAAATTAATAATGTTTTAATAATAAAACCTCAATCTCTAGAATCTGTTAGAGGACTTGCACATATTGTACACAAATAAGTCTCATCCTACAATTTTCTTTAAACAAACAAGAAAAAATTCACATTTAAATATTACGAGGAACCAACCTTCTATGTTGACACCATTTCCTATTGTGCATATGGTAACTACTATATGTATGGCCTTGGTAGTTTCTCCTTCTAGGAGATTTCCTTTAAGCTTCCTTGGAAGAACCTTTGGAACCTCGCAACCTCTAAGCTATATTGATATTGTTTACTTTATTTTTCAATATCAATCTCTATTATTTTGAAGCTCCGTGTAACTTTCTCAAAAATTATTGTTCAAACTAGCAAGACAAATGAATCGGGTTCCCTAGTATTAGAATTCTAAACAATGTTAGATAGCTAGACTTTTAAATGAGAAAGGGAGTTGTATTTATATGCAACTTGCAAACCTTTTCCAAATATTCTTTTAGTATAGGATGACAAACAAAGGTTCAAACACACAAATTTCAAGGATGTCTTTCATATCTCAAAGGTTGAGCCCATTTTACCATGACAGACACACTAGGTGCCCTAGTTCTAAAAAAATGTTATATGAAAATACCAACGAATAGGGGAAATAACCTAATTTACCAAAGTAGTCCTGATATCAGACCCATAAATACATTAAATAAGAACATGCTAAAATATATTCTAATCCTAGTGTGATTTTGTTAAGGTCAACAATATATTGTAGGAAATATTGCCTCCATCGGGGCTAAGAACTTATGCTCATATCCTTATAAGAAGAGGGATAAATTGGATATACTTTCTTGAGAACAATTAAGGGATAGGATGGCTCAAGATTTGAAAGGGTGACATCCCCTAAGACTTAGGGTACTCTTAATCCATATTATCAAAATAAAAGGTCAAGAATGTAAAAAAAAAAGGGGTAAAATATATCTTCAAAGCACAAGGTTAGGAGAAGAATTGATCAAAATTAAAAATATACACGGAGAATACACATCACATGCATGAAGCATACATGTAGTATACACTAAAAACAAAATATGGCATCTAGGACTAGTAATATCCTCACATTCCTACTAGTGAGCCATATCCATAGTGAGAAGGTGTGACTTCTAGGACCAAAAAGGTCCTTAGATACTTATAAGGAGTAATGTCCACACAAATCATGGCCTCTATAAAACTAGCAATATCCATAGATACTTACTATGAGCCATATCCATAAGGGTTCATAATTCATAGGATGAACAAATGTCATTATAGATGGCTCATGAACATGTGAAGATGTCATGTGCTACTAAAAAATCTTAGATTTACTAGGTTATCTTAATACTAGCTATACCAAAGACTTCTAGCCAAGAAATAATATTATTTGTTCAGTAATTTTGATAGAGTGCTGACAAGCATTTTGGGTAGTATACATTAGAAACTAAGGATAGTGCATGGCCTCAACATAATCAAGTTGAGGTGATGCCGCATACAAACACTGTACAAGAACACATAATGGATCGAAAGACCATGGATTAGAATGATTATGTGGATAATAATGTAGATCAATATAACAAAAATAAATAATTAATCTCAAACCAAAAATACAATGGACTTTAAATTACAAAGGAGGAGGAATACATAACATAAAGAAAATGATTCTTGGTCAACATAAAAAAGAATTAAATGCATCAACACTTTGTATCATCCCCATCAGAGTACAAATCACATTTATAACAAAAGAATATTTATGAAAAAATGGAAGAATGATGATACAAATAGAATAATGTCATAAGAGGGTCAATTCCTTTGTCTCCTTGTGCCAATAAAGTGCAACAAGTCATCCTGAAACAAATTATAAAAGAAAAGACATATCAAGAAGCACATTTCATAGTATAAGTTAAACTCAAGAACACGTAAGCATGGATATTCCCCCAAGATTAGGTCAACTTAGCTTGGTACCCCATTTAAAAAATCATGAGCAATTGTTGTGGATTATGGAACATTCATTATAGAGCCCTTTAGCTCATCAATCCATAAGTAGGAGATAATTTCAAAAGCAATTCAAATGATGGTATTGCTATAAAAATTCAACTTTGTAGTTTTCAAGTCAAACTCGTTGACTCATGTTTCATGAGAACTAGTTCACAAGAATCCATCTCTGATGACAATGAATGGTACACTTTGAACTAATTACATCTAGGTGGTGCCAATAAAGGTAAAGAATTGGATCTTCCCAAGAGGTCACCCATTCTGGTAATATTGATAGAAATATCATAATTTTACTTGTGATAGAAAATATTTCCTATATATAAATTAATTAGCTAAACGGGCTCTATATGGAAGGGTGCATAAGACACAACGCTTCATGAAGGTTCTTCGAATGAGTTAGCAAGCTAAATGAGCTTAACCTTAGGAAAAAATTCTTTGTTATGTGCACTTGAGTCAAAGCAGTATTGTAATGGTTAAGTGCACTTGAGTCGGAGTAGTTATCAATTTTTGAGCTAAAGGGGATCTATAGTCAGTGGTTCATAACGAACAACACTTGATGATTTTTTTTAAATGGGGTAGCAAGATAATTGGGCTTAATCTATGGTGAAACTTCATGGTTAAGGATACTTGAGTTGCAATATTACTTAGGTGACTTACTTCCTAAGAACGCACAATTATTGACATCTTTTAGAATCACCTAGATGTAATGAGTGCTAATTTTACACTTCATTCAAATAGGATATCTGTTCTTGTGAACCAATACTCGTGAAACATGAGCCAATGCGTTTGAATCTAAAACTGCACAGTTGAATGCTAATAGAAATATTATAATTTAAATCACTTTAAAAATTTTCCAGCCAAGTAAGCCCTCACTAAAGTAATACCTATCATTGATTCTATTCATAATAATTTGGTATTATAACCTCAATCTCTACTATTTCCTAGAGGCATAGCACTTATTATCCAGAAATATGTATCGCCCTCCACTTTTTTTATTGTAAATACAACATTTATTCAAAATTTAACTCTTACCATGAATCAATTTTTTATGTCGATGTTACGATAGAAAATGACATCATCCAATGCATATTATATTTAATTATGTAGGTAAATTATCAACATCATATCAACATTAATAACTAAATAATCAATACTATTAAATCAATGGCTAAGACAACTTATTCCTAATACTCTCGCATATAGCATAAAAATTGTGTTTATTTATTCTATTTATTAGGTTGTATGCTTGTAACGTTAAAAAGATAATCAGATGTCAAACAAAAGAAATGATAAGCTATAAGGCATATAACACTTTGAATTTAATAAACATGTTACGTGCAATTGTAATTGTGTACACTGTTGAAGCATTAGTCTAGGTGTGCCATAGGAAAGTCGCCTCTATGGTCATCAATGGGACTAATTTAGAAATAATTTATATGTGGGTAGGGATCAAGAGTGCAGAATAGGACACATAAAGTCATGTTTCATAGTGGAAAGTACCCAATAGCTACACTTAGTAATTGTGCATGTCTCTCTAAACTATACATATTATTTTTGAATGACTCAAGTCGTATAATAAATTTCTTGGAGTTCATTGTTATATTGAATTCAATTGTTTGTGCAATTTTGTTGAAAATTCAACAAAACTAATTTTTTGTTGATATCACTTGGAAAAAATATTGTTAGATTTAAATGATTGTATGAGTAAATATTAAATTCATTTTATTAACCTCGTCCGACTAATGTTTCTATTTTTCAGTGCAATTTGAAGAGTGTGTGTGCATATAATTTCTACTTTAGACATTTCTAAAGTAACCTAAATATTTTTTTAAAATATATCTTCTTTTCAAGAAAAATTCAAAAAAAAACAAGTAATAAAAAATGACATTAGAAATAAAGGCCATAATACTTTAAAATATAAACAAACCATATTATTTATTTGTTTAAATGTATATTCAAAAATATTTCTATCATTTTTATTTTAAAATATATTATTATCACCCTAACTTTCTAATACTAATATAAATGTTTAGGCTAATTATATTCATTAAAAACTAATAAACTCTTTTGTATTAAAACTGGAAATAAGAATAAATGAATAAATTATAAGAGGGACTTCGATAGACTTGATAAATTTATGATGCATTAGAAATAAAAGAAGTAAACATAATAATTGAATAAGAGATGTTGCAAGTTTCAAGTGGGAATGAAAGATTATGATATTTTGCTTGGGATTTGTTTGGCCACAAAACCTTAAAGGAAAATTAATCTTTAATAAAATACACTTACCTAAACAAGTCATAAAGGTGCATATGTAACATGTGATAAAAGATAATGATAATACAAATATGTATGTGCTTGAGATCTAAAATAGCTAATGCGAAAATCGCACATAAATTAGACATAAATTGTTGGACGGGAACTGTTTCGCATGAGACAAGTTCCACCTATTTAATGAATGAAGTAGGTGTCAAGTATTGCATTATTATGTATAACAATAGTAATGAAAAACTAAGGTGTAAAATATATCCTATCAATGTCAAACATAGACTAAATAATATGTTTTACTTCTAAAAAGTTCCTGTTTCTTAATCACAATTTGAAAATTATCATAATTAACACTAGTGTGGACCTAATCGGCACAAATGAACTAGTGCATGTTGACTGGGAAGTTGGGATTATCTCACTTGGAATATGGAATAGTAGAAGTCTAAAGGTATTTGGGATTAAAACAAGTAATGTGAGGAAGCATCCCCAGCGTTTCTAACTCCTAATCCATGGTGGCAACGTGGAAACCAATTTAAAAACACCAAGCCTTAATTGTAGAAAGAAAAATGATATTAAATGATCAAACTAGGACATATTTACCTAATAAATGTGTGTCTTCATTGTCTGCATGTCTCTATGACTCTATTGAGAACCTCTAGTATCTTGAACTCGACTAAAAATGATTGATTTGGGGTCTGCAATAGGCACTTTTTAGCTCATGGTGCAAGATTCTATACTTCTAGGAACTAATAGTGTATAGGGGGCATATCGAACTTATTTTGCAAGGTCACGTTCCAACCTTTTCAATGGAGGACCGGTAGTGTCTCAAATTGATATTCTATGAATGTATTGTAACCATGGATATCACTAAATGATACATTCTAGACATGTGTGCTTTGGAGGCTTGAGATTTTTCGAAACTCTTTCTCAATTATCATACTTATGCATATTCTCTTCTTGTGGTTACTTCCATTCTTCCTCCTCTCTCATTCCCGTTCTCCTCTAAGCATTGCTTGCATTTAAAAACTCTCCTATATGAAAGGTTGTTGAAAAAAGAGAAGCCATCCACTTTATGAGCATCGTTCGTTTGCTCTTGTGCGAGACTCACATTATATTTTCCTAACAAACCCTTGGTTATAAAGACAAATATTCTGTTGATCCTTCTAGGTAGTGTGTAAGTTCGGCTATAGCTATTCTAGCTCCAAAATGTTATATCCATGCGTCGTGTTATATGACATTCGCCTGTTATTGACCATCGATAACACGACTAACGGCTGTGATTTTCACAAATATCATATAACACGACGTACGAATATAACATTTTGGAACCAGAATAGCTGCATCCCGTAAGTTCCACATGCCATCATGGTGAGTTAATATAAAACAATCTTTGAAAAAAAAAAGAGCACTGCATCGATCACGCATCACAAATCAGGCAGCTTGTAGAACAAGAGAAACGTGAGGCTGAAGTGAGGATAAGAGTTTGTATGGATTAATCACATGTAACATGTATGTATAGCTGTGTACAAGGCCGGAGCCCGAAAAAATGGGCCGTGTCTGTGTGTATTAACAATTAATCAGAAAAGCTTGCCGGCAAATTTGGAGGCAGAATCTGCAAGAGGAGAATGAGGATCGCGACCCAGCTGCAAGGCCAATCTCCAATGGAATATCTCTCCGTTTTCTCTCTCCTCTGGATCTGCCTCGCTCAGAGTGTCTGAGATGGAGGAGTCCAGCAAATGGTAGAATCCTGCGCAGTTTCTGTACATCTCAAAAACCATCCCGACCTGACCTGCATGGCTGAGTGTGTTGTTCACAACACCCAACACGCCCGCCACCATTGACATACATAACATTGCGCCATTCAAATTCAGTGCCCCTGCAATCCCAGTGAGCAACGGGCAGGCTATTGCAAGAATACTGTTCGCTCCCAGTACTTTGCGGCTGAGCCCCACATACTCTGCAATATCACCAGTTTTAAGCGTCTCCGAAATACCTCTCAACTCTTCCTCTAGCTCTGCACTCCATCCATTGATGGTTGTGTTGTTGTCAGTATGGGGACGTCGGTTCTGTGTTTGATGATATTGTTCATGTTGAGGCCACCACACTGTCGGTCGTACAATCTTGGGAAATTTGTCGAGCATGCCGGGGAAGAGCGGCAGAGGATAAGCCTCATCCAATGCAAGCACCGCTTTGTAGGCCTTGGCGAGGAAGGATTCTGCACATTTGTCCTGACGAAGGTGGGGAGGCAGAGCAAGGTTTGTGTGGATGTCAGTGTTGAGCTGACGGAAGAGCCGTGCCGCCATTCTCTGCTCCTCCGCTAACTGAGAAGGCTGGATTTTGTTTACACCGCACATCAAAGCTGTGGAGAAGCCATACAAAAGTGTGGCGACAACGTTATTACAATCGTTGTTGGGTAAAGCCTGGAGAATGAGTGCGGCGAGCGTGATGTTGGTGAGGGAAGCGAGGAGGAGTTTGTTCCATCCCTCTCTTTGCTGTGCGAGGAAACCGTGCATTTCTGCCTGGTCTGCCGCTGCTGCCGCCACCAAACGCAGCTTTGCCACAACCATCTCTTCATCTTTGTTCGGGTTAGCGGGCGTATGAACAAGTCAACTTGCTTCTGCTGCAGGTGTCTTGTGCTTGTGCTTGGACCATGCAACGAAGCCACAATCATTGCAGGGCCACTCTGACGACGATCAAGATTTATACGCCATGATTTATTCGCATAATTCGCTAATCTTACATGACCATGTTTCTGTGTCACTGTCTGCAAAGCTGTGTTACTCTTAAGAGCTCTTGTTAGCTTCAGAGCCTCCATAATTATAATTGCGCGTTTCTCTCTTTCCCTCTATGAATTCAATGAAAATAATCAATCCTCAGCTCTAGGAATATGCAGATTATAGGAAAGCCCAATTCCGATTCCCGCTACTCTGTTTATGAAGATGAAGAATAAAAATGTGGGGCGGGCATTTATGAAGGATCCTAGTCTCCACTCGGACATATTCTGCCGTTGACAATAGAGACGTTGGAATTGAACGAGCTTGCGAGAGTTACGTCATCTTACCCAGTCAACTTGGCCCAGCCTCCTCCTGATTTTGTTGCTTCCTTCATTATTCTGTTATTTTTTTATTTTATTTGATTATTTCAAGTGTTTCCATAGCGTAATTGAAACTTTTCTATCTCACAATCCATTAATTTATTATTGTAAATAATTTTCATATTAGTAGGTTAGAAAACCAAGACAAGGATTTTGTTAAGAAATGCCCTCGAATAGACACTTAACCATTATCTCTTCTCTTTGTATATGATGATTTCATTTCTAAATTTGAAGTGCAACTGTTATTTCTTTATAAGAATCTTTCCTTCTTCATTTTGATCATTCAATTTTGACACATCTCTAACTTTGGTAAGTTTGGGACTCCATTCTACGCATTCTTCGTGATAATTTACTGGTACCCATTCTATTTGTGGAGCCTCATTCTATTTTCATCCATTTCTAATTTTGGTAAGTTTGGGATTCAATTCTATGCATTCTTTGTGATAATTTAGTGGTACCCATTCTACTTGGATGCTTGGTTGGAATCTAGTTGTGGAACCATATTTCATCTAAGACAATATAGATGAAATTTATTATGAAAGAATACTAATGTAGAGAGTATGTTTTGACAATATACATCATTCTTCATTCACCTATTTTCTCTTTCTTTCAATGACTCATTCACACTATAGCTTTTAGTTAGCCTTCAAGCCATGTTTAATATGAAACTTGATCTTCTACTTTTATAGAAGATTGCGAACGTGGAGTTTAAGATCTACAAATTATTTGATGTATATTTATTTATACAAGCACTACTTTTTTATCAATTAAAATAATTTACTATAAATAGATCGAAAAATCAGAAAAAGAAATTTAAGCAGTAACTGTCAATACTTACAAGTAAAATAGATAATATTTTTAAGCAAACAAACAAAATTAAAGGTAAATATATATATTTCATTATTTCGCACATGTTTTATATAATTAATTTTTATATCTCATTTTTTGTGTTTGTACAAGTTTTATAATATATGTTTTTTATTAGATGATGTGTTGAAGAGCGCGAACCCATTATACATCCAAATGAAAAACCATCAGTCAAAAAACCAAACAAGGGCTTCAAGCTCAAGCTGACCATCTAAACAAATGGAGAGTATGTAAATTGTTTGTAGAACAACTACTACTAATAAATATTAGAAATAACGACCTAGAAATGGCTAACAACAAAGAAAAGAAAAAAGAAATAACAAAGGGGGCACTAAGACATATAGCCCCACCCATCAAGCATCTACTCCTAAGAGATCTATGTTATTTTTTAATATGTTTGTACATTTCTTAGTGTGTGTTTCTAGATACTTGAGTACATAAATCCTTATATTGCATCCTATTGAAATTATCATATGTAAGAGAAAAGGGATTGACAGCTACACACAGCCTAAATTGATTAGTTTCTTCAATGAGGACTATTTCCTATGAGGCAAGTGTAGTGCCAAAAATATTACACACTCTTGTAATTTCACACCTCATCGTGTCCTCGTTTTAGCCCTCTAATTTATAAAACACTTTAATTACAAAATTCTCACACATAAATTTGATGTTTATGAAAATTTCATGATGGATTTGACTTTCTAGATTTATGTTTTTCAAAATGATGGTGTTATGTGTGATGTCCTACTGTCCACGAAAATCCTTAATTCAAGTGGTTATTGTAGCACTACCTGAACCTGTGGATAATTTGAATGCAACGCTCTTGCTTGCATTTTCGCTGAATAAAACTCTATCAACTCTTCCTTTTGGGAGAAAAACTTGTTCTTTTTCTCTCTAGAATACAAGCACTGCAACTACTATAAGTTATGTCACTTACAAAATGCAACAAAGCTCTAAGATATTATGTATGTCATTTTCTTGAAGACTTTGTATCATTACATTCCTAGGTTTGTTTAAAAAAATAAAAATTGAATCAACAATATCTTTCTTACATGTATTATGTTGAATTCCAAAGTGATCTTGTTACAAATTTTGTTATTCTTTTTTAAATTATTCTATTGGTTCTTTCTTTCCTTTGAATATGAATATTTCAAGTGTAAGAATAGTGTACTTTGAACTTTCTATATCAAAATGTATTACTTTGTTACTCTAAATTGTTTGCATATTTCTCTTTCAATATTTGATGTCTTGGAGTTCAAAATACCTAAAGAGAGATTTGATTGAGGAAAGGCCCTCACATAACCCCCTTGAAACATTATCTTCTTTTCTCTTTACATGCAGGCTCAATTTCTAAAGATGAAGCATAGTCTGGTGATATCTTTTGAGATTCTTCCTTTTTTAATTTTAAAATTTCAGTCTTAATATTTAAATAGTTAAGCTCTTTCTAATTATGTTATTATATATATTTTACACACTCCCTAAGATCTTCATTTTCATTATCTACATATAGAAACTTGTTCTAGGTTTTATTATACATTTCATCAAGAAAATGTACTGGACGATAGCACAGTGATCACATGTACAAGACATATTAGTGTTTGCAGCACACACTTTTAGAAATTTAGTTTATATTCCTTAATAAATTGTTACTCTTCATTTTTGTTAAAATATTTTTTTATTCTATTAAATATAAGGAAGCACCATTACATCCAAAGAGTATATATATCGAAGCTCAAAAACCCATTGTTCCATATACAACAGTGATAAAATTAGTGGGTACAAAGTATACGAAACATTACAAAAGACAACAACCCCCGAATAGTCATATATACCATATACATAATCAGTAAATAATATCCCCCAGGGGGACCTAGTGTCCCCCACTATCTCTATCCAAGTAGTCTAGCCTAGTGGACCATCAACCCATCTCAGCTCCCTATCCCACAGAATGGGATCAACACAGGGATGAATCATTGGGACTGCAATAGGTACATCTAGAGTAGGGTCCTATCTCATATGAGTCTGCAATTCTCTCATGATATTTTCCAAGCCTTCCTAAAAGGAAACTCTTTCCTCAGAGGTCCTTCTCCATGAGAAGCCATGTGACACTTCCCATGTGAAGATCCTAGTATGGCCATCCTGCAAAAACTTATCAAACTTCCTCTGAGCTAGCTGCATAGTCACTATAACCTGCACATCAATTTTGTAAACAATGACACTCCTCAGAGACTCAGTAAGGGGTATCTTTGCCATTAAAAATATTATCATTCTTGAAAGTTTCAATAAGCCATAAGATTTCAAGAGAAAAAATAGACCAGAACAAATTAGCAACTTTTGAGAGGCTTTCAACACTATCAGTAACTACCTCCGAAATCAACACATTATAACCTATAGAGATGCCAAATAGGTTCCAAAATACCTTAGAAAGAAGACAGTAAAAAAAGATATGCTTGACAGACTCAGACATTTTACATCGGGAGTAAATAGCAATGTCACCATCCCACTTCCTAATGGGAAGCTTATGCAACAAGAATAACCAACAAAAGGACCTCTTCTTTGGTTCATTCGGTCTCTTCTAAAGGCTGGAAAGGATCTTCAGCCAGGACACACTATCAAGGCCCAAACCCCAACAAGACTCAACATGAGAAAGGATTGAATCATCATTGGTAAGGATAGAATAAATAGATTTAGCTTTGACATTATGCAAACAGGAACCATAAGTCCATTTATACAAGAGGAATCCAAAATCATCAAAGAGGAAAGGCTTAGTGAGCTCGATGGAGGAGTAGGCATCTTTAAGAATGGTGTAGGTCCTGTGGTGAGAGCGGAGGAAATTGTATTTAGTCAAGATATTATTCTTGCTCAAGAGATGATCATCATTAAGGATATTAGTCATGGTATTAATGCCTTTTGCAGCCCACACCTTAGCTAAGAACCCTTGTAACAAAGCAAGAGGTTTTCCATTATACTTGAGATTCCACCAAATTGAACGTTCACCACATATTTCTCTATTCAGTCCACAAATATCATTATTGGAGATGTGCTCCCTCGCAACCTCCCAAGCCTTCCATATAGACCTAACACTTGTGGATCCCATCGGCCTAATGTCAGAGTGGCCTACTACAATGTCAATGAGAGGAATCCCTTTCCACACTGAGCCTTTCCTAGAAATATTGGAGTGAGCTAGCTTGTGTCTAATCAGTACCTTCGAGGGCTAATCACCCTAGAGAGACTTGAAGATCCATTTTGAAGCCAAAGAAATGCCATGCCATCTTAAATCTTTCAAACTTAGGCCTACCATATCCTTACTTAGTATGCACCACTGTCACTTCACAACATGCTTCTTTTTACCCCCTTTACCATCTGACAACGAAAAATTCCTAATCTGTTTCTGTATGTGACAAAATTGATACTTGCAGAAAAGCCAATCAAAGGTGAAGTAGATATTGTAAGAAGAAAGAATATTTTGACATACTTGCACCCTCCCAACAAGAGTGTCTCCCAGCTCCTACCATCTTTGGCCAAATTTTTCCCAACTGTTTTGAAATAGGTTCTTTCAACTCTTAGTATTGTGAGACCATTATATAGAATGGGTGTATTGAACTTATTAACATGTTTTTTGAATTGACTGATAATGTGAGCATCCTGTAAAATCTCATCCTCTTTCCAGCAGGCTAGAGTTAAGGTCAAAATTCTCTTTTGGAAAACTTCTCCTAGAGGGGAGGTTTCTATAGAAAAACTGAGCCTAAATATGATGATAATCTGAGAGGGTGTAAAGAATAACCTTCACCAATGTACCCTCTTGGTTCTTGACTACCCTGAAAAAATCTTTGTTAAAGTAGAACCTATCAATCCTGCAATCGATCATCCTATTACCTCTTTGAAAATTACACCAAGTGACCCAAATGCTATGATCCTCTCTAGGACATCTTGCAAGGGGTTCAATAAGCCCCAACTTTCCCACCAATCTATTCCAAAAGAATCGATCCTCTCCTTTCCATTTGACCCTACTACCACCAGACTTATCTCTTTGATTCTCCACCACGTTGAAACCCCCCCTCCAACAAGCCAAGGAATATCCTCCATGGTAGACATCCAATTCCATAGATCAATCCACTCCTTATAGTCATTGGAGGCATACACAAAGGAAATTCCAAACTCCTCATCTTTGTACCTCAACACCACCCACACCAACCTGTTACAACGATAACACCCCCATCTTGTAACACATTTCAACCATTTGGGCCATAGAAGGAAACCAGCACCCCCTTTACCCCTGGTATGCTTAGTTGCAAAGAATTCAACTACCCTCAAAATGCATTTCAAATTGATATCAAGCCAAAAATCTACAGCCTTAAGCTCTTGGATGAGAAGAATATCAATGTGCTTATATAGCTTAAGAAATATCTTCACCACATACTTCCTATCTGGGGTCTCCAACCCCCTCACATTCCAAGATGCAATGTGCAGATCCATAGAAAAGCTTAGGGGGTGGAGTCCATGGGGGATTTAAAACTATCAAAGCACTTGGGTAGTTGCGTTGTGAGGGCATTGCTAGAAGATTGAAAGACAATAGATTTGTTAGGACTCCCTCTCTTCCTTTTGAATAAAAAAGGTTGATCTACCCCAAGGTGAGGAGCTCCTTCAGGCTTTTTGCCTTTCTTATGCTTTTTGGTTTTATTATTACTGGAAGCCTTATTGATACAAAACATTTCCATGGCTTCATCCATGAGTCTAACACACGGTTCACCTTTAAAGCGGATAATGGCCCACCAGGAAGCTCTCTCCTCCTCATTCAGATTTTCCCTTCCCAAGTCCACCTCCATACTATCTCCATTCACCTCCACAACTAAAGGCCTTATTCTCAACAAAGGCACTTCATCACCCCCATTGGCTCTCGGGACATACCTGAAGGGAGGAGTAATGGATGCAAGATGGGAGGGATGCAAAATGTCAATCTTGCAACAAGCAACCAGCTCTTGCTTAGAAGAGACCATCATGGAAGGAGTGGTTCCTTGAGCATCAGCTCCTTCCTTATCAGGTGTGGCAAGTGAGTAACTAGTTTTGACCATCTCATTTGTAGTGGGGACCTGAATGTTGCGAGAGAAACACCCATCACTTTTTAGTCCAAAATTAACCAACTATTGGACCCTATCTCGGGTCGCATTAAGATTCTTAATTTTTTCTAAAATGATTTGATGTACATTCATTTTCTCTATATTAGAAGGAATTGAGGACCCATTTGGGGCTGTAGGAGGCAACAAAGCACTCTATTTAGACCTAGAAACTATTTTGATTTTAGCACTAAGGGCTTCCAGTTTCTCCAAAACATTAGAACTCCCATAAGAATTTTGTAGGGGAATGGAAGAGGGTATCGATTCAACCACTAGGGGGAGCAAGAAAGGAAATTGCAAGAGAAGGAGGAGGGGAGTAAAGAAAATAAGTGAAGGAGAGTCAACCGACATAATGGCAGAGGAATAACTATTGGGATTAACGGGAGGATTGTTGGGATTACTATTTTTAACATGTTTCTTGATTAGGGGGCAATTTTTCCTTATGTCCTCTTCTCTCTTACACAGAAAATAGGCATTAATACCACCAAGAAATTCAATTGGGCAAGAAATAGACTCACTAATAAACTCGATTTTGAGGTCATTTTGTAGGTCTTGACCTAGATTTAAGGCAACCAACATGCGGGAATCCATATGCGAGAGTAATGAAGTAGTTGAATTAACCCTAAGGACCCTACCAAGAGGTTCCATCGCTTTAACGATCACATTCCATAAGTAAGTGGGGATATTCTTCATGGTAATCCATCTAGGGCTCGACAAAGCCAAATTTTCATCAAATTTAGCCTTAGGATCCCAAGAAAGGGCTCTGAAACAACTCAAACCTATGGTCCAATACTCCTTCTTAACCACTTCAATTTGACTGCTAGAATTATTAAAGAAAATTAAGAAAAGCCGAATCATTCCACAAAACAAAAAACCAAACCTGAGCTTCTTTATCCGAGAATTTAAGAAATTCCTAAAGGGTAACCAAGTAATGTCAAAATCCTCTAAAGAGATAGCACATTGCCTAAGTCTACTCTTTTCAGAAACAATAGCACCAACCATTTGAGCATTCGAAAAAATAACCAGGGAGTCGACAAGAGATCCCTTACCTCTTCCTCCTGCGCCATCGTCTGGTAGGTCTTCTCTGGGGAGAAAGTTCGTGCCCTCGAGGATTGCAAACTTCCCCTCCGTCACTTGTTTGAAATATTTTACCATAACGTCCTGAGAAGTAGAGGCCGAGGA
Source organism: Cryptomeria japonica (assembly GCF_030272615.1). NCBI lineage: Eukaryota > Viridiplantae > Streptophyta > Pinopsida > Cupressales > Cupressaceae > Cryptomeria > Cryptomeria japonica. The sequence goes on along the minus strand of NC_081414.1, from coordinate 201,264,501 downwards.
AGTGCCATTAAAAGGTGAGGGTGTGCCCATAAAACCATATGAGGTTGGGATTAAATGTGAGTGAGGTTCGCCGGACTCAGGCCTGTGTGAGGCAAGTCACACACGAACAAGCAATCGCCTTCATACAAACCCTTAATTTACCAAGTTGTAGAGGCTGATTCCTTCTCTCCCAAACATTTTTCCTCTGATCACTTCTCTAAAACAATTTTCTGATGAGAGTACTTTTTTTTAATACAAAAACCTTGTTAAAATAATTTTGCAATTCATCTCTAGCCAAGAGATATTTTAGTACAATGTGATATTGCAAGCTTTTAATATTTTGTTTAGCCAAAAATGTTAGTTATTCATCTCTCTTTCCCTCTATGAATTCGATGAAAACAATCAATCCTCAGCTCTAGGAATATGCAGATTATAGGAAAGCCCAATTCCGATTCCCGCTACTCTGTTTGTGAAGATGAAGAATAAAAATGTGGGGCGGGCATTTATAAAGGATCCTAGTCTCCACTCGGACCTATTCTGCGGTCGACAATAGAGACGTTGGAATTGAACGAGCTTGCGAGAGTTACATCATCTTACCCAGTCAACTTGACCCGGCCTCCTCCTGATTTTGTTGTTCCCTTCATTATTCTATTTTTTATTTTTTATTTGATTATTTCAAGTGTTTCCATAGCGTAATTGAAACTTTTCTATCTCACAAATCATTAATTTATTATTTTAAATAATTTTCATATTAGTCTTTCAATATAGTATAGGTGAGAAAACCAAGACAAGATTTTTGATAAGAAATGCCCTCGAATAGACACTTAACCATTATATGATTTCATTTCTAAATTTGAAGCACAACTGTTATTTCTTTATAAGAATCTTTCCTTCTTCATTTTGATCATTCAATTTTGACCCATCTCTAATTTTGGTAAGTTTGGGGCTCCATTCTACGCATTCTTCATGATAATTTAGTTGTACCCATTCTATTTGTGGGGCCTCATTCAATTTTGACCCATTTCCAATTTTGGTAAGTTTGGGATTCAATTCTACGCATTCTTCGTGATAATTTAGTGGTACCCATTCTACTTGGATGCTTGGACGGAATCTAGTTGTGGAACCTCGTTTCATCTAAGACAATATAGATCGAATTTATTATGAAAGAATACTAATGTAGAGAGTATGTTTTGACAATATAGATCCTTCTTCATTCGCCTATTTTCTCTTTCTTTCAATGACTCATTCACACTATAGCTTTTAGTTAGCCTTCAAGCCATGTTTAATATGAAATTTGATCTTCTACTCTTATAGAAGATTGCGAACGTGGAGTTTAAGGTCTACAAATTATTTCATGTATATTTATTTATAGAAGCACTACCTTTTTATCAATTAAAATAATTTAATACAAATAGATCAAAAAATCAGAGAAAGAAATTTAAGCAATAACTGTCAATACTTACAAGTAAAATAGATAATATTTTTAAGTAAACAAACGAAATTAAAAGTAAATATATATATTTATATATACTTCATTATTTCGCACATGTTTTATATAATTAATTTTTATATCTCATTTTTTGTGTATGTACAAGTTTTATAGTATATGTTTTTTATTAGATTAAGTGTTGAAGAGCCCAAACCCATTATACATCCAAATGGAAAACCATCAGTCAAAAAACAAAACAAGGGCTTCAAGCTCAAGCCGACCATCCAAACAAATGGAGGGTTTGTAAATTGTTTGTAGAACAACTACTACTAACAAATATCAGAAATAATGACCAAGAATTGGCTAACAACAAAGAAAAGAAAAAAGAAATAACAAAGGGGACACTAAGACATATAGCCCCACCCATCAAGCATCTCCTCCTAAGAGATCTATGTTATTTCTTAATATGTGTGTACATTTTTTAGTGTGTTTTTCCACATACTTGAGTACATAAATCCTTATATTGCATCCTATTGAAATTATCATATGTAAGAGAAAAGGGATTGAGAGCTACACACACCCTAAACTACTTTGTTTCTTCAATGAGGACTATTTCCTATGATGCAAGTGTAGTGCCAAAAATATTGCACACTCTTGTAATTTCAGACCTCACCGTGTCCTCACATTAGCCCTCTAATTTATAAAACACTTTAATTACAAAATCCTAACACATAAATTTGATGTTTCTGAAAAGTTCATGATGGATTTGACTTTCTAGATTTAAGTTTTTCAAAATGATGGTGTTATGTGTGATGTCCTACTATCCGCAAAAATCCTGAATTCAAGTGGTTATTGGAGCATTACCTGAACCCGTGGATAATTTGAGTGCAACGCTCTCGCTTGCATTTCCGTTTGACAAAACTCTATCAACTCTTCCATTTGGGGGAAAAACTTGTTCTTTTTCTCTCTAGAATACAAGCACTGCAACTATTATAAATTATGTCACTTACAAAACCCAACAAAGCTCTAAGATATTATGTATGTCATTTTCTTGAAGACTTTGTATCATCACCTTCCTAGGTATGTTTAAGAAAAACAATTGAATCAACAATATCTTTCTTACAGGTATTATGTCGAATTCCAAAGTGATCTTGTTACAAATTTTATTGTTCTTTTTCTAATTATTCTATTGGTTCTTTCTTTTCTTTGAATATTTCAAGTGTAAGAATAGTGTACTTTGAACTTTCTATATCAAAATGTATTACTTCGTTACTCTAAATTGTTTGCATATTTCTCTTTATATATTTGTTGTCTTGGAGGTCAAAAAACCTAAAGAGATATTTGATTGAGGAAAGTCCCTCACATAACCACCCTAAAACATTATCTTCTTTTCTCTTCACATGCAGGTTCAATTTCTAAAGATGAAGCATAGTCTGGTGATATCTTTTGAAATTCTTCCTTTTTTAATTTTAAAATTTTAGTATTAATATTTAAATAGTTAAGCTCTTTGTGATTATGTTATTATATATATTTTACACAGTCCCTGAGATCTTCATTTTCATTATACACATATAGAAACTTCTTCTAGGTTGTATTATACATTTCATCAAGAATATGTACTGGACGATAGCACAATGATCACATGTACAAGACGTGTTAGTGTTTGCAGCACACACTTCTAGAAATTTAGTTTATCTTCCGTAATAAATTGTTGCTCTTTATTTTTGTTAAAATATTTATCTCTATTAAATATAAGGAAGCACCATTACATCCAAAGAGTATATAGAACGAAGCTCAAACCCATTCTTACATATACAGCAGTGACAAAATTAGTGGGTACAAAGTATACGAAACATTACAAAAAAGACTACCCCCCGAATAATCATATATACCATATACATAATCAGTAAATAATATCCCCCAGGAGAGACCTAGTGTCCCCCACTATCTCTATCCAAGTAGTCCAGCCTAGTGGACCATCAACCCATCTCAGCTCCCTGCCCCACAAAATGGGATCAACACAGGGATGAATCATTGGGACTACAAAAAGTACATCTAGAGTAGGGTCCCATCTGGTATGAGTCTATAATTCTCTCATGAAGTTTGCCAAGCCTTCCTCAAAGGGAGATCTATCCTCAGAGGTCCTTCTCCATGAGAAGCCACGTGACACTTCCCATGTGAAGATCCAAGTATGGCCATCCTGCAAAAACATATCAAACTTCCTCCGAGCTAGCTGTATAGTCACTGTAACCTGCAAGTCAATTTTGTAAACAATGACTCTCCTCAGAGACTCGGTAAGGGATCTATCTCTGCCATTAAAAAGACTATCATTCTTGAAAGTTTAAACAAGCCATAACATTTCAAGAGAAAAAATAGACCAAAACGAATTAGCAACTTTTGAGAGGCTTTGAACACTACCAGTAACTACCTCTGATATCACAACATTAGAACCCATAGAGATGCCAAACAAGTTCCTTAGCAAGAAGACAGTCAAAGAAGATGTGCTTGACAGACTCGGACATTCTACAGTGGGAGAAAATAGCAATGTCACCATCCCGCTTCCTAATAGGAGGCTTATGCAACAAGAATAACCAACAAAAGGACCTCTTCTTTGGTTCATTTGGTCTCTTCTAAAGGCTGGCAAAGATCTTTAGCTAGGACACAATATTAAGGCCCAAAACCTAGCAAGACTTGGCATGAGAAAGGATGGAATCATCATTGGTAAGGACAGAATAAACAGATTTAGCTTTGACATTATGCAGACGGGAACCATAAGGCCATTTATATAAGAGGAATTCAGAATCATCAAAGAGGCAAGGCTTAGTGAGCCTAAGGGAGGAGCAAGCATGTTTAAGAATGGTGTCGGTCTTGCAGTGAGAGGGGAGGACATTGTATTTAGTCAAGATATCATTCTAGCTGAAGAGATGACCATAATTGAGGATATCAGCCATGGTATTAATGCCTTTCACATCCCACGGTTTAGCTGGGAACCCTTGTAACAAATCAAGAGGTTTGCAATTATACTTCAAATTCCACCAAATTGAATATTCACTGAATATTATACTTAAAGTAGAACCACCAGGGGGGGCCGATGAAGCAGGAATGGAAACTGCAAGAGAATGGAGAGGGGAGTAAAGAAAAGAAGCGAAGGAGACTCAACCGACACAATGGCAGAGGAATAACTATTGGGATTAATAGGAGGATTGCTAGGATTATTATTTTTAACATGTCTCTTAATTGGGGGGCAATTTTTCCTTATGTTCTCTTCTCTCTTGCACAGAAAATAGGCATTAATACCACGAAGAAATTCAATTGGGCAAGAAATAGACTCACTAATAAACTCGATTTTGAGGTCATTTTGTAGATCTTGACCCAGATTTAGGGCAACTAGCATGCGGGAATTCATATGTGGGAGTAATGAAGTAGTTTCATTAACCCTAACGACCCTACCAAGAGGTTCCATCGCTTTAAGGATCACATTCCATAAGTAAGGGGGGATATTCTTAACAGTAATCCATCTAGGGCTCGACAGAGCCAAAATTTCATCAAAGTTAGTCTTAGGATTCCAAGAAAGAGCTCTGAAACAAATCAAACCTATGGTCCAATACTACTTCTTAACCACTTCAATTTGACTACTGGAATTATTAAATAAAATTAAGAAAATCCGAATCATTCGACAAAACGAAAAACCAAACCCTAGCTTCTTTATCCACGAATTTAAGAAAATCCTAGAGGGTAAATGAGTAATGTCAAAAGCCGCTAAAGAGATAGCACATTGCCTAAGTCTACTCTTTTCAGAAACAATAACATCGGCTATTTGAGCATTCAGAAAAATAACCAAGGAGTCGACAGGAGATCCCTTACCTCTTCCTCCTCCGCCATCGTCTGGTAGGTCTTCTCTGGGGAGAAACTCTGTGCCCTCTAGGATTGCACACTTCCCCTCCATCGCTTCTTTGAAATATTGTGCCACAACATCCTGAGAAGTAGAGGCCGAGGAAGTGTCATTAAAAGGTGAGGGTGTGCCCATAAAACCATACAAGGTTGGGATTAAATGTGAGAGAGGCTGGCCGAACTTGGGCCTGTGTGAGGCAAGTCACACACAAACAAGCAGTGGCCTTCGTACAAACCCTTAATCAACCAAGTTGCAGAGCCTGATTCAATTTTTTCGATCAGAGTACTTTTTTTTAATACTAAAACCTTGTTAAAATAATTTTTGAATTCATCTCTAGCCAAGAGATATTTTAGTACAATGTGATATTGCAAGCTTTTAATATTTTGTTTAGCCAAAAATATTAGTTATTTTAAAATCATAATTAAAATAATTAAGTAGTATAAGAATAGACAACTCATCCTAGTGTACTGTACAAGGTTTGTGCTCAAGAGATGTCAGTATTCCTTCTGTAAGAACCAAATTTGATAGACTATTTTTTTGTGAAGCCAATGTTCCCACACAAAAACCTTTTGCATATCAAAAATAGAAAGCTACGAAATCTTTCCAAAAAATATTCTACCGCTATCTAAAATCTTAATTTATCTTATCTATTGTAAAAGCTTATGAGTTTAACAATCAAATCAATAACATTGTGGTTAGATACCTTTTTACATATAACATGGCACATTCCAAATCTTTCATAACAACAATGTATATGATCCCAATCTTTTGATAGAATAGTTTACCACTAGAATTCTCCTTTCCCTTCTAACACTTCTCCTCCGTCGAAAGAGGTCTTTTATGATGATACAGCCCTCCATGCCTCTCTTTATTGAATGCAAAATTTAGACCAATTCATTTACACCATTTTCAATATTTTCTAGCCAAGAACACACTCATTAAAGTGGTGCCTATCTTTGATTAAATTAATAATGTTTTAATAATTTAAAACCTCAATCTCTAGAATCTGTTGGAGGACTTGCACATATTGTACACAAATAGGTCTCGTCCTACAATTTTCTTTCAACAAACACGAAAAAATTCACATTTAAATATTACGAGGAACCAACCTTCCATGTTGAAACAATTTCCCATTGTGCATATCGTAACTACTAGATGAATGTCCTCGGTAGTTTCTCCTTCTAGGAGATTGCCTTTAAGCTTCCTTGGAAGAACCTTTGGAACATCTAAACCTCTAAGCTATATTGATATTGTTTACTTTATTTTTTGATATCAATCTCTATTATTTTGAACTATGCATGTGCTCCTAGATTTTGATGTATAAAGACGGGTCATCAAAACACGCACCCTAAGTTAAATGATAAAATTCAATAAATAAAATATAATTCTGTTGATTACCTTTGCATTGCTTTGCATGACTATAAATAATCTATAAGTATAGAGCTTCTACTCAATCAACTCCTATTGATACCCTAGGTATTCCTCCCCCTTGAAATAATTACACTAATTCCAAGTTATAACAACAAAACACAAACATAATAAAAACTTCTAAAACTTTTGTTGAACTACTACTATAGTGAATCAAAAGCTTCAATACTTCACTAGAATATCTAAATCTCTATACATTATAATAAAAATTGGCTTAATGATTGAAAAATAGGGAATTGAGGATCTCTAACATTGATCAATGAAAACTAACTTAGATCCCAATACTTATATTAGATTGGGAAGAATCATAAGCCTACTTGCTGTCCCTAAGAAAGAGCTAGGCACTTGGATTAATATCCCTTTATCGCAAAATATCGGTATAGTGAATTTTGTGGGAGTCCTTAGTGAAATAGGTTAAAAAAGGAAAAAGACTAAATTTGATAGAATGTAGAAGATATAGAATGAAATAAAAAAAGAGTAAAGTGGATATGAGATGGAGTCACATATAGAGGAACTTGGCAGTAAAATTTGGACCTAACTATGCTAGACAAAAGATTTTGACACACATAATTGAAGGTGATAGAGGTTTATGAGATGGTCAAAAAACAAAACTAGGAAGCTTTGTTTACCTTTCCCAGAAAGTATTGTTCAAATTAGCAAGACAAATTAATTGGGTTCCCTAGTATTAGAATTCTAAACAATGTTAGATAGCTAGACTTTTAAATGAGAAAGGGAGTTGCATTTATATGCAACTTGCAAACCTTTTCCAAATATTCTTTCAGTATAGGATGACAAACAAAGCTTCAAACACACAAATTTCAAGGATGTCTTTCATCTCTCAAAGTTTGAGCCCATTTTATCATGACAGAGACACTAGGTGCCCTAGTTCTAGAAAAATGGTGTACCAAAATACCCGCGAATAGGGGGAATAACCTAATTTACCAAAGCGGTCCTGAAATCAGACCCATAAATACATAAATTAAGCACATGCTAAAATGTATTATAATCCTAATGTGATTTTGTTAAGGTCAACAATTTATGACAGGAAATATTGCCTCCATCGGGGCTAAGAACTTATGCTCATATCCATATTAGAAGAGGGAGAAATTAGACATGCTTTCTTGAGAACAGTTAAGGGATAGGATGGCTCAAAGTTTGAAAGGGTTACATCCCCCAAGACTTAGGGTACCATTAATCCATATTACCAAAATAAAAGGTCAAGAATTTTAAAAAAAGAGTAAAATATATCTTCAAAGCACAAGGTTAGAAAAATAATTGATCAAAATCAAAAATATGCATGGAGAATACACATCACATGCATGAAGAATACATGTAGCATACACTACTAACAAAGTATGGCATCTAGAAATAGTAATATCTTCACACTCCTACTAGTGAGCCATATCTACAGTCAGAAGGTGTGACTTCTAGGACCAAAAATATCCTTAGATACTAACAAGGAGTAATGTCCACACAAATCATGGCCTCTAAAACTAGCAATATCCACAGATGCTTACTAGGAGCCATATCCACAAGGGTTCATAACTCATAGGTTGAACAAATGTTATTATAGATGGATCGTGAACATGTGAAGACCTCATGTGCTAGTAAAAAATCTTAGATTTACTAGGTTATCTTAATACCAGCTATACCAAAGACTACTAGCCAAGAAATAACATTATTTGTTCCATAATTTTGATAGAGTGTTGACAAGCATTTTGGGTAGTATACATTAGAAAATAAGGACATTGCATGCCCTCAACATAATCAAGTTGAGGTGATTCCACATACAAACACCGTACAAGAACACATAACGGATCCAAAGATCGTGGATTAGCATGAATATGTGGAAAATAATGTATATCAATATAAAAAATAATAATTAATCTCAAACCAAAAATACAATGGACTTTAAATTACAAAGGAGGAGGAATACATAACATAAAGCAAATGATTCTAGGTCAACATGAAAAAGAATTAAATGCATCAACACTTTGTATCATCCTCGCCAGAGCACAAATCAAATGTACAACGAACGAGTATTTATGAAAAAATGGAAGAATGATGATGCGGATAGAATAATGTCACAAGAGTGTCAATTCCTTTGTCTCCTTGTGCCAATAAAGTGCCACAAGTCATCCGAAGAAAATTTATAAAAGAAAAGACTTATCAAGAAGCACATTACATAGTATAAGTTAAACTCAAGAACACGTAAGCATGGATATTCCCCCAAGATTAGGTCAACTTAGCTTGGTACCCCATTTAGAAAATCGTGAGCATGTGTTGTGGCTTATGGACCATTCATTATAGAGCCCCTTTAGCTCATCAATCCATAAGTAGGAGATAATTTCAAAAGCAATTCAAATGATGCTATTGCTATCAAAATCAAACTTTGTAGCTTTCAAGTCAAGCTCGTTGACCCATGTTTCATGAGAACTGGTTCAGAAGAACCCATCTCTGATGACAATGAATGGTACACTTGGAACTAATTACATCTAGGTGGTGCCGACAAAGGTAAGGAATTGGATCTTCCCAAGAGGTCACTCAGTCTAGTAATATTGATGGAAATATCATAGTTTTACTTGCGATAGAAAATATTTCCTATATATAAATTAATGAGCTAAATGGGCTCTATAAGGAAAGGTTCATAAGGCACAACACTTCATGAACGTTCTCCAAATGGGTTAGCAAGCTAGGTGAGCTTAGCCTTGGTAAAAAATTCTTTGTTATGTGCACTTAAGTCAAAGCAGTTTTGTAATGGTTAAATGCACTTGAGTCGGAGTAGTTATCAATTTTTGAGCTAAAGGGGATCTATAGTCAGTGGTTCATAATGAACAACACTTGATGATTTTTTTTAAATGCAGTAGCAAGCTAATTGGGCTTAATCTGTGGTGAAACTTCATGGTTAAGGATACTTGATTTGCAATAGTACTCAGATGAGTTACTTCCTGAGAAGGCACAATTATTGACCTCTTTTAGAATCACCTAGATGCAATGAGTGCTAATTTTACCCTTCATTCAAATGGGATATCTATTCTTGTGAACCAATACTCTTGAAACATGAGCCAATGAGTTTGAGTCTAAAACTGCACAGCTGAATGCTAATAGAAATATTATAATTTAAATCACTTTCAAAATTTTCCGGCCAAGGAAGCCCTGACTAAAGTGATGCCTATCATTGATTCTATTCATAATAATTTGGTATTAAAACCTCAATCTCTACTATTTCCTAGAGGCGGAGCACATATTATCCAGAAATATGTATCGCACTCCACTTTTTTTATTGTAAATACAACAAATTCAAAATTTAACTCTTACTAGGAACCAATTTTTTATGTCGATGTTACGATAGCAAATGGCATCATCCAATGCATATTATATTTAATTATGTAGGTAAATTATCAACATCATATCAACACTAATAACTAAATAATCAATACTATTAAATCAACGACTAAGACAACTTATTCCTAATACTCTCGCATATAGCACAAAAAATGTGTTTATTTAGTCTATTTATTAGGTTGTGTGCTTGTAACGTTAAAAAGATAATCAGATGTCAAACAAAAGAAATGATAAGCTATAAGGCATATAAGACTTTGAATTTAATACACATGTTACGTGCAACTGTAATTGTGTACGATGTTGAAGCATTAGTCTAGGTGCGCCATGGGAAAGTCGTCTCTATGGTCATCAATGGGACTAATTTAGAAATAATTTATATGTGGGTAGGGATCAAGAGTGCATAATAGGACACAGAAAGTCATGTGTCGCAGTGGAAAGTACCCAATAGCTACACTCAGTAATTGTGCATGTCTCTCTAAACTATACATATTGTTTTTCAATGACTCAAGTTGTATAATAGATTTCTTGGAGTTCATTGTTATATTGAATTCAATTGTTTGTGCAATTTTGTTGAAAATTCAACAAAACTAATTTTTTGTTGATATCACTCGGAAAAAATATTGTTAGAGTTAAATGATTGTACGAGTAAATATTAAATTCATTTTATTAATCTCGCTTGACTAATTCTTCTATTTTTCAGCTTGATTTGAAGATTCTGTGTGCATAGAATTTCTACTTTAGACTTTTCTGAAGTAACTTGAATATTTTATAAAAATATATCTTCTTTTCAAGAAAAATTAAAAAAACAAGTAATAAAAAATGACATTGGAAATAAAGGCCATAATACTCTAAAATATAAACAGACCATATTATTTATTAGTTTAAATGAATCTTCGAAAACATTTCTATCATTTTTATTTTAAAATATATTATTATCACTCTAACTTTCTAATACTAATATAAATATTTAGGCTAATTATATTCATTAAAAACTAACAAACTCTTTTGTATTAAAACTCGAAATAAGAATAATTGAATAAATTATAAGAGGGACTTCGATAAACTTGATAAATTTATGTTGCCTTAGAAATAAAAGAAGTAAACATAATAATTGAATAAGAGTTGTTGCAAGTTTCAAGTGGGAATGAAAGATTATGATATTCGGCTTGGGATTTGTTTGGCCACAAAACCTTAAAGGAAAATTAATCTTTAATAAAATACACTTACCTAAACAAGTCATAAAGGTGCGTATGTAACATGTGATAAAAGATAATGATAATAAAAATATGTAGGTGCTTGAGATCTAAAATAGGTAACGCGAAAATAACACATAAATTGGACATAATTTGTTGGATGGGAACTCTTTCGCATGAGACAAGTTCCACCTATTTTATGAATGAAGTAGGTGTCAAGTATTGCATTATTATGTATAACAATAGTAATGAAGAACTAAGGTGTAAAATCTATCCTATCAATGTCGAATATAGACTAAATAATATGTTTTTACTTCTAAAACGTTCCTTTTTCTTAATCGCAATTTGAAAATTATCATAATTAATAATAAACTAGTGTGGACCTAATCAGCACAAATGAAATAGTGCATGTTGAGTGGGAAGTTGGGATTATCTCACTTGGAATATGGAATAGTAGAAGTCTAAAAGTATTTGTGATTAAAACAAGTAATGTGAGGAAGCATCCCTAGCGTTTCTAACTCCTAATCCATAGTGGCAACGTGGAAACCAATTTAAAAACGCCAAGCCTTAATTGTAGAAAGAAAAATGATATTAAATGATCAAACTAGGACATATTTACCTAATAAACGTGTGTCTTCATTGTCTGCATGACTCTATGGATCTATTGAGAACCTCTAGTATCTTGAACGCGACTAAAAATGATTGATTTGGGGTCCACAATAGGCACTTTGTAGCTCGTGTTGCAAGATTCTATAATTCCAGCAGCTAATAATGTTCAATTATTTGCCTAGTATGGTCTTTTCTTCATCAGAAAAACCTCTACAACTTTTGGAGGTTCTGACTCATTAAATTTATGTCCTAATTACTTCTATCACTTTCTTTTCTACTCTATATATTTCTCTCTAGAATATCCGTATAATTATGTTTTTGAGAATGATAACCCTAAGAAATAAAAGGTTGCATCGGCAGCCTCCCTCAATAATAAGTCCTCTTATAGAATTTTCGGCTAATATTTAAAACTAAATATTTTTTTGGAACAAAAATATATTTTTTTGATGAGCCCACTTGGTTGCAGCTAGTACCTCACGAGATCTTCGGCTCTTAAATTGAAAACTATATAAGAGGCATCAATTTTATAAAGAGAATATTTTATAAACATGGCATTAAATAACTACAAAGGGTTCTCTTTAAAATGTTATTTTTCCCTAAATGTTTTATGAAGAGCGCACAGAATGGGAAAATCGAGAATTATTAACACACAAAATGTGGAATGAGTTGCAAGGCATGAAAAGAGGGGGGCGTTTCGAAAGTAGATGGGTTTTCCCGTAAAACCTTTCAATAGACTGCATGTAGCTAGACATTAAGTAGGACATGGTGTGCCGCTTTTGTGAAGGAGTAAAATATGGATTCTTCTAAAGGTCTAATGCTCTCTACCATTGTGGAACCCATCTTGCCTAGTATTGGACCAATGAAATCCTCAAATCAGTTCTACACACCTAATTTATAGCTCGATTTGTAATAAGAATCTTCGAGGAACCATTTGCTTTTGGATTTCTATAAGTAATATGCACCTTGGAGGTTTTTTATTGGGGATTCATGACAGGGTGCCTCGTGACTACTCGTGTCAACTTCATTTCCGTGGTGTATTTATGTATTTGCTATCGGTGTAACGCTGAAAGTCATTGCACATAACTGCAATGGGCCCTTCCGTAGTAGATGTGGATTATCTCCTAGCTATTGTGGAGTTATACGAATGCTTGAATGCATGACTAATCTTAAATTTATGTGTTTTGTTGAGATGTAGAGGTGTAGAGCATAATTGTCTTTACAATTGGTTTATGCAAATACCGATAACCTTCTCTTGCCCTAACTTTGTTCCCAATTCGAGAGGCATCGATCTTGATGACCTATTAGTCGATCCATCATTACAGAATAAATATTTAATTTCTTCAAGCCTATTTATTGGAGGCAGGGTATAGGTGATGTATCGAACTTATTTTGCAAGGTCACGTTCCAACCTTTTCAATGGAGGACCGGTAGCGTCTCAAATTGATATTCTATGAATGTATTGTAACCATGGATGTCGCTAAATGATACATTCTAGACATGTGTGCTATGGAGGCTTGAGATTTTTTGAAACTCTTTCTCAAGAATCGTACTTATGCGTATTCTCTTCTTGTGGTTACTTCCATTCTTCCCGCTCTCTCACTCCCGTTCTCCTCTAAGCATTGCTTGCATTCAAAAACTCTCCTATGTGAAAGGTCGATGAAAAAAGAGAAGCCATCCACTTTATGAGTATAGTTCGTTGCTCTTGTGTGAGACTGGCATTATATTTTCCTAACAAATCCCTGGTTATAGAAACAAATATTCTGTTGATCCTTCTGGGTAGTGTGTAAGTTCGGCTATAGCTATTTTGGCTCCAAAATGTTATATTCGTACGTCGTGTTATATGGCATTCGCGTGTTATTGACCGTCGACAACGCGATTAACGGCTGTGATTTTCACGAATGTCATATAACACGACGTACGAATATAACATTTTGGAGCCAGAATAGCTGCGTCCTGTAAGCTCCACATGCCTTCCATGGTGAGTTTATATAAAACAATCTTTGAAAAAAAAAAAGAGCACTGCATCGATCACGCATCACAAATCAGGCAGCTTGTAGAACAAGAGAAACGTGAGGCTGAAGTGAGGATAAGAGTTTGTATGGATTAATCACATGTAACATGTATGTATAGCTGTGTACAAGGCCGGAGCCTGAAAAAATGGGGCGTGTCTGTGTGTATTAACAATTAATCAGAAAAGCTTGCCGGCAAATTTGGAGGCAGAATCTGCAAGAGGAGAATGAGGATCGCGACCCAGCTGCAAGGCCAATCTCCAATGGAATAGCTCTCCGTTTTCTCTCTCCTCTGGATCTGCCTCGCTCAGAGTGTCTGAGATGGAGGAGTCCAGCAAATGGTAGAATCCTGCGCAGTTTCTGTACATCTCAAAAACCATTCCGACCTGACCTGCATGGCTGAGTGTGTTGCCCACAACACCCAACACGCCCGCCACCATTGACATAGATAACATTGCGCCATTCAAATTCAGTGCCCCTGCAATCCCAGTGAGCAACGGGCCGGCTATTGCAAGAATACTGTTTGCTCCCAGTACTTTGCGGCTGAGCCCCACATACTCTGCAATATCACCAGTTTTAAGCGTCTCCGAAATACCTCTCAACTCTTCCTCTACCTCTGCACTCCATCCATTGATGGTTGTGTTGTTGTCAGTATGGGGACGTCGGTTCTGTGTTTGATGATATTGTTCATGTTGAGGCCACCACACTGTCGGTCGTACAATCTTGGGAAATTTGTCGAGCATACCGGGGAAGAGAGGCAGAGGATAAGCCTCATCCAATGCAAGCACCGCTTTGTAGGCCTTGGCGAGGAAGGATTCTGCACACTTGTCCTGACGAAGGTGGGGAGGCAGAGCAAGGTTTGTGTGGATGTCAGTGTTGAGCTGACGGAAGAGCCGCGCCGCCATTCTCTGCTCCTCCGCTAGCTGCGAAGGCTGGATTTTGTTTACACCGCACATCAAAGCTGTGGAGAAGCCATACAAAAGTGTGGCGACAACGTTATTACTATCGTTGTTGGGTAAAGCCTGGAGAATGAGCGCGGCGAGCGTGATGTTGGTGAGGGAAGCGAGGAGGAGTTTGTTCCATCCGTCTCTTTGCTCTGCCAGGACACCGTGCATTTCTGCCCGGTCTGCCGCTGCTGCCGCCACCAAACGCAGCTTTGCCACAACCATCTCTTCATCTTTGTTCGGGTTTTGGTCCATGTGAAACTGGGTTAGCGGGCGTATGAACAAGTCAGCTTGCTTCTGCTGCAGGTATCTTGTGCTTGTGCTTGGACCATCCAACGAAGCCACAATCATTGCGGGGCCACTCTCACGACGATCAAGATTTATACGCCATGATTTATTCGCATAATTCGCTAATCTTACATGACCATGTTTCTGTGTCACTGTCTGCAAAGCTGTGTTACTCTTAAGAGCTCTTGTTAGCTTCAGAGCCTCCATAATTATAATTGCGCGTTTCTCTCTTTCCCTCTATGAATTCGATGAAAACAATCAATCCTCAGCTCTAGGAATATGCAGATTATAGGAAATCCCAATTCCGATTCCCGCTACTCTGTTTATGAAGATGAAGAATAAAAATGTGGGGCGGGCATTTATAAAGGATCCTAGTCTCCACTCGGACCTATTCTGCGGTCGACAATAGAGACGTTGGAAATGAACGAGCTTGCGAGAGTCACATCATCTTACCCAGTCAACTTGACCCGGCCTCCACCTGATTTTGTTGTTCCCTTCATTATTCTATTTTTTATTTTTTATTTGATTATTTCAAGTGTTTCCATAGCGTAATTGAAACTTTTCTATCTCACCATCCATTAATTTATTATTTTAAATAATTTTCATGTTAGTCTTTCAATATAGTATAGGTGAGAAAACCAAGACAAGGTTTTTGATAAGAAATGCCCTCGAATAGACACTTAACCATTATATGATTTCATTTCTAAATTTGAAGCGCAACTGTTATTTCTTTATAAGAATCTTTCCTTTTTCATTTTGATCATTCAATTTTGACCCATCTCTAATTTTGGTAAGTTTGGGGCTCCATTCTACGCATTCTTCATGATAATTTAGTTGTACCCATTCTATTTGTGGAGCCTCATTCAATTTTGACCCATTTCCAGTTTTGGTAAGTTTGGGATTCAATTCTACGCATTCTTCGTGATAATTTAGTGGTACCCATTCTACTTGGATGCTTGGATGGAATCTAGTTGTGGAACCTCGTTTCATCTAAGACAATATAGATCAAATTTATTATGAAAGAATACTAATGTAGAGAGTATGTTTTGACAATATAGATCCTTCTTCATTCGCCTATTTTCTCTTTCTTTCAATGACTCATTCACACTATAGCTTTTAGTTTGCCTTCAAGCCATGTTTAATATGAAACTTGATCTTCTACTCTTATAGAAGATTGCGAACGTGGAGTTTAAGGTCTACAAATTATTTCATGTATATTTATTTATAGAAGCACTACCTTTTTATCAATTAAAATAATTTAATATAAATAGATCAAACAATCAGAAAAAGAAATTTAAGCAATAATTGTCAATACTTACAAGTAAAATAGATAATATTTTTAAGTAAACAAATGAAATTAAAAGTAAATATATATATATATACTTCCTTATTCCTTACATGTTTTATATAATTAATTTTTATATCTCATTTTTTGTGTATGTACAAGTTTTATAGTATATGTTTTTTATTAGATCAAGTGTTGAAGAGCCCAAACCCATTATACATCCAAATGGAAAACCATCAGTCAAAAAACAAAACAAGGGCTTCAAGCTCAAGCCAATCATCCAAACAAATGGAGGGTTTTTAAATTGTTTGTAGAACAACTACTACTAACAAATATCAGAAATAACGACCAAGAATTGGCTAACAACAAAGAAAAGAAAAAAGAAATAACAAAGGGGGCACTAAGACATATAGCCCCACCCATCAAGCATCTCCTCCTAAGAGATCTATGTTATTTCTTAATGTGTGTGTACATTTCTTAGTGTGTTTTTCCACATACTTGAGTACATAAACCCTTATATTGCATCCTATTGAAATTATCATATGTAAGAGAAAAGGGATTGAGAGCTACACACACCCTAAACTACTTAGTTTCTTCAATGAGGACTATTTCCTATGATGCAAGTGTAGTGCCAAAAATATTGCACACTCTTGTAATTTCACACCTCACCGTGTCCTCATATTAGCCCTCTAATTTATAAAACACTTTAATTACAAAATCCTAACACATAAATTTGATGTTTCTGAAAATTTCATGATGGATTTGACTTTCTAGATTTAAGTTTTTCAAAATGATGGTGTTATGTGTGATGTCCTACTGTCCGCAAAAATCCTGAATTCAAGTGGTTATTGGAGCATTACCTGAACCCGTGGATAATTTGAGTGCAACGTTCTCGCTTGCATTTCCGTTGAACAAAACTCTATCAACTCTTCCATTTGGGGGAAAAACTTGTTCTTTTTCTCTCTAGAATACAAGCACTGCAACTATTATAAATTATGTCACTTACAAAACCCAACAAAGCTCTAAGATATTATGTAAGTCATTTTCTTGAAGACTTTGTATCATCACCTTCCTAGGTATGTTTAAAAAAAACAATTGAATCAACAATATCTTTCTTACAGGTATTATGTCGAATTCCAAAGTGATCTTGTTACAAATTTTGTTGTTCTTTTTCTAATTATTCTATTGGTTCTTTCTTTTCTTTGAATATTTCAAGTGTAAGAATAGTGTACTTTGAACTTTCTATATCAAAATGTATTACTTCATTACTCTAAATTGTTTGCATATTTCTCTTTATATATTTGTTGTCATGGAGGTCAAAAAACCTAAAGAGATATTTGATTGAGGAAAGGCCCTCACATAACCACCCTAAAACATTATCTTCTTTTCTCTTTACATGCAGGTTCAATTTCTAAAGATGAAGCATAGTCTGGTGATATCTTTTGAAATTCTTCCTTTTTTAATTTTAAAATTTTAGTCTTAATATTTAAATAATTAAGCTCTTTATAATTATGTTATTATATATATTTGACACAGTCCCTGAGATCTTCATTTTCATTATACACATATAGAAACTTCTTCTAGGTTGTATTATACATTTCATCAAGAATATGTACTGGACGATAGCACAATGATCACATGTACAAGACGTGTTAGTGTTTGCAGCACACACTTCTAGAAATTTAGTTTATCTTCCGTAATAAATTCTTTCTATTTATTTTTGTTAAAATATTTTTCTCTATTAAATATAAGGAAGCACCATTACATCCAAAGAGTATATAGAACGAAGCTCAAACCCATTCTTACATATACAGCAGTGACAAAATTAGTGGGTACAAAGTATACGAAACATTACAAAAAAGACTACCCCCCGAATAATCATTGTAGACACCCAAAATTGTCATGTCTAATTAAATAAATATTTTATTTATTTAATTATCTAAGCCTAATTCTTCTATTAATTAAATAAATCTCTATTTATTTAATTAATTCATTTATCCTCTTCTAGCCTTATTTCTTATTTAAATAAATACATTTATTTATTTAAATTATCCCTTTCCTAAATTAAATAAATATTTTATTTATTTAATTGTCCTACTTCTTCTATTAATTAAATAAATCTTTATTTATTTAATTAATTCATTATCTTTTTCTACACATGACACATGTCATTCATCTCTTAATTCATACACTACCTACCTCTTTCATTATTTTGCTATTTCTTTTACCTACCCTCTAATCCTAGCCGACTTCTCTTTTTACACCTCTTAATCTTAACCCTCCATTTCCTATTGTGTCTTCTATTTAAGGAGATGCTTTCTTCATTGTCAAACCCTAATGACTGATTTTGGAGTACTTGGCTACACTACGATCCTACTTGCAACCACATTCCGTTCTTTGTTGAGCTCTTGTGCATACAAAAATCTGAGAGCAAATATATCAAGCAAGATCAATGGAGATAGGAAGAATGGAGATCAAAACCCTATTGGACATGTGATGGTATAATCTTTGTGATTTTGAGTTATTTGCATTGTCTTAGGTAATCTTCATATGTTATGGTGGATCTTTGTTGTTGTTAGGCTAGGGTTTAGTGGTTAGATTCATTTTAGCCTTTCAATATTGTTGTTATTTGTTATCCATTTTCACCACACACATTTTGGCACGCCCGGTGGGACTCTTGTCCCTTTGCATTTAACATTTTGTTGCAGATTTTGCATTTTTGAAGTTGCAGATCAGACAATTTTCGACGACATTTTAGGTTTTTCCGCGTCTGCGAGCGTTCGGATCGCGTTTTTGTGTTTCAGAAGCATCTGCAATATCGTGAATCGCGTTTGTGATTTTGTCAGAATTTATTTTGCAGGTTTCTGGAACCCCGTCTGTGAATTAAAACCGCGTCTGTGCTGGATCTTATCGCGTCTGTGTTCGGGAAAAGTGTCTGCGTTATCTGAGCGCGTCTGTGAATCACAGAACAACGTCTATGTAATACAGACGCGTCTGTGTCTGGTATAACTGCGTCTGTGTTTTCTGTTTTGCAAATTTTTCAATTTTCTTTGATTCGGGTTTTCGGATTTCATACTTAGGGTTTCAGATCTGGTTTATTTTCGGCTAACCCTTGCAGATCTAGCTAACCAAGTTTGTGCAGCTTGCTTTGGAGGCAAAAACATTTTTGTTGAAGGCCCCTTTTTCACAAAGTCTTTTTGGGTTTTCTAAAATTTACCTAACTTGTGTGCTTGTAGGAAGGGGTTATCATTTGAAACAACCCAAACTACTAACAATTTTGTTGCAGGGCCTTGGCTAGGGTTTTGTAATTTTGTTGTGTGCCTTGTTTTCATAGCTTAGCAAACACTTCCATTGGTGCACTAAAATTGAATCATTGTCTTTTGTGTCTTGAGCAATAGGCTCTTTTTGTTTAATCTTTAGAGGGCCTGTCTTCCCGTGTGGTCATTAGGACTACTAGTGAGAAGAGAACGACCCAAGTGGTAGCAAAAGAAAAGCCATCTTCTTCCAAGCCACTATAATCAAATGTATTCATGGTGAAAACTATGAATAACGTGTGCTGATTAGTTCATACCGACACTATGTCTCCCCATAAACCCGTTTGATCAAATTTATTTGATCATTTCTAGGGTGTAACCCCTACCGGCTGGGAGCCTTCTGTATTTACAGAGCTGAAAGTGCCGCATGTATGGCCACACGAGCGGATGCCCTTACTAGCACCTTTTTGTTTTAGAAGCCCAAATCCTTCTAGTTGTTGAGGCAGGAGGTCGGACCTCTGGTAGCAGCCCACACACATACGGTTCTTAGTAGAGATACAAAGTTCGCCATGGGGAGTTTTCATGGGGACTGATGCTTGGCTGACCCGAGAAGTGAGTGCCGATGGTGGAGCCAGTGAGGTCAAGCATCTAAGTATCCGCTCTGAATAGCATAGCCTCGGGGGTAAAACCCTATGTGGGATCAACAACTATTGTCTTGGCCAGCCCTAAGATTTGTGCTTGACTTATGTTAAACATTCAAACAATCAAGACCAAACAACAAAACATTGTGTCTTTTGTGTCTTCAAGTGTATGCAAAACTTTTTACATCAAACAACACACTTTTGGAGTCTAAACAGTTTGCAAACATTGAGTCATCAATATTGTGTCCTCTTGTCACAAAAAACAATCAAACAGTCGGATTTGGTCACAACAAAACAACTTCACATATTGGAAAAATTGCACTAAGGTTATAGAAATGCGTTTGTGTCTGTTTTAACCGCGTCTGCATCATATAATCGCGTTTGTGAAGTGTAGAATAGCGTCTGTGTCTTTGTCCGCGTCTGCGTCAAACAGAGAAGCGTCTACGTCTGGTAATCGCGTCTGTGAAGTATACAGAGGCGTCTGTGTCAGGAATTGAAAACTTTAACAGTCAAGCAAACAAAAGAAATCAGTTTCGGCATACTTGAGCTTCCTAGGTTGTCTCTTCAGGTTTCATCTAGCATTCAGCTTGTTCTAGGGTTTCATACAGTCCATCATTGCTTCACATCTCACTTTACATTCATACTTGTCTAAACTTGAGTCAAAAAGGTCACTTGCGTGTCCTCACTATACTTTTTCAACACACTACATACAACTACACTTTGCTAAGTGGTCCCTCATCAAGGTTTTTTACCTTTGGGTCTCATTTGGTCTTACTTAGAGTCAAGGTCAGCTTACCTCATCAAGAGAAACGATCCTCTCTTTGGAAGTCACACCTACTCTACTACTTACATATTTGGTCTTACACTTTGGACATTGCAAGTACACCTCAAGATTCATTTACACTCCATACAACTCTTGGTCTTCCATACTCTTTTCATATTTTTCATCTAGTCTCTCACATCTTGGTCAAACACCTAGTTCATGGTTGAAACCCGCCTTCAAAAATCTAGGAGAATAGCTAAAGAAGCTCAAGAATCCGCAAACATGAGTTCTTATGAGTATGACAATGATCTATTCTACAATCCTGAGCACACTACATTACCAGACATGAATGTTTATAGAAACAATCCAAATGTGGAAAGCGCAAACACTATAAACAACAATGCTACGCACAATGACAATGTGGACAACTCTTCAATACTATCAGCAGACATAGAAGAATCCATAATGAATCCTCATTTCAATAGATTGGTTGAAGAGATAATGAGGAGAGATCGTCAATACTTTTTACACATGATGGCACAAAGTGGAGCTAAAATACCGCATGATTTTGACTTATCTCAACTTATGGAAAGTCGACCCTCACAACAAACTCAACCCAACATGGATCAAAGGAGACCAAATAGTGGAGGAAATAGAGGACAGAATATGATGCCTGAGTCACCATCAGTTTTGCTTCAAAAACCAGCAATCCCACATACACAAGCTCAAACATATGATACTTACACTCAAAGACCATCATGGAGGCCTTCTGTGGATAGATATGCTCAATCACATGCTCAAGGTATGGATCAATCAAAACAAGTAGATACTCAAGGACATCCTCAAAATTTTGACACAAGGAGACCTCATGTCAAAATTGGGGGCAACACAATGGAAAATGAAAGGCCTATTGAATATGGTATATATGCACAAAACAGATATGGGGTCCCTCAACATGAAGTTATGCCAAGTGCTCCATATATGCCGCAACAATATAGACCTCCATATGGACATGTCTACGATCAGTATCATCCATACATGCAACAAGCTCCTCCTCAAATGGGTGTTTCAAACATGGGGTATGCTACAAGAAATCAATCTCCTCCCAAGAATAATTTGGAGCAACAAATTAGAGATCTACAAAAGAAGATGGAGGACATGAGTACATCAAAACCAACATACACTATGAGAGATATATGTCCTTATCCCTTTGATAAGAGCATTCTAATGCCTCCATTTCCTGCACACTTTGTGACGCCAAAATTTTATAAATATAGAGGGAGAGGAGACCCCAAGGCACACATAAGACAATTCTTCACAGCTTGCATAGAGGTAGCGGCAGAAGAAACATACTTGATGAGGTTGTTCCCACAGAGCTTAGGCGATCAAGCTATGGAATGGTTCTCTCAATTACCTCCTGGTATTAAGTCATGGGGCGACTTAGCAGAGGCATTCATTCAGCATTTCTCTTACAATATAGAAACAGATGTCTCAGTTACTACCTTGTGCAATACGAAACAAAAGGAAGGAGAATCTTTCGCAACATTTTTACAAAGATGGAGAAACTTAGCTAGCAGATGCTCTTGCAAAATCCCGCAGAAACAAATGGTAGAAATGTTCACTCAAAATGTTAACAAGGCTATTGGATATGATCTCAGGAAAGCTTGTTTGTCTACATTCAAGGATGTTATTGAAAAGGGCCTAGCAACAGAAAAGGTCTTAATTGAACAAGGAGTTATTAAACTATTCAAAGAAAACAAAGAGGACTTTAAAGGAAAGGACAAACCAAAATTTTGGAACAAGAACAAGAACACAGTTAATGATGGTGTTGTTGATGCCAACACAGTGAGACCCAAGTTCGTCTTTTCTGGATCAAGCTCTACCAACAATCAAGTGAATAATCAAACAACTTCTAGACCACGAAGGAAGTACACCCCATTGGGAGAACCACTTGAATCAGTATTCAAAAAGCTTGTGGCAAACAAAGTGATCACAGTCCCAGATTTTCCTCCATATGAACCAAAGGTCAAACCAAATTGGTGGAATGATGATGAGTTTTGTGAATTTCATAAGAGCAAGGGTCATAAGACAAGTAATTGCCATCGATTGAAAAACATTGTGCAAGATCTCATTGATAGAGGCGACATTGAGATTGAGGGACATTCATCTAATCAAGAGCATGAGATGTTTAAGGAACCATTCCCAAAACATGACAAAGGAAAAGGCAAAGTCACAAATGATCAAGCCAATTACACTAGAGCACCTTACAATTATGATTCTACTATCAATCACATCTCAATGGACAATCATATCTCTACTATTACTATCAAGAACAAAAATCCTGAGAATCCTCCTCAGCGACCTAAGATTGTCCTAAAGGGTGTTGGATCTTCATCTGAATCTACCTCTGAATGTCATGTTACAACCCGTCGAGGTAAGATTACATTGCCAGGTGCCTCCACTAAGAATACCAATCCTTTATCAATCAAGCCTGAGTATGACCTTGTAGAACAGTTAGGGAAGACACCCGTGTTCATCTCCATTCTTGGGCTCTTACGTATATCCCCTGCACATAAAGCCATCCTTGACAAAATCTTGAGAGACACTGTTGTCCCTACTGATCTGAACGTGGACCAGTTTCAAGCCATGGTGGGATACCTATCCGTTCCACACTCCCTCACATTCACAGAAGCCGATGACGCCTCCATAAGTCAGCCTCATAATGCACCTTTACATGTTGAAGCCTTCATACATAAACATCGAATAAAGCGAGTCCTGATAGATGGAGGAGCAGGTCTAAATATTTGTACATTGAGCACCATCAGACAATTGGGATATTCTGACAAAGCTGTGAATTCTACAAACCAAATCACCATCAAGGCTTATGATGATGAAGAGCGTTCATCCAAGGGCACAGTTACCTTACCGCTAAGAATTGGGCCAGTCACAAAGGATGTGGTTTGTCAAGTCCTAGACCTGGATCTCACATATAACATATTGCTAGGACATCCTTGGATTCATGAAATGAGGGCAGTCCCATCAACATATCATCAATGCATTAAGTTTCCTCATAATGGAGTCGAGGTAACAGTCAATGGTGATCCAAATCCATTCATATATTGCAATAACTTGAGATCACATACTGAGACTATCATTCCCAGTAACTGTGAGGCTACTCCTTCTTCGACATACATTGACCCTGAGTCATTAAAACCCTCGACATCCAAACAAGGTGAACTTAGAGGCAAGTTTCAAGACAAAGGCATGGGAGAATACACTTTGAATCAGACAATGTTTTTACGACAAGTCATGAGCTCTCCAAAAGAATATGGGAGGGCACATCCTAACAAGCAAATCTCCATCATGATACTCAAATGGGATCCTACTACCTTTCAAAGATGGGGCGAACTAGAAGAAGAAAATTTATATAAAATGCTCTATAAAGACATTGAAGAGGACACACAAGATCAAATTATTATACCCTGTGAGAACTATGGCAAAGGCTTCAAAATTCTGCAAAGATTCGGGTATGATGGAAAAAGCCCTCTCGGGTTACGCAAAGAAGGTGTCATGGAACCCTTACAACCTGAGTTAACTACAAGAAGGGAACGCTCAAAGGGACTTGGTTTTCTGAATTCCAAGATTCACAATAAAAGAATAGAAAGAACCTCACAAATCAAAGTTGCCGAAGTTCAACAAAAGGATTATTATTCCACAGATTCTAATGAGTGGGAATGGGGTTCAGACAAATCCTCCAGTGACTATGAGCTCACCGAGACATTTAGAGAGCCAGATGAACCTACAGAGGAGGAATTTTACAAAAAGTTCAAAGTTGGTCAAGAACCAACTCATAAGGATTTCCCACAGTCTTCGTTTCAAGGTCCTAGGTTGAAATCGCATAGGATGAGGACACCTGTCCTAGAAGGCTCTACTAGTGATGACAATTTGGATTCGCTCACGATCAAAATTGATGAGGAGAGTGCCATCGATGACCTCGACGACTGCCGTGACATACCTGAATATAACCACATCTTCACTATTAGCCCTGCCAATTCCAAAAACACTAAAGATCTTCCCCTTGTTCATCCCCAACTCATTGACTGGGATCATGAAGGACCAGCACAATTTGATACATTTCAAAATGACGAAGCTATTGTCGACTATCTTGGCATTCGAGATGATCTTCCCCCTGGGGACCATAAGGCAGGATACATCATAGAGCTCAACAACATAGCATATTTTGGTGAGGGTGTCGGACCTTCCAGTCGCAAAAATGTGAAAATAAAAACAAAACAAGGGTCTTATGGCGAAAACCACACTGTGGCGCTATCTGACTCCAAAAAAGTAAAAAGAAAGGACGTATCTGAGGGCGAAAACCTCTCTGAGGCACCCGAAGATGGAAGGCTCGACATTCTCCCAGCATCATATGAGGAAAAATCATCCATGTTGGTAGAGGAGACTATAAAGACAAACATTGGTACAGAAGAGGTTCCACACAACATATTCTTGGCTCAATCATTGACAGAGTCGGAAAGGGCAAAATTCATAAGCTTCTTCAAGGAACGACAAATCAACTTTGCATGGTCATACGCTGATATGCCTGGACTAGATCCAGATTTGGTTATGCATCATTTGACAGTCAAACCGGGGGCAAAGCCAGTAAAACAGAAATTGAGGAAAATGCACCCACAAGTGGCATTACTCGTCAAGGCAGAGCTGGAGAAATTATTGGATGTTGGATTCATACGCCCAATTGATTATCCCGAATGGATCTCCAATTTAGTACCTGTCAGCAAACCAGATCGCAGTATCCGAATATGTACAGATTTCAGAGACATCAACAAAGCTTGTCCAAAGGACGATTTTCCATTACCAAACATTGACTTGATCGTTG
Source organism: Cryptomeria japonica (assembly GCF_030272615.1). Taxonomy (NCBI): domain Eukaryota; kingdom Viridiplantae; phylum Streptophyta; class Pinopsida; order Cupressales; family Cupressaceae; genus Cryptomeria; species Cryptomeria japonica. The sequence continues at coordinate 201,238,548 of NC_081414.1, read as the reverse complement.
ATCTCACAGCAGGTCATGAAATGTTATCTTTAATGGACGGATTTTCTGGATATAATCAAATCAGGATTGCACCTGAAGATCAACATAAAACATCATTCACTTGTCCATGGGGAACCTTCTGTTGGAATGTCATGCCCTTTGGGCTGAAAAATGCAGGTGCTACGTATCAAAGAGCGATGACTACTATCTTTCATGATCTCATGCACGTAACCGTGGAAGATTATGTCGATGATCTCTTGGGAAAATCAATAGACAGAGATACACACTTGGACATACTTTCAGTTGTCTTTGATCGGCTAAAAAAATACAAGGTAAGACTAAATCCAAAGAAATGTGTCTTTGGAGTAACCTCTGGGAAGCTCCTAGGATTCATTGTGTCTAAAAGAGGAATAGAAGCCGATCTAGCAAAGGTCAAGGCTATCTTGGACATGCCGCCACCCAAGAATATCAGTCAACTTCGATCTTTACAAGGGAGACTCCAGTCCATACGAAGATTCATAGCACAACTTGCAGATAAGTGTAATCCTTTCCAGCACCTGCTACACAAAAACATCAAGTTCAAATGGGATGAGAACTGTCAACAGGCTTTTCAGGCGCTCAAAGACTATCTTTTGAACCCACCAGTTTTGATGCCACCAATTCTAGATCAATCGTTGCTACTTTACATATCAGCTACTCCAACAGCACTGGGGGCACTCCTAGCACAACAAATACCTGACGGCAAGGAAAAAGCAGTCTACTATATCAGTCGCACATTGGTGGGATATGAGCTAAACTACACACCAATCGAACGTGCATGTCTCGCTGTGGTCTTTGCTTCACAAAAATTACGACATTATATGCTCACTCACAAGACTAAGTTGATTGCCAAAATTGATCCACTAAAATATCTTCTCAACAAAGGTACACTTACTGGGCGGCTGGCCAAGTGGGTAATGATTTTGAGTGAATTCGACATCGAATATGTAGACAAAAAAGCAATCAAAGGACAAGCAATTGCAGATCAATTGGCAGATGCTCCCATGATAGATGATGTTCCTCTACAGTCAGAATTTCCAGATGAGTCCATTCTAACAATATCACCTGCAAAGCCATGGCAATTATATTTTGACGGCTCATATACACAGCACAGGGCAGGAGCGGGTATACTCTTTATAACTCCTCAAGGCGATTCTATACCAAAATCATACCGCTTATCATTTCCTTGCACCAACAATATAGCAGAATATGAGGCATTAACAACTGGATTAAGAATTGCAGTTCAGTGGAAGATCCAGGAACTTCGTGTTTTTGGGGATTCTCAACTTGTCATCCGTCAAGCAATTGATGATTACCAAACAAAAGATGAAAAACTAATGCCTTACAAACAACTGGTAGATGATCTGAAATAGTACTTTACAAAGATAGAGTTTGAGCAGATACCAAGAGAACAGAATCGTGCTGCAGATGCCATGGCTACAATTGCTTCGCTCATTGATCTACCACAAAATGAGACCTGCTATGAGTTCCTGGTAGACAACCTGTTGGTTCCCTCATATGAGATCACTCCTACGGAAATGATATGCATTGTTGGTCCTGAATCCCAGTTATATGGTTCCATATTCACATACCTTCGCGACAATATCTTACCTCCCGATCTATCGAACAATCAACGCCGTACTTTCATTCGCCAATCCTCTCGATACGTCATTTTAGCTGATATCCTATACCGACGAGGTCTAGATGGCACCCTTCTTAGATGTTTAGAGAGTGACGAAGCTCAGATTGCATTACGAGAAGTGCATGAAGGGATATGTGGTCCGCATACTAGTGGTCCTACCTTGGCCAAGAAACTCATCAGGACTGGATACTACTGGCCTACTATGGAAAGAGACTCATATCAGTTTGTCAAGAAGTGTAAGCAGTATCAAATTCATGGAGACCTCATACATGCACCAGCACAGGAACTACAACCACTTGCATCTCCTTGGCCCTTTTTTCAGTGGGGACTCGATCTCATAGGCAAGATTCACCCTCCTTCTTCCAATGGTCATAAATTCATTATTACAGCCACAGAGTATTTCACAAAGTGGATTGAAGCCGTGCCTCTCACACAAGTTACTGGGAAACAAATCGCTACCTTCATCTTGAACTACATCATTTGCCGATACGGGATTCCTACTTCCATTATTACTGATAACGGGCGTCCCTTCAAAAATCAGGATGTTCGTGAACTCTGTGATCGCTTCCATATCTCTCATCATTTCTCCACACCATATTACCCCCAAGGTAATGGCCAAGCTGAGGCGTCTAACAAAACAATCCTTAAAATCCTCAAAAAGACAGTCGACGACGCTGGCCGTAACTGGCATATCCAACTTAATCCTGCACTTTGGACCTACTGCACAAGTGTCTGCACACCTACAGGAGCTACACCCTACTCACTTGTCTACGGCGCTGAAGCCATCTTGCCTATTGAGGTCGAGTTACCTTCTTTATGGGTCTCCTTGAGAAACATAATCAACGATGAAGATTACAGGGTCTCTCACTTACAAGAACTAGAACTGCTGGAGGAACGAAGACACACTACTTTTAATCATCTCAAGGCTTACCAACAAAGAATGAGTCGCAGCTACAATCACAAAGTCAAGCCTCGCACATTTGAGGTAGGTGACTTGGTTCTCAGAGAAAACCCCAAGAATCAGCAAGACAGAGATAAGAAGGGCAAGTTCGAACCAAACTGGCTTAGTCCTTACATCATCACAGCGGTATATGGATCTGGGGCATATCAGCTCTCAACTACAGAAGGGGAATCTTTGGAGGATCCTATCAACAGCATGCACCTTCGCAGGTTCTACACATAGCTTTTCAGAGTATCTTAATTCAAAAATACAAAAAAATCAAAAAATTCAAAAGTACAAAAAAATAATAAAACAAAAAAATCGTTACTTGGTGAAAACCTGGCAAACAGGCACCTTGTGACAACAAAAAAATTGAAAAATCGAAAAAAAGTAAAGAGAAATAATTTCGTCCAATGGTGAAAACCACTTCGGTGGTGCCCTGGGCAAGTACCATGGTGAAAACTGGGTCACCAGCGCCATGCGTAGAGACTTTGCTCCTCTCTCCTTCAGGATTCTCTTTCATCTTTCACTTTGCACACACTCACAACCTATTCACTCACAATAAACTTACCCATTCCCATCATGGCTTGTTATTGATCTACCTAAGATTGGTTAGCCATCCATAACCCTCCCTTTTCATTCCCTTTCCATCCATAATAAATCAGATCCTATCTGTGGCTAAGGCAATTCCTACGTCTAGTAATGGGTGTGGAACCGAGAACATCACATGTTTCGAGGAGTACAGTTTCTTCTAGCTCCCTTCAAGTCTATCCATGCACAATCCGCAATAAAGCAACATCTGCATCGCCAGTCCACAATAAAGTTCCATCTTCTCCACAATAAAGTATCAGTTTCATGGATTCAGTCAGTTTCAAATGAGACACAGCAGCAACAATGAGCTTCAACAAATCAAATCTTTCAATAGACTCAGACAACATATGGTTCAGTGCTATCTATCCTTTTTGTGAAAGTGAACATTGTGACCACAATCGAATAAGACTTAAACAAGTGACAAGAGACACTAAACTTGAGGACTACAGTGGATGTTGGTGTCGAGTCTTGGTTTTCTTTTGATTTTATCTTTTGGTGACATGTCTTTTAGCTTTTCCAGGATGTCTTTGACTAGAGATTCTATCTCTAGGATGTCTTTGACTAGAAAGGCGAGGATGGGGTATCGTCACCTATTTGCATTTGCTGTCTCTCGATTGTCTTTTAGTAATGCTATGACTTGTCCAAGGATATGAGGACACTGTGAGATGAACTGGGGCATTCCTTGTTTGTGACTGTCTTATCTCCATGCAAACAGGTACAATGACTTTCTGGGCCGAACAAATGCCTCGATTGTCATAACCTATTCTGCCATAATAAAGCTCAATGATGATAACGCACAAGAAGCTCTTTCACGTTCATATCTTCTATCTTCCATCCCCCTTTCTTGATTGACTTCCATTGTCCTTCTCGAGTCCGCGTAGCCCGCTATCCCATGACTGAGTATAATGACACACCATAAAAGCTGATCCAGCAAAGGTCAAGGCTATCTTGGACATGCCGCCACCCAAGAATATCAGTCAACTTCGATCTTTACAAGGGAGACTCTAGTCCATACGAAAATTCATAGCACAACTTGCAGATAAGTGTAATCCTTTCCAGCACCTGCTACACAAAAACATCAAGTTCAAATGGGATGAGAACTATCAACAGGCTTTTCAAGTGCTCAAAGACTATCTTTTGAACCCACCAAAAACATTTGCATTTCATATAGTTACACCTACATCACCACATATAAGCATTTCATACATACATATAGATATCACAATTGCATCACATCCTGCATACAACACATATTAGCACATTTTACATTTTTATCATGTAAATAATCATTTGCATTATCATATTCCTTTGCATTACATACATTCACATTTGCATCATGCATCGCATATAAAACATAAAAGAACAAAAATATATTGCATTGCATCATATACATATTTGCATCCATATCATAAGACATATATCACATAAGAACATCTCATCACATAAGGTACACATGCATATAGCTACCGCAAAAATGATGAATCATCTCATATATAATCAAAATGTGTCATGATACAATGATGTCAAAAGAATCATATGGCTACAAAATCACCCGCAGGTGTCTACAATACAAAAATGGTACAATACTGATACATTGGGAGCCCTCTAAGGCTATGATGAACTCCCTCCCTCGGAGCCGCCTGGCCTCGACGGAGTTTGAGCCCTAGAAGGACCCACCCCAAGATCAACTCTCCTGGCCCCTGTGTCCCTTGCAGCCACCCCTCGTGTTGTCCTATCCAGACAGAGGAACCCACTGATAACTCCTGTCAACACTATTGGTAGTGCTAATCCTGTCCATGTCATGGTATCCCATGCCACATGTCCCACCCTCATCCCTAGTCCTGGATCCTAGAACACTCATCTCAGTGCATCCCTATCTCCGTTTCGATCATAGGGTACTAACTCCCCATCGATCGGTATCTGTAGAATCCTATATACATCCTCCAAGGTGATTGTCATCTCACCCATCAGCAAATGCAAACTACAAGTCTCTGAGTGCCATCTCTCAGCCAGTGCAGTCAACAATCCCATGTTTGCTCGAAACTCAGGCACATACAGAATGTATCTCAATCCCATAACCTCAATCGCAGCTCAGTCCTCGGCTGTCAACTCAGGTCGCAACCTCTGAGTCGATGGGAATCTCTCCCGTGACTCCAGCATCGGCAAGTATTCCTGCAGTCAAGCAAATCAAATCATGTTAGTCATAGTGGCATTCACTGTTTATCACAAAATGCTACTCGCTATCTAAATGCACATAGCTACTTATCCTAGTGACACTCACTGTTCATCACAAAGTGTTGCTATCTATCCTAGTAGTACTCCCTGTTCATCACAAAGTACTACGTGTGTGACACTCACTGTTCATCACAAAGGGTTACTCACATTTGCACTCCCTGTTCATCACAAAGTGCTGCTCATATTTTAGTACTCCCTGTTCATCACAAAGTACTCTATCTTGGTACTCACTGTTCATCACAAAGTGCCTTGATCTATCTTAGTCTTCCCTAGCAGACCTTCTTGAGTTTATCCTCTCAGCAGCTTATCCAATCGACAACGTATGTTCATCACAGAACTGCCGATTTGACCTGGAAGACACAAATTCGCATTTTTGGACACAAACACATTTTCTTGACATAAATGCGCATTTATTACATTACCTAGTATGAATTAATGACAATAATAAATGCATCAAAGTACGAGGAGGTTTTGTGGTACTCACTGGCTCTCCTGCCTCCGTTGGCCTCTAGAATCGGCGAACACGGTCGAATCTGTGAACAAAAGCCATCGCTGCTGACTGTTGCTGCTTTATTTTCGCTTTGCACTATGCTCTTGTGACGGTGTAGATGACAATGAGGATGTATTTTCCCCCGTGGTTTATCTTATAGCCTACCCTAGCCCTCGCCTTCATTTCCCGAGTCAGTATTCTTCATCCTGTGACTTTGTCACTTTATGCGGTCAACCCATTCTAGCCTTTCTTTCTTATCGAGAGATTGTCTGCAATCTTTTCAGACATTTTCATCCAATCTCTCGAGGGGGCATATTATTCCCATACTGGGGCAACTTTGTATCAGTTCATCTTATCTTCTTTGAAACAACGCGACAAGCCGCATTGTCTCAAAGAGGGGCAAAATGTAGACACCCAAAATTGTCATGTCTAATTAAATAAATATTTTATTTATTTAATTATCTAAGCCTAATTCTTCTATTAATTAAATAAATCTTTATTTATTTAATTAATTCATTTATCCTCTTCTAGCCTTATTTCTTATTTAAATAAATACATTTATTTATTTAAATTATCCCTTTCCTAAATTAAATAAATATTTTATTTATTTAATTATCCTACTTCTTCTATTAATTAAATAAAGCTTTATTTATTTAATTAATTCATTATCTTTTTCTACACATGACACATGTCATTCATCTCTTAATTCATACACTACCTACCTCTTTCATTATTTTGCTATTTCTTTTACCTACCCTCTAATCCTAGCCGACCTCTCTTTTTACACCTCTCAATCTTAACCCTCCATTTCCTATTGTGTCTTCTATTTAAGGAGATGCTTTCTTCATTGTCAAACCCTAATGACTGATTTTGGAGTACTTGGCTACACTACGATCCTACTTGCAACCACATTCCGTTCTTTGTTGAGCTCTTGTGCATACAAAAATCTGAGAGCAAATATATCAAACAAGATCAATGGAGATAGGAAGAATGGAGATCAAAACCCTATTGGACATGTGATGGTATAATCTTTGTGATTTTGAGTTATTTGCATTGTCTTAGGTAATCTTCATATGTTATGGTGGATCTTTGTTGTTGTTAGGCTAGGCTTTAGTGGTTGGATTCATTTTAGCCTTTCAATATTGTTGTTATTTGTTATCCATTTTCACCATACACAATCATATATACCATATACATAATCAGTAAATAATATCCCCCATGGGAGACCTAGTGTCCCCCACTATCTCTATCCAAGTAGTCCAGCCTAGTGGACCATCAACCCATCTCAGCTCCCTTCCCCACAAAATGGGATCAACATAGGGATGAATCATTGGGACTGCAACAAGTACATCTAGAGTAGGGTCCCATCTGGTATGAGTCTATAATTCTCTCATGAAGTTTGCCAAGCCTTCCTCAAAGGGATATCTATCCTTAGAGGTCCTTCTCCATGAGAAGCCACGTGACACTTCCCATGTGAAGATCCAAGTATGGCCATCTTGCAAAAACATATCAAACTTCCTCCGAGCTAGCTGCATAGTCACTGTAACCTGCAAGTCAATTTTGTAAACAATGACTCTCCTCAGAGACTCGGTAAGGGATCTATCTCTGCCATTAAAAAGACTATCATTCTTGAAAGTTTAAAAAAGCCATAACATTTCAAGAGAAGAAATAGACCAAAACGAATTAGCAACTTTTGAGAGGCTTTGAACACTACCAGTAACTACCTCTGAAATCATAACATTAGAACCCATAGAGATGCCAAACAAGTTCCTTAGCAAGAAGAGAGTCAAAGAAGATATGCTTGATAGACTCGGACATTCTACAGTGGGAGCAAATAGCAATGTCACCATCCCGCTTCCTAATAGGAAGCTTATGCAACAAGAATAACCAACAAAAGGACCTCTTCTTTGGTTCATTTGGTCTCTTCTAAAGGCTGGCAAAGATCTTTAGCCAGGACAGAAATATTCAGGCCCAAACCCTAGCAAGACTTGGCATGAGAAAGGATGGAATCATCATTGGTAAGGACAGAATAAACAAATTTAGCTTTGACATTATGCAGACGGGAACCATAAGGCCATTTATATAAGAGGAATTTGGAATCATCAAAGAGGCAAGGCTTAGTGAGCCTAAGGGAGGAGCAAGCATGTTTAAGAATGGTGTCGGTCTTGTGGCGAGAGGGGAGGACATTGTATTTAGTCAAGATATCATTCTAGCTGAAGAGATGACCATAATTGAGGATATCAGCCATGGTATTAATGCATTTCGCATCCCACGACTTAGCTGGGAACCCTTGTAACAAAGCAAGAGGTTTGCAATTATACTTCAAATTCCACCAAATTGAATGTTCACCGAATATTATACTTAAAGTAGAACCACCAGGGGGGGCCGATGAAGCAGGAATGGAAACTGCAAGAGAAGGGAGAGGGGAGTAAAGAAAAGAAGCGAAGGAGAGTCAACCGACACAATGGCAGAGGAATAACTATTGGGATTAACAGGAGGATTGCTGGGATTATTATTTTTAACATGTCTCTTGATTGGGGGGCAATTTTTCCTTATGTTCTCTTCTCTCTTGCATAGAAAATAGGCATTAATACCATGAAGAAATTCAATTGGGCAAGAAATAGACTCACTAATAAACTCGATTTTGAGGTCATTTGGTAGGTCTTGACCTGCATTAAATGTGAGCGAGGCTGGCCGAACTTGGGTCAGTGTGAGGCAAGTCACACACAAACAAGCAATGGCCTTCATACAAACCCTTAATCAACCAAGTTGCAGAGCCTGATTCATTCTCTCCCAAACACTTTCCGTTCGATCACTTCTCTAAAACAATTTTTTCGATGAGAGTACTTTTTTTTAATACTAAAACCTTGTTAAAATAATTTTTGAATTCATCTTTAGCCAAGAGATATTTTAGTACAATGTGATATTGCAAGCTTTAAATATTTTGTTTAGCCAAAAATATTAGTTATTTTAAAATCATAATTAAAATAATTAAGTAGTATAAGAATAGACAACTCATCCTAGTGTACTGTACAAGGCTTGTGCTCAAGCGATGTCAGTATTCCTTCTGTAAGAACCAAATTTGATACACTATTTTTTTGTGAAGCCAATGTTCCCACACAAAAACCTTTTGCATATCAAAAATAGAAAGCTACAAAATCTTTCCAAAAAATATTCTACCGCTATCTAAAATCTTAATTTATCTTATCTATTGTAAAATCTTATGAGTTTAACAATCAAATCAATAACATTGTGGTTAGATACCTTTTTACATATAACATGGCACATTCCAAATCTTTCATAACAACAATGTATATGATCCCAATCTTTTGATAGAATAGTTTACCACTAGAATTCTCCTTTCCCATCTAACACTTCCCCTCCGTCGAAAGGTGTCTTTTATAATGATACAACCCTCCATGCCTCTCTTTATTGAATGCAAAATTTAGACCAATTCATTTACACCATTTTCAATATTTTCTAGCCAAGAACACACTCATTAAAGTGGTGCCTATCTTTGATTAAATTAATAATGTTTTAATAATTTAAAACCTCAATCTCTAGAATCTATTGGAGGACTTGCACATATTGTACACAAATAGGTCTCGTCCTACAATTTTCTTTCAACAAACACGAAAAAATTCACATTTAAATATTACGAGGAACCAACCTTCCATGTTGACACAATTTCCTATTGTGCATATCGTAACTACTAGATGAATGTCCTCGGTAGTTTCTCCTTCTAGGAGATTGCCTTTAAGCTTCCTTGGAAGAACCTTTGGAACATCTCAACCTCTAAGCTATATTGATATTGTTTACTTTATTTTTTGATATCAATCTCTATTATTTTGAACTATGCATGTGCTCCTAGATTTTGATGTATAAAGACGAGTCATCAAAACACGCACCCTAAGTTAAATGATAAAATTCAATAAATAAAATATAATTCTGTTGATTACCTTTGCATCGCTTTGCATGACTATAAATAATCTATAAGTATAGAGCTTCTACTCAATCAACTCCTATTGATACCCTAGGTATTCCTCCCCCTTAAATAATTACACTAATTCCAGGTTATAACAACAAAACACAAACATAATAAAAACTTCTAAAACTTTTGTTGAACTACTACTATAGTGAATCAAAAGCTTCAATACTTCACTAGAATATCTAAATCTCTATACATTATAATAAAAATTGGCTTAATGATTGAAAAATAGGGAATTGAGGATCTCTAACATTGATCAATGCAAACTAACTTAGATCCCAATACTTATATTAGATTGGGAAGTATCATAAGCCTACTTGCTGTCCCTAAGAAAGAGCTAGGCACTTGGATTAATATCCCTTTCTCGCAAAATATCGGTATAGTGAATTTTGTGGGAGTCCTTAGTGAAATAGGTTAAAAAAGGAAAAAGACTAAATTTGATAGAATGTAGAAGATATAGAATGAAATAAAAAAAGAGTAAAGTGGATATGAGATGGAGTCACATATAGAGGAACTTGGCACTAAAATTTGGACCTAACTATGCTAGACAGAAGATTTTGACACACATAATTGAAGGTGATAGAGGTTTATGAGATGGTCAAAAAACAAAACTAGGAAGCTTTGTTTACCTTTCCCAGAAAGTATTGTTCAAATTAGCAAGACAAATGAATTGGGTTCCCTAGTATTAGAATTCTAAACAACGTTAGATAGCTAGACTTTTAAATGAGAAAGGGAGTTGCATTTATATGCAACTTGCAAACCTTTTCCAAATATTCTTTCAGTATAGGATGACAAAGAAAGGATCAAACACACAAATTTCAAGGATGTCTTTCATCTCTCAAAGTTTGAGCCCATTTTACCATGACAGAGACACTAGGTGCCCTAGTTCTAGAAAAATGGTGTACCAAAATACCTGCGAATAGGGGAAATAACCTAATTTACCAAAGCGGTCCTGAAATCAGACCCATAAATACATAAATTAAGCACATGCTAAAATGTATTATAATCCTAATGTGATTTTGTTAAGGTCAACAATTTATGACAGGAAATATTGCCTCCATCGGGGCTAAGAACTTATGCTCATATCCATATTAGAAGAGGGAGAAATTAGACATGCTTTCTTGAGAACAGTTAAGGGATAGGATGGCTCAAAGTTTGAAAGGGTTGCATCCCCCAAGACTTAGGGTACCATTAATCCATATTACCAAAATAAAAGGTCAAGAATGTAAAAAAAAAAAGTAAAATATATCTTCAAAGCACATCACATGCATGAAGAATACACATCACATGCATGAAGAATACATGTAGCATACACTACTAACAAAGTATGGCATCTAGAAATAGTAATATCTTCACACTCCTACTAGTGAGCCATATCCACAGTCAGAAGGTGTGACTTGTAGGACCAGAAATATCCTTAGATACTAACAAGGAGTAATGTCCACACAAATCATGGCCTCTAAAACTAGCAATATCCACAGATGCTTACTAGGAGCCATATCCACAAGGGTTCATAACTCATAGGTTGAACAGATGTTATTATAGATGGATCATGAACATGTGAAGACCTCATGTACTAGTAAAAAATCTTAGATTTACTAGGTTATCTTAATACCAGCTATACCAAAGACTACTAGCCAAGAAATAACATTATTTGTTCCATAATTTTGATAGAGTGTCGACAAGCATTTTGGGTAGTATACATTAGAAAATAAGGACATTGCATGCCCTCAACATAATCAAGTTGAGGTGATTCCACATACAAACACCGTACAAGAACACATAACGGATCCAAAGATCGTGGATTAGCATGAATATGTGGAAAATAATGTATATCAATATAAAAAATAATAATTAATCTCAAACCAAAAATACAATGGACTTTAAATTACAAAGGAGGAGGAATACATAACATAAAGCAAATGATTCTAGGTCAACATGAAAAAGAATTAAATGCATCAACACTTTGTATCATCCCCGTCAGAGCACAAATCAAATGTACAACAAAAGAGTATTTATGAAAAAATGGAAGAATGATGATGCGGATAGAATAATGTCACAAGAGTGTCAATTCCTTTGTCTCCTTGTGCCAATAAAGTGCCACAAGTCATCCTAAGACAATTTATAAAAGAAAAGACTTATCAAGAAGCACATTACATAGTATAAGTTAAACTCAAGAACACGTAAGCATGGGTATTCCCCCAAGATTAGGTCAACTTAGCTTGGTACCACATTTAAAAAATCGTGAGCATGTGTTGTGGCTTATGGACTATTCATTATAGAGCCCCTTTAGCTCATCAATCCATAAGTAGGAGATAATTTCAAAAGCAATTCAAATGATGCTATTGCTATCAAAATCTAACTTTGTAGCTTTCAAGTCAAGCTCGTTGACCCATGTTTCATGAGTATTGGTTCACAAGAACCCATCTCTGATGACAATGAACGGTACACTTGGAACTAATTACATCTAGGTGGTGCCGACAAAGGTAAGGAATTGGATCTTCCCAAGAGGTCACTCAGTCTAGTAATATTGATGGAAATATCATAGTTTTACTTGTGATACAAAATATTTCCTATATATAAATTAATGAGCTAAACGGGCTCTATAAGGAAAGGTTCATAAGGCACAACACTTCATGAACATTCTCAAAATGGGTTAGCAAGCTAGGTGAGCTTAGCCTTGGTAAAAAATTCTTTGTTATGTGCACTTAAGTCAAAGCAGTGTTGTAATGGTTAAATGCACTTGAGTCGGAGTAGTTATCGATTTTTGAGCTAAAGGGGATCTATAGTCAGTGGTTCATAACGAACAACACTTGATGATTTTTTTTAAATGCGGTAGCAAGCTAATTGGGCTTAATCAAGTCGTATAATAGATTTCTTGGAGTTCATTGTTATATTGAATTCAATTGTTTGTGCAATTTTTTTGAAAATTCAACAAAACTAATTTTTTGTTGATATCACTCGGAAAAAATATTGTTAGAGTTAACTGATTTTACGAGTAAATATTAAATTCATTTTATTAACCTCGCTCGACTAATTCTTCTATTTTTCAGCTCAATTTGAAGAGTCCGTGTGCATAGAATTTCTACTTTAGACTTTTCTGAAGTAACTTGAATATTTTATAAAAATATATCTTCTTTTCAAGAAAAATTAAAAAAACAAGTAATAAAAAATGACATTGGAAATAAAGGCCATAATACTCTAAAATATAAACAAACCATATTATTTATTAGTTTAAATGAATCTTCGAAAACATTTCTATCATTTTTATTTTAAAATATATTATTATCACTCTAACTTTCTAATACTAATATAAATATTTAGGCTAATTATATTCATTAAAAACTAACAAACTCTTTTGTATTAAAACTCGAAATAAGAATAAATGAATAAATTATAAGAGGGACTTCGATAAACTTGATAAATTTATGTTGCCTTAGAAATAAAAGAAGTAAATATAATAAATGAATAAGAGTTGTTGCAAGTTTCAAGTGGGAATGAAAGATTATGATATTCGGCTTGGGATTTGTTTGGCCACAAAACCTTAAAGGAAAATTAATCTTTAATAAAATACACTTACCTAAACAAGTCATAAAGGTGCGTATGTAACATGTGATAAAAGATAATGATAATAAAAATATGTAGGTGCTTGAGATCTAAAATAGGTAACGCGAAAATCGCACATAAATTGGACATAAATTGTTGGATGGAAACTCTTTCACATGAGACAAGTTCCACCTATTTTATGAACGAAGTAGGTGTCAAGTATTGCATTATTATGTATAACAATTGTAATGAAGAACTAAGGTGTAAAATCTGTCCTATCAATGTCAAATATAGACTAAATAATATGTTTTTACTTCTAAAACGTTCCTTTTTCTTAATCGCAATTTGAAAATTATCATAATTAATAATAAACTAGTGTGGACCTAATCGGCACAAATGAAATAGTGCATGTTGACTAGGAAGTTGGGATTATCTCACTTGGAATATGGAATAGTAGAAGTCTAAAAGTATTTGGGATTAAAACAAGTAATGTGAGGAAGCATCCCTAGCGTTTCTAACTCCTAATCCATAGTGGCAATGTGGAAACCAATTTAAAAACGCCAAGCCTTAATTGTAGAAAGAAAAATGTTATTAAATAATCAAACTAGGACATATTTACCTAATAAATGTGTGTCTTCATTGTCTGCATGACTCTATGGATCTATTGAGAAACTCTAGTATCTTGAACGCGACTAAAAATGATTGATTTGGGGTCCACAATAGGCACTTGGTAGCTCGTGTTGCAAGATTCTATAATTCTAGCAGCTAATAATGTTCAATTATCCGCCTAGGATGGTCTTTTCTTCATCAGAAAGACCTCTACAACTTTTGGAGGTTCTGACTCATTAAATTTATGTCCTAATTACTTCTATCACTTTCTTTTCTACTCTATATATTTCTCTCTAGAATATCCGTATAATTATGTTTTTGAGAATGATAACCCTAAGAAATAAAAGGTTGCATCGGCAGCCTCCCTCAATAATAAGTCCTCTTATAGAATTTCCGGCGAATATTTAAAACTAAATATTTTTTTGGAACAAAAATATATTTTTTTGATGAGCCCACTTGGTTGCAGCTAGTACCTCACGTTATTACTATCGTTGTTGGGTAAAGCCTGGAGAATGAGCTTGGCGAGCGTGATGTTGGTGAGGGAAGCGAGGAGGAGTTTGTTCCATCCGTCTCTTTGCTCTGCCAGGATACCGTGCATTTCTGCCCGGTCTGCCGCTGCTGCCGCCACCAAACGCAGCTTTGCCACAACCATCTCTTCATCTTTGTTCGGGTTTTGGTCCATGTGAAACTGGGTTAGCGGGCGTATGAACAAGTCAGCTTGCTTCTGCTGCAGGTATCTTGTGCTTGTGCTTGGACCATCCAACGAAGCCACAATCATTGCGGGGCCACTCTCACGACGATCAAGATTTATACGCCATGATTTATTCGCATAATTCGCTAATCTTACATGACCATGTTTCTGTGTCACTGTCTGCAAAGCTGTGTTACTCTTAAGAGCTCTTGTTAGCTTCAGAGCCTCCATAATTATAATTGCGCGTTTCTCTCTTTCCCTCTATGAATTCGATGAAAACAATCAATCCTCAGCTCTAGGAATATGCAGATTATAGGAAAGCCCAATTCCGATTCCCGCTACTCTGTTTATGAAGATGAAGAATAAAAATGTGGGGCGGGCATTTATAAAGGATCCTAGTCTCCACTCGGACCTATTCTGCGGTCGACAATAGAGACGTTGGAATTGAACGAGCTTGCGAGAGTTACATCATCTTACCCAGTCAACTTGACCCGGCCTCCTCCTGATTTTGTTGTTCCCTTCATTATTCTATTTTTTAATTTTTATTTGATTATTTCAAGTGTTTCCATAGCGTAATTGAAACTTTTCTATCTCACAATCCATTAATTTATTATTTTAAATAATTTTCATGTTAGTCTTTCAATATAGTATAGGTGAGAAAACCAAGACAAGGTTTTTGATAAGAAATGCCCTCGAATAGACACTCAACCATTATATGATTTCCTTTCTAAATTTGAAGCGCAACTGTTATTTCCTTATAAGAATCTTTCCTTCTTCATTTTGATCATTCAATTTTGATCCAGCTCTAATTTTGGTAAGTTTGGGGCTCCATTCTACGCATTCTTCATGATAATTTAGTTGTACCCATTCTATTTGTGGAGCCTCATTCAATTTTGACCCATTTCCAGTTTTGGTAAGTTTGGGATTCAATTCTAGGCATTCTTCGTGATAATTTAGTGGTACCCATTCTAGTTGAATGCTTGGATGGAATCTAGTTGTGGAACCTCGTTTCATCTAAGACAATATAGATCAAATTTATTATGAAAGAATACTAATGTAGAGAGTATGTTTTGACAATATAGATCCTTCTTCATTCGCCTATTTTCTCTTTCTTTCAATGACTCATTCACACTATAGCTTTTAGTTAGCCTTCAAGCCATGTTTAATATGAAACTTGATCTTCTACTCTTATAGAAGATTGCGAACGTGGAGTTTAAGGTCTATAAATTATTTCATGTATATTTATTTATAGTTTCACTACCTTTTTATCTATTAAAATAATTTAATATAAATAGATGAAACAATCAGAAAAAGAAATTTAAGCAATAACTGTCAATACTTACAAGTAAAATAGATAATATTTTTAAGTAAACAAACGAAATTAAAAGTAAATATATATATTTATATATACTTCATTATTTCGCACATGTTTTATATAATTAATTTTTATGTCTCATTTTTTCTGTATGTACAAGTTTTATAGTATATGTTTTTTATTAGATTAAGTGTTGAAGAGCCCAAACCCATTATACATCCAAATGGAATACCATCAGTCAAAAAACAAAACAAGGGCTTCAAGCTCAAGCCGACCATCCAAACAAATGGAGGGTTTTTAAATTGTTTGTAGAACAACTACTACTAACAAATATCAGAAATAATGACCAAGAATTGGCTAACAACAAAGAAAAGAAAAAAGAAATAACAAAGGGGGCACTAACACATATAGCCCCACCCATCAAGCATCTCCTCCTAAGAGATCTATGTTATTTCTTAATATGTGTGTACATTTCTTAGTGTGTTTTTCCACATACTTGAGTACATAAATCCTTATATTGCATCCTATTGAAATTATCATATGTAAGAGAAAAGGGATTGAGAGCTACACACACCCTAAACTACTTAGTTTCTTCAATGAGGACAATTTCCTATGATGCAAGTGTAGTGCCAAAAATATTGCACACTCTTGTAATTTCACACCTCACCGTGTCCTCATATTAGACCTCTAATTTATAAAACACTTTAATTACAAAATCCTAACACATAAATTTGATGTTTCTGAAAGTTTCATGATGGATTTGACTTTCTAGATTTAAGTTTTTCAAAACGATGGTGTTATGTGTGATGTCCTACTGTCCGCAAAAATCCTGAATTCAAGTGGTTATTGGAGCATTACCTGAACCCGTGGATAATTTGAGTGCAACGCTCTCGCTTGCATTTCCATTGAACAAAACTCTATCAACTCTTCCATTTGGGGGAAAAACTTGTTCTTTTTCTCTCTAGAATACAAGCACTGCAACTGTTATAAATTATGTCACTTACAAAACCCAGCAAAGCTCTAAGATATTATGTATGTAATTTTCTTGTAGACTTTGTATCATCACCTTCCTAGGTATGTTTAAAAAAAACAATTGAATCAACAATATCTTTCTTATAGGTATTATGTCGAATTCCAAAGTGATCTTGTTACAAATTTTGTTGTTCTTTTTCTAATTATTCTATTGGTTCTTTCTTTTCTTTGAATATTTCAAGTGTAAGAATAGTGTACTTTGACCTTTCTATATCAAAATGTATTACTTCGTTACTCTAAATTGTTTGCATATTTCTCTTTATATATTTGTTGTCTTGGAGGTCAAAAAACCTAAAGGGATATTTGATTGAGGAAAGGCCCTCACATAACCACCCTAAAACATTATCTTCTTTTCTCTTTACATGCAGGTTCAATTTCTAAAGATGAAGCATAGTCTGGTGATATCTTTTGAAATTCTTCCTTTTTTAATTTTAAAATTTTAGTCTTAATATTTAAATAGTTAAGCTCTTTGTAATTATGTTATTATATATATTTTACACAGTCCCTGAGATCTTCATTTTCATTATACACATATAGAAACTTCTTCTAGGTTGTATTATAAATTTCATCAAGAATATGTACTGGACGATAGCACAATGATCACATGTACAAGACGTGTTAGTGTTTGAAGCACACACTTCTAGAAATTTAGTTTATCTTCCGTAATAAAGTGTTGCTCTTTATTTTTGTTAAAATATTTTTCTCTATTAAATATAAGGAAGCACCATTACATCCAAAGAGTATATAGAATGAAGCTCAATCCCATTCTTACATATACAATAGTGACAAAATTAGTGGGTACAAAGTATACGAAACATTACAAAAAAGACTACCCCCCAATAATCATATATACCATATACATAATCAGTAAATAATATCCCCCAAGGGAGACCTAGTGTCTCCCACTATCTCTATCCAAGTAGTCCAGCCTAGTGGACCATCAACCCATCTCAGCTCCCTGCTCCACAAAATGGGATCAACACAGGGATGAATCATTGGGACTGCAACAAGTACATCTAGAGTAGGGTCCCATCTGGTATGAGTCTATAATTCTCTCATGAAGTTTGCCAAGCCTTCCTCAAAGGGAGATCTATCCTCAGAGGTCCTTCTCCATGAGAAGCCACGTGACACTTCCCATGTGAAGATCCAAGTATGGCCATCCTGCAAAAACATATCAAACTTCCTCCGAGCTAGCTGCATAGTCACTGTAACCTACAAGTCAATTTTGTAAACAATGACTCTCCTCAGAGACTCGGTAAGGGATCTATCTCTGCCATTAAAAAGACTATCATTCTTGAAAGTTTAAAAAAGCCATAACATTTCAAGAGAAGAAATAGACCAAAACGAATTAGCAACTTTTGAGAGGCTTTGAACACTACCAGTAACTCCCTCTGAAATCATAACATTAGAACCCATAGAGATGCCAAAAAAGTTCCTTAGCAAGAAGACAGTCAAAGAAGATGTGCTTGACAGACTCGGACATTCTACAGTGGGAGCAAATAGCAATGTCACCATCCCGCTTCCTAATAGGAAGCTTATGCAACAAGAATAACCAACAAAAGGACCTCTTCTTTGGTTCATTTGGTCTCTTCTAAAGGCTGGCAAAGATCTTTAGCCAGGACACAATATTAAGGCCCAAACCCTAGCAAGACTTGGCATGAGAAAGGATGGAATCATCATTGGTAAGGACAGAATAAACAGATTTAGCTTTGAAATTATGCAGACGGGAACCATAAGGCCATTTATATAAGAGGAATTCGGAATCATCAAAGAGGCAAGGCTTAGTGAGCCTAAGGGAGGAGCAAGCATGTTTAAGAATGGTGTCGGTCTTGTGGGGAGAGGGGAGGACATTGTATTTAGTCAAGATATCATTCTAGCTGAAGAGATTACCATAATTGGGGATATCAGCCATGGTATTAATGCCTTTCGCATCCCACGGCTTAGCTGGGAACCCTTGTAACAAAGCAAGAGGTTTGCAATTATACTTCAAATTCCACCAAATTGATGTTCACCGAATATTATACTTAAAGTAGAACCACCAGGGGGGGCCGATGAAGCAGGAATGGAAACAGCAAGAGAAGGGAGAGGGGAGTAAAGAAAAGAAGCGAAGGAGAGTCAACCGACACAACGGCAGAGGAATAACTATTGGGATTAATAGGAGGATTGCTGGGATTATTATTTTTAACATGTCTCTTGATTGGGGGGCAATTTTTCCTTTTGTTCTCTTCTCTCTTGCACAGAAAATAGGCATTAATACCACGAAGAAATTCAATTGGGCAAGAAATAGACTCACTAATAAACTCGATTTTGAGGTCATTTGGTAGGTCTTGACCTGCATTAAATGTGAGCGAGGCTGGCCGAACTTGGGCCTGTGTGAGGCAAGTCACACACAAACAAGCAGTGGCCTCCGTAAAAACCCTTAATCAACCAAGTTGCAGAGCCTAATTCATTCTCTCCCAAACACTTTCCGTTCGATCACTTCTCTAAAACAATTTTTTCGATGAGAGCACTTTTTTTTAATACTAAAACCTTGTTAAAATAATTTTTGAATTCATCTCTAGCCAAGAGATATTTTAGTACAATGTGATATTGCAAGCTTTTAATATTTTGTTTAGCCAAAAATATTAGTTATTTTAAAATCATAGTTAAAATAATTAAGTAGTATAAGAATAGACAACTCATCCTAGTGTACTGTACAAGGCTTGTGCTCAAGCGATGTCAGTATTCCTTCTGTAAGAACCAAATTTGATAGACTATTCTTTTGTGAAGCCAATGTTCCCACACAAAAACCTTTTGCATATCAAAAATAGAAAGCTACGAAATCTTTCCAAAAAATATTCTACCGCTATCTAAAATCTTAATTTATCTTATCTATTGTAAAATCTTATGAGTTTAACAATCAAATCAATAACATTGTGGTCAGATACCTTTTTACATATAACATGGCACATTCCAAATCTTTCATAACAACAATGTATATGATCCCAATCTTTTGATAGAATAGTTTACCACTAGAATTCTCCTTTCCCATCTAACACTTCCCCTCCGTCGAAAGAGGTCTTTTATGATGATACAGCCCTCCATGCCTCTCTTTATTGAATGCAAAATTTAGACCAATTCATTTACACCATTTTCAATATTTTCTAGCCAAGAACACACTCATTAAAGTGGTGCCTATCTTTGATTAAATTAATAATGTTTTAATAATTTGAAACCTCATTCTCTAGAATCTGTTGGAGGACTTTCACATATTGTACACAAATAGGTCTTGTCCTACAATTTTGTTTCAACAAACACGAAAAAATTCACATGTAAATATTACGAGGAACCAACCTTCCATGTTGACACAATTTCCTATTGTGCATATCGTAACTACTAGATGAATGTCCTCGGTAGTTTCTCCTTCTAGGAGATTGCCTTTAAGCTTCCTTGGAAGAACCTTTGGAACATCTCAACTTCTAAGCTATATTGATATTGTTTACTTTATTTTTTGATATCAATCTCTATTATTTTGAACTATGCATGTGCTCCTAGATTTTGATGTATAAAGATGGGTCATCAAAACACGCACCCTAAGTTAAATGATAAAATTCAATAAATAAAATATAATTCTGTTGATTACCTTTGCATCGCTTTGCATGACTATAAATAATCTATAAGTATAGAGCTTCTACTCAATCAACTCCTATTGATACCCTAGGTATTCCTCCCCCTTGAAATAATTACACTAATTCCAAGTTATAACAACAAAAAACAAACATAATAAAAACTTCTAAAACTTTTGTTGAACTACTACTATAGTGAATCAAAAGCTTCAATACTTCACTAGAATATCTAAATCTCTATACATTATAATAAAAATTGGCTTGATGATTGAAAAATAGGGAATTGAGGATCTCTAACATTGATCAATGCAAACTAACTTAGATCCCAATACTTATATTAGATTGGGAAGAATCATAAGCCTACTTGCTGTCCCTAAGAAAGAGCTAGGCACTTGGATTAATATCCCTTTATCGCAAAATATCGGTATAGTGAATTTTGTGGGAGTCCTTAGTGAAATAGGTTAAAAAAGGAAAAAGACTAAATTTGATAGAATGTAGAAGATATAGAATGAAATAAAAAAAGAGTAAAGTGGATATGAGATGGAGTCACATATAGAGGAACTTGGCACTAAAATTTGGACCTAACTATGCTAGACAGAAGATTTTGACACACATAATTGAAGGTGATAGAGGTTTATGAGATGGTCAGAAAACAAAACTAGGAAGCTTTGTTTACCTTTCCCAGAAAGTATTGTTCAAATTAGCAAGACAAATGAATTGGGTTCCCTAGTATTAGAATTCTAAACAACGTTAGATAGCTAGACTTTTAAATGAGAAAGGGAGTTGCATTTATATGCAACTTGCAAACCTTTTCCAAATATTCTTTCAGTATAGGATGACAAACAAAGGTTCAAACACACAAATTGCAAGGATGTCTTTCATCTCTCAAAGTTTGAGCCCATTTTACCATGACAGAGACACTAGGTGCCCTAGTTCTAGAAAAATGGTGTACCAAAATACCCGCGAATAGGGGAAATTACGTAATTTACCAAAGCGGTCCTCAAATCAGACCCATAAATACATAAATTAAGCACATGCTAAAATGTATTATAATCCTAATGTGATTTTGTTAAGGTCAACAATTTATGACAGGAAATATTGCGTCCATCGGGGCTAAGAACTTATGCTCATATCCATATTAGAAGAGGGAGAAATTAGACATGCTTTCTTGAGAACAGTTAAGGGATAGGATGGCTCAAAGTTTGAAAGGGTTGCATCCCCCAAGACTTAGGCTACCATTAATCCATATTACCAAAATAAAAGGTCAAGAATGTAAAAAAAAAAGTAAAATATATCTTCAAAGCACAAGTTTGGAAAAATAATTGATCAAAATCAAAAATATGCATGGAGAATACACATCACATGCATGAAGAATACATGTAGCATACACTACTAACAAAGTATGGCATCTAGAAATAGTAATATCTTCACACTCCTACTAGTGAGCCATATCCACAGTCAGAAGGTGTGACTTCTCGGACCAGAAATCTCCTTAGATACTAACAAGGAGTAATGTCCACACAAATCATGGCCTCTAAAACTAGCAATATCCACAGATGCTTACTAGGAGCCATATCCACAAGGGTTCATAACTCATAGGTTGAACAGATGTTATTATAGATGGATCATGAACATGTGAAGACCTCATGTGCTAGTAAAAAATCTTAGATTTACTAGGTTATCTTAATACCAGCTATACCAAAGACTACTAGCCAAGAAATAACATTATTTGTTCCATAATTTTGATAGAGTGTTGACAAGCATTTTGGGTAGTATACATTAGAAAATAAGGACATTGCATGCCCTCAACATAATCAAGTTGAGGTGATTCCACATACAAACACTGTACAAGAACACATAACGGATCCAAAGATTGTGGATTAGCATGAATATGTGGAAAATAATGTATATCAATATAAAAAATAATAATTAATCTCAAACCAAAAATACAATGGACTTTAAATTACAAAGGAGGAGGAATACATAACATAAAGCAAATGATTCTAGGTCAACATGAAAAAGAATTAAATGCATCAACACTTTGTATCATCCCCGTCAGAGCACAAATCAAATCCACAACAAAAGAGTATTTATGAAAAAATGGAAGAATGATGATGCGGATAGAATAATGTCACAAGAGTGTCAATTCCTTTGTCTCCTTGTCCCAATAAAGTGCCACAAGTCATCCTAAGACAATTTATGAAAGAAAAGACTTATCAAGAAGCACATTACATAGTATAAGTTAAACTCAAGAACGCGTAAGCATGGATATTCCCCCAAGATTAGGTCAACTTAGCTTGGTACC
This sequence comes from Cryptomeria japonica, assembly GCF_030272615.1. Classification (NCBI taxonomy): domain Eukaryota; kingdom Viridiplantae; phylum Streptophyta; class Pinopsida; order Cupressales; family Cupressaceae; genus Cryptomeria; species Cryptomeria japonica. The sequence continues at coordinate 201,215,541 of NC_081414.1, read as the reverse complement.
CCATTTAAAAAATCGTGAGCATGTGTTGTGGCTTATGGACCATTCATTATAGAGCCCCTTTAGCTCATCAATCCATAAGTAGGAGATAATTTCAAAAGCAATTCAAATGATGCTATTGCTATCAAAATCAAACTTTGTAGCTTTCAAGTCAAGCTCGTTGACCCATGTTTCATGAGAACCGGTTCACAAGAACCCATCTCTGATGACAATGAACGGTACACTTGGAACTAATTACATCTAGGTGGTGCCGACAAAGGTAAGGAATTGGATCTTCCCAAGAGGTCAGTCAGTCTAGTAATATTGATGGAAATATCATAGTTTTACTTGCGATAGAAAATATTTCCTATATATAAATTAATGAGCTAAACGGGCTCTATAAGGAAAGGTTCATAAGGCACAACACTTCATGAACGTTCTCCAAATGGGTTAGCAAGCTAGGTGAGCTTAGCCTTGGTAAAAAATTCTTTGTTATGTGCACTTAAGTCAAAGCAGTGTTGTAATGGTTAAATGCACTTGAGTCAGAGTAGTTATCAATTTTTAAGCTAAAGGGGATCTATAGTCAGTGGTTCATAACGAACAACACTTGATGATTTTTTTTAAATGGGGTAGCAAGCTAATTGGGCTTAATCTGTGGTGAAACTTCATGGTCAAGGATACTTGAGTTGCAATAGTACTCAGATGAGTTACTTCCTGAGAAGGCACAATTATTGACCTCTTTTAGAATCACCTAGATGCAATGAGTGCTAATTTTACCATTCATTCAAATGGGATATCTATTCTTGTGAACCAATACTCATGAAACATGAGCCAATGAGTTTGAATCTAATACTGCACAGTTGAATGCTAATAGAAATATTATAATTTAAATCACTTTCAAAATTTTTTGGCCAAGGAAGCCCTCACTAAAGTGATGCCTATCATTGATTCTATTCATAATAATTTGGTATTAAAACATCAATCTCTACTATTTCCTAGAGGCGTAGCACATATTATCCAGAAATATGTATCGCACTCCACTTTTTTTATTGTAAATACAACAAATTCAAAATTTAACTCTTACTAGGAAACAATTTTTTATGTCGATGTTACGATAGCAAATGGCATCATCCAATGCATATTATATTTAATTTTGTGGGTAAATTATCAACATCATATCAGCATTAATAACTAAATAATCAATACTATTAAATCAACGGCTAAGACAACTTATTCCTAATACTCTCGCATATAGCACAAAAAATGTGTTTATTTAGTCTATTTATTAGTTTTTGTGCTTGTAACGTTAAAAAGATAATCAGATGTCAAACAAAAGAAATGATAAGCTATAAGGCATATAAGACTTTGAATTTAACACACATGTTACGTGCAACTGTAATTGTGTACGATGTTGAAGCGTTAGTCTAGGTGCGCCATGGGAAAGTCGTCTCTATGGTCATGAATGGGACTAATTTAGAAATAATTTATATGTGGGTAGGGATCAAGAGTGCATAATACGACACAGAAAGTCATGTGTCGCAGTGGAAAGTACCCAATAGCTACACTCAGTAATTGTGCATGTCTCTCTAAACTATACATATTGTTTTTCAATGACTCAAGTCGTATAATAGATTTCTTGGAGTTCATTGTTATATTGAATTCAATTGTTTGTGCAATTTTGTTGAAAATTCATTAAAACTAATTTTTTGTTGATATCACTCGGAAAAAATATTGTTAGAGTTAAATGATTGTACGAGTAAATATTAAATTCATTTTATTAACTTCGCTCGACTAATTCTTCTATTTTTCAGCTCGATTTGAAGAGTCTGTGTGCATAGAATTTCTACTTTAGACTTTTCTGAAGTAACTTGAATAATGTATAAAAATATATCTTCTTTTCAAGAAAAATGAAAAAAACAAGTAATAAAAAATGACATTGGAAATAAAGGCCATAATACTCTAAAATATAAACAGACCATATTATTTATTAGTTTAAATGAATCTTCGAAAACATTTCTATCATTTTTATTTTAAAATATATTATTATCACTCTAACTTTCTAATACTAATATAAATATTTAGGCTAATTATATTCATTAAAAACTAACAAACTCTTTTGTATTAAAACTCGAAATAAGAATAAATGAATTAATTATAAGAGGGACTTCGATAAACTTGATAAATTTATGTTGCCTTAGAAATAAAAGAAGTAAACATAATAATTGAATAAGAGTTGTTGCAAGTTTCAAGTGGGAATGAAAGATTATGATATTCGGCTTGGGATTTGTTTGGCCACAAAACCTTAAAGGAAAATTAATCTTTAATAAAATACACTTACCTAAACAAGTCATAAAGGTGCGTATGTAACATGTGATAAAAGATAATGATAATAAAAATATGTATGTGCTTGAGATCTAAAATAGGTAACGCGAAAATGGCACATAAATTGGACATAAATTGTTGGACGGGAACTCTTTCGCATGAGACAAGTTCCACCTATTTTATGAACGAAGTAGGTGTCAAGTATTGCATTATTATGTATAACAATAGTAATGAAGAACTAAGGTGTAAAATCTATCCTATCAATGTCCAATATAGACTAAATAATATGTTTTTACTTCTAAAACGTTCCTTTTTCTTAATCGTAATTTGAAAATTATCATAATTAATAATAAACTAGTGTGGACCTAATCGGCACAAATGAAATAGTGCATGTTGACTGGGAAGTTGGGATTATCTCACTTGGAATATGGAATAGTAGAAGTCTAAAAGTATTTGGGATTAAAACAAGTAATGTGAGGAAGCATCCCTAGCGTTTCTAACTCCTAATCCATAGTGGCAACGTGGAAACCAATTTAAAAACGCCAAGCCTTAATTGTAGAAAGAAAAATGATATTAAATGATCAAACTAGGACATATTTACCTAATAAATGTGTGTCTTCATTGTCTGCATGACTCTATGGATCTATTGAGAACCTCTAGTATCTTGAACGCGACTAAAAATGATTGATTTGGGGTCCACAATAGGCACTTGGTAGCTCGTGTTGCAAGATTCTATAATTCTAGCAGCTAATAATGTTCAATTATCTGCCTAGGATGGTCTTTTCTTCATCAGAAAAACCTCTACAACTTTTGGAGGTTCTGACTCATTAAATTTATGTCCTAATTACTTCTATCACTTTCTTTTCTACTCTATATATTTCTCTCTAGAATATCCGTATAATTATGTTTTTGAGAATGATAACCCTAAGAAATAAAAGGTTGCATCGGCAGCCTCCCTCAATAATAAGTCCTCTTATAGAATTTCCGGCTAATATTTAAAACTAAATATTTTTTTGGAACAAAAATATATTTTTTTGTTTAGCCCACTTGGTTACAGCTAGTACCTCACGAGATCTTAGGCTCTTAAATTGAAAACTATATAAGAGGCATCAATTTTATAAAGAGAATATTTTATAAACATGGCATTAAATAACTACAAAGAGTTCTCTTTAAAATGTTATTTTTCCCTAAATGTTTTATGAAGAGGGCACAAAATGGGAAAATCGAGAATTATTAACACACAAAATGTGGAATGAGTTGCAAGGCATGAAAAGAGGGGGGCGTTTCGAAAGTAGATGGGTTTTCCCGTAAAACCTTTCAATAGATTGCATGTAGCTAGACATTAAGTAGGACATGGTGTGCCGCTTTTGTGAAGGAGTAAAATATGGATTCTTCTAAAGGTCTAATGCTCTCTACCATTGTGGAACCCATCTTGCCTAGTATTGGACCAATGAAATCCTCAAATCAGTTCTACACACCTAATTTGTAGCTCGATTTGTAATAAGAATCTTCGAGGAACCATTTGCTTTTGGATTTCTATAAGTAATATGCACCTTGGAGGTTTTTTATTGGGGATTCATGACAGGGTGCCTCGTGACTACTCGTGTCAACTTCATTTCCGTGGTGTATTTATGTATTTGCTATCGGTGTAACGCTGAAAGTCATTGCACATAACTGCAATGGGCCCTTCCGTAGTAGATGTGGATTATCTCCTAGCTATTGTGGAGTTATACGAATGCTTGAATGCATGACTAATCTTAAATTTATGTGTTTTGTTGAGATGTAGAGGTGCAGAGCATAATTGTCTTTACAATTGGTTTATGCAAATACCGATAACCTTCTCTTGCCCTAACATTGTTCCCAATTCGAGAGGCATCGATCTTGATGACCTATTAGTCGATCCATCATTACAGAATAAATATTTAATTTCTTCAAGCCTATTTATTGGAGGCAGGGTATAGGTGACGTATCGAACTTATTTTGCAAGGTCACGTTCCAACCTTTTCAATGGAGGACCGGTAGCATCTCAAATTGATATTCTATGAATGTATTGTAACCATGGATGTCGCTAAATGATACATTCTAGACATGTGTGCTATGGAGGCTTGAGATTTTTCGAAACTCTTTCTCAAGAATCGTACTTATGCGTATTCTCTTCTTGTGGTTACTTCCATTCTTCCCCCTCTCTCACTCCCGTTCTCCTTTAAGCATTGCTTGCATTCAAAAACTCTCCTATGTGAAAGGTCGATGAAAAAAGAGAAGCCATCCACTTTATGAGTATAGTTCGTTTGCTCTTGTGTGAGACTGGCATTATATTTTCCTAACAAATCCCTGGTTATAGAAACAAATATTCTGTTGATCCTTCTGGGTAGTGTGTAAGTTCGGCTATAGCTATTTTGGCTCCAAAATGTTATATTCGTACGTCGTGTTATATGGCATTCGCGTGTTATTGACCATCGACAACGCGATTAACGGCTGTGATTTTCACGAATGTCATATAACACGACGTACAAATATAACATTTTGGAACCAGAATAGCTGCATCCTGTAAGCTCCACATGCCTTCAATGGTGAGTTTATATAAAACAATCTTTGAAAAAAAAAAAGAGCACTGCATCGATCACGCATCACAAATCAGGCAGCTTGTAGAACAAGAGAAACGTGAGGCTGAAGTGAGGATAAGAGTTTGTATGGATTAATCACATTTAACATGTATGTATAGCTGTGTACAAGGCCGGAGCCTGAAAAAATGGGGCGTGTCTGTGTGTATTAACAATTAATCAGAAAAGCTTGCCGGCAAATTTGGAGGCAGAATCTGCAAGAGGAGAATGAGGATCGCGACCCAGCTGCAAGGCCAATCTCCAATGGAATAGCTCTCCGTTTTCTCTCTCCTCTGGATCTGCCTCGCTCAGAGTGTCTGAGATGGAGGAGTCCAGCAAATGGTAGAATCCTGCGCAGTTTCTGTACATCTCAAAAACCATTCCGACCTGACCTGCATGGCTGAGTGTGTTGCCCACAACACCCAACACGCCCGCCACCATTGACATAGATAACATTGCGCCATTCAAATTCAGTGCCCCTGCAATCCCAGTGAGCAACGGGCCGGCTATTGCAAGAATACTGTTTGCTCCCAGTACTTTGCGGCTGAGCCCCACATACTCTGCAATATCACCAGTTTTAAGCGTCTCCGAAATACCTCTCAACTCTTCCTCTACCTCTGCACTCCATCCATTGATGGTTGTGTTGTTGTCAGTATGGGGACGTCGGTTCTGTGTTTGATGATATTGTTCATGTTGAGGCCACCACACTGTCGGTCGTACAATCTTGGGAAATTTGTCGAGCATACCGGGGAAGAGAGGCAGAGGATAAGCCTCATCCAATGCAAGCACCGCTTTGTAGGCCTTGGCGAGGAAGGATTCTGCACACTTGTCCTGACGAAGGTGGGGAGGCAGAGCAAGGTTTGTGTGGATGTCAGTGTTGAGCTGACGGAAGAGCCGCGCCGCCATTCTCTGCTCCTCCGCTAGCTGCGAAGGCTGGATTTTGTTTACACCGCACATCAAAGCTGTGGAGAAGCCATACAAAAGTGTGACGACAACGTTATTACTATCGTGGTTGGGTAAAGCCTGGAGAATTAGCGCGGCGAGCGTGATGTTGGTGACGGAAGCGAGGAGGAGTTTGTTCCATCCGTCTCTTTGCTCTGCCAGGACACCGTGCATTTCTGCCCGGTCTGCCGCTGCTGCCGCCACCAAACGCAGCTTTGCCACAACCATCTCTTCATCCTTGTTCGGGTTTTGGTCCATGTGAAACTGGGTCAGCGGGCGTATGAACAAGTCAGCTTGCTTCTGCTGCAGGTATCTTGTGCTTGTGCTTGGACCATCCAACGAAGCCACAATCATTGCGGGGCCACTCTCACGACGATCAAGATTTATACGCCATGATTTATTCGCATAATTCGCTAATCTTACATGACCATGTTTCTGTGTCACTGTCTGCAAAGCTGTGTTACTCTTAAGAGCTCTTGTTAGCTTCAGAGCCTCCATAATTATAATTGCGCGTTTCTCTCTTTCCCTCTATGAATTCGATGAAAACAATCAATCCTCAGCTCTAGGAATATGCAGATTATAGGAAAGCCCAATTCCGATTCCCGCTACTCTGTTTATGAAGATGAAGAATAAAAATGTGGGGCGGGCATTTATAAAGGATCCTAGTCTCCACTCGGACCTATTCTGCGGTCGACAATAGAGACGTTGGAATTGAACGAGCTTGTGAGAGTCACATCATCTTACCCAGTCAACTTGACCCGGCCTCCTCCTGATTTTGTTGTTCCCTTCATTATTCTATTTTTTATTTTTTATTTGATTATTTCAAGTGTTTCCATAGCGTAATTGAAACTTTTCTATCTCACAATCCATTAATTTATTATTTTAAATAATTTTCATGTTAGTCTTTCAATATAGTATAGGTGAGAAAACCAAGACAAGGTTTTTGATAAGAAATGCCCTCGAATAGACACTTAACCATTATATGATTTCATTTCTAAATTTGAAGCGCAACTGTTATTTCTTTATAAGAATCTTTCCTTCTTCATTTTGATCATTCAATTTTGACCCATCTCTAATTTTGGTAAGTTTGGGGCTCCATTCTACGCATTCTTCATGATAATTTAGTTGTACCCATTCTATTTGTGGAGCCTCATTCAATTTTGACCCATTTCCAGTTTTGGTAAGTTTGGGATTCAATTCTACGCATTCTTCGTGATAATTTAGTGGTACCCATTCTACTTGGATGCTTGGATGGAATCTAGTTGTGGAACCTCGTTTCATCTAAGTGTTGAAATGTGGCGACTGATCAGCAAAGTACTGTACACTCAGCACGTATCCTCGCCGGGGTCCGGGGCCGGGCTGGGGTTCGGGCGCCGCAGCCCCCGAGAAAAGCGGGGGTTCGGGGGCGGCCGCCCTCGAGAAAATTTTTTTGCCGTTTTTTTTGTTGATGAAAACCGACATTGTAATAAAACCCTAAAAAGGCCGACTTTGTTTGTTGCCCTAAAAACGCATGTTATAAGTGGCTGGGATGCTTAAGGCATGGTAAGGTTGATGTACTATTTTTGCTGGATAATAAGAAAGATTGGACGGCTGTGTATGGTGGACGTAACCCATTCTGGGTGAACCACGTTAAATCTTTGTGTTATCTGTGTCCTGTTTTATTTCTTTATCTTTTGTATTTAAATCTACATATAATTGTTAGTTCATATTTGCTTCAGATCTGCTTGAAACCCTAACAATTGGTATCAGAGCGAGGTTTTCTGTAAATTGGCAGGACTTTCAGATTTGAGTGGGAGCAATGGAGGATTCCAAATTCAAGGTCGAAAAGTTTAACGGCCAGAATTATCAGTTATGGAAAATGCAGATGGAGGATTACCTGTATCAAAAGGATTTGTGGCGGCCATTGGAAGGAAAGGCAAAGAAACCGACCACAATATCAGATGAAGAGTGGGACATTTTAGATAGAAAGGCTTTGGGATCCATTCGATTGTGCCTTGCGTCGTCTGTAGCATTCAATATAACAGAAGCAAAAACGACTGTAGATTTGATGGCAACATTGGCTAAGCTGTATGAGAAACCCTCGGCTTCGAATAAGGTATTTCTTATGAAGCATTTGTTTAATTTGAAAATGAGTGAGGGAGGATCTGTAGCGGAGCACTTAAATGAATTTAATACAATTACCAGTCAATTGTCTTCGGTAAAAATTACCTTTGCAGAAGAGGTTAGGGCTCTCTTGATTTTATGTTCTTTGCCAGAAAGCTGGAATAGCTTGGTTATGGCTGTAAGTAACTCTGTTTCTGGTAAAAATACTTTGGTATTTGATGATATTGTTGGTGTTATCCTAAGCGAGGAAATGCGAAGGAAAAGCACAGGTGAGACTTCAACATCATCGGGTAGTGTTTTGAATGTGGAGAATAGAGGAAGATCAAAAGAAAGAGGAAAAGGCCCTGGGAATGAGAAGTCACGAGGGAAGTCAAAGAAAGGACGCTCTCAATCTAGAGGAAAGAAAGATTGCTGGTACTGCGGAAAGCCTGGTCATCTAAAGAAAGACTGTTGGTCTCGGAAAAACAAAGAAGGAGACAAAAATGAAAATGATAGTAAGGAAGCTAATATTGCAAGTAATGCTTTACAAGATGCTTTAATCTTATGTTTGGATAATGTTAATGATTCCTGGGTAATAGATTCTGGGGCTTCATTTCATGCTACACCCCATAGAAAATATTTTCTAGATTATGTTCAAGGTGATTTTGGACAGGTATATTTGGGTGATGATGAGCCCTGTCAAATTGTTGGAAAAGGAAAGATAAAGATCAAGTTGCAGAATGGTAATGACTGGTTTCTGCAGGAGGTAAGACATGTTCCTAATTTAAGAAGAAATTTAATTTCTGCAGGGCAACTAGGTAGTGAAGGTTGCATAGTTACCTTCTCAGACAGTATGTGGAAGGTCACTAAAGGATCATTAGTAGTAGCTAAAGGTGCAAAGGTAGGCACATTATATTTGTGTACTGGTAACACTTACTCTACCTTAGCTGCTACAGATAAAGTTACTGAAGGGACAACAACAATAAATGTTGCAAGAACAGATTCGATAATGTGGCACCATAGGCTTGGGCACATGAGTGAGAAAGGGATGAAAATCCTTCACTCCAAAAATCTATTGCCAGGACTAAAGAAGATTGATTTAGAGTTTTGTGAAAACTGTGTTTATGGTAAACAGAAAAGAGTCAGATTTCTCAAGGTTGGGAAAGAGAAGAAGAGTGAGAAGTTAGAGCTTGTACATTCAGATGTATGGGGACCGGCTCAGGTATCATCTCTTGGTGGCTCTTGTTATTATGTTATTTTTATTGATGACTCAACTAGAAAAACATGGGTATATTTCCTAAAACAAAAATCAGATGTTTTTGAAACTTTTAAGAAATGGAAAGCTTTGGTTGAGAATGAGACAGGAAAAAAGTTGAAGTGTCTCAGATCGGATAATGGAGGTGAGTATTGCAGCAAAACATTTGAAGATTACTGTTCTTTAAATGGGATTCGAAAGCAGAAGACAGTTCCGGGAACTCCACAGGAAAATGGTGTGTCAGAGAGAATGAATAGGACCATCATGGAACGTGCAAGGAGCATGAGATTGCATGCTGGATTGCCCTTACATTTTTGGGCAGATGCTGTACATACTGCTGTCTATTTGATAAATAGAGGACCTTCAACCCCTTTGGATGGTGGTATTCCAGAGGAGGCATGGACTGGTAAAAAGGTAAATTATTCTTTTCTAAAAACTTTTGGTTGCGAAGCTTTTGTCCATGTTGATAAAGAAAACAGAACCAAGCTTGATGCTAAATCTCAGAAATGTACCTTCATTGGATATGGGATAGATGAATATGGCTATCGGTTATGGGATTTTGAAAATAAGAAAATAATTAGAAGTAGAGATGTTATATTCAATGAGAAGGTTGTGTATAAAGAACAAATGCAGGAAAAGAAGCATGAACAGGACAAACAAGAATATGTGGTGTTGGATGAGATTCCTGAAAATGAAATGCCACAGGTACCTGATGCTCAACAACAACAGATTGTCCTACAAACTCCTGCAAGTGTTAGACGTTCTACGAGGACAAGTAGACCCCCTGAAAGATTTTCTCCTTCTTTGTATTCTATTTTATTAACGGATTCTGGTGAACCAGAAGAATATGAAGAAGCAATGCAGGTGGATGCCAAACAACAGTGGCAACTAGGAATGAAAGAGGAGATGGACTCCTTGATGAAAAATAAGACTTGGGACTTAGTCCCTTTACCTGCAGAAAAAAGAGCCTTGCCTAACAAATGGGTTTATCGGTTGAAGGAGGAGGAAGGAGGTCAGAAAAGATATAAGGCCAGACTTGTGGTAAAAGGTTTTGCACAGAAAAAGGGTATAGATTATGATGAAATATTTTCTCCAGTTGTAAAAATGACCTCAATTAGAACTGTACTTAGTCTTGTGGCTGCAGATGATTTACATCTTGAACAATTAGATGTCAAAATAGCTTTTCTCCATGGAGATCTGGAGGAGGAAATTTACATGTTGCAACCACAGGGATATGAAGTCAAAGGAAAGGAGAACTTGGTGTGCAGGTTGAAGAATAGTTTGTATGGCCTAAAGCAAGCACCCCGACAATGGTATTTAAAATTTGATAGTTTCATGGCTGAACACGGTTATCATAGATGTCATTCTGATCATTGTGTATATTTTAAGAGATTTGATAATGGCAGTTATATTATCCTATTGCTTTATGTTGATGACATGCTTGTTGCTGGGTCTAACATGCAACATATAAATGATCTTAAACAGAAATTAGCCAAGTCATTTGCTATGAAGGATTTGGGTGCAGCTAAGCAAATTCTCGGTATGAGGATTACACGGGACAGGAAAAATAGAACCTTGAATTTGTCCCAAAGTGAGTATATAAAGAAGGTGTTGAAAAGATTTAACATGCAGGATGCAAAAGCAGTTAGTACACCTTTGGCTAGTCATTTCAAATTGACTAAGGAGATGTGCCCAAAGGCACAAGAAGAGGTTAATAAAATGTCTAACATCCCGTATTCATCAGCTGTTGGTAGTCTGATGTATGCAATGGTATGCACAAGGCCAGATATTGCACATGCAGTGGGAGTTGTGAGCAGGTTTATGAGTAATCCGGGTATGGAACATTGGAATGCTGTAAAATGGATTCTTCGGTATTTGAAAGGAACTACTACGAAGGCATTATGTTTCAAAGGATCTAATGCTGCTCTAAGTGGATTTGTTGACTCTGATCTGGCTGGTGATATTGATTCACAGAGGAGTACTACAGGGTATGTTTTTACTATAGGGGGAACTGCAGTCAGTTGGATTTCTAGGCTGCAAAAGGTTGTTGCACTTTCAACCACTGAAGCTGAGTATGTTGCTGCTACAGAAGCCAGCAAAGAGATGATTTGGTTGCAATATTTTCTAAAGGAATTGGGTCAGACACAAGAGGATAGCCCATTATATACTGATAGCCAGAGTGCCATTCATCTTGCCAAGAACTCTGCTTTTCATTCAAGGACAAAGCACATTCAGCTCAGGTACCACTTCATCCGGACTGTTTTGGAGGAGGGTCAGTTACGGCTTGAGAAGATTCACACAAATGAGAATCCTGCTGATATGTTCACAAAGGCAGTTCCACAGGAGAAGCTGATTTCTTCATCAGTTTCTGTTGGTCTTCTTGATTGATAATTGTGGAATTTATACTAGTCAAGTCCTAATGTTTTATCCAGCGGATGTTGCATGTACAGTGGTGTCGTGTAGTGTCAGTCTCCAAGTGGGAGATTGTTCGGTGTGGAGCCTGATCAGTCTCCAAGTGGGAGATTGTTGAAATGTGGCGACTGATCAGCAAAGTACTGTACACTCAGCACGTATCCTCGCCGGGGTCCGGGGCCGGGCTGGGCCCCGGGCAGGGGTTCGAGGGCGGCAGCCCCCGAGAAAAGCGGGGGTTCGGGGGCGGTAGCCCTCGAGAAAATTTTTTTGCCGTTTTTTTTGTTGATGAAAACCGACATTGTAATAAAACCCTAAAAAGGCCGACTTTGTTTGTTGCCCTAAAAACGCATGTTATAAGTGGCTGGGATGCTTAAGGCATGGTAAGGTTGATGTACTATTTTTGCTGGATAATAAGAAAGATTGGACGGCTGTGTATGGTGGACGTAACCCATTCTGGGTGAACCACGTTAAATCTTTGTGTTATCTGTGTCATGTTTTATTTCTTTATCTTTTGTATTTAAATCTGCATATAATTGTTAGTTCATATTTGCTTCAGATCTGCTTGAAACCCTAACACTAAGACAATATAGATCAAATTTATTATGAAAGAATACTAATGTAGAGAGTATGTTTTGACAATATAGATCCTTCTTCATTCGCCTATTTTCTCTTTCTTTCAATGACTCATTCACACTATAGCTTTTAGTTTGCCTTCAAGCCATGTTTAATATGAAACTTGATCTTCTACTCTTATAGAAGATTGCGAACGTGGAGTTTAAGGTCTACAAATTATTTCATGTATATTTATTTATAGAAGCACTACCTTTTTATCAATTAAAATAATTTAATATAAATAGATCAAACAATAAGAAAAAGAAATTTAAGCAATAACTGTCAATACTTACAAGTAAAATAGATAATATTTTTAAGTCAACAAACGAAATTAAAAGTAAATATATATATATACTTCCTTATTCCTTACATGTTTTATATAATTAATTTTTATATCTCATTTTTTGTGTATGTACAAGTTTTATAGTATATGTTTTTTATTAGATTAAGTGTTGAAGAGCCCAAACCCATTATACATCCAAATGGACAACCATCAGTCAAAAAACAAAACAAGGGCTTCAAGCTCAAGCCGACCATCCAAACAAATGGAGGGTTTTTAAATTGTTTGTAGAACAACTACTACTAACAAATATCAGAAATAACGACCAAGAATTGGCTAACAACAAAGAAAAGAAAAAAGAAATAACAAAGGGGGCACTAAGACATATAGCCCCACCCATCAAGCATCTCCTCCTAAGAGATCTATGTTATTTCTTAATGTGTGTGTACATTTCTTAGTGTGTTTTTCCACATACTTGAGTACATAAACCCTTATATTGCATCCTATTGAAATTATCATATGTAAGAGAAAAGGGATTGAGAGCTACACACACCCTAAACTACTTAGTTTCTTCAATGAGGACTATTTCCTATGATGCAAGTGTAGTGCCAAAAATATTGCACACTCTTGTAATTTCACACCTCACCGTGTCCTCATATTAGCCCTCTAATTTATAAAACACTTTAATTACAAAATCCTAACACATAAATTTGACGTTTCTGAAAATTTCATGATGGATTTGACTTTCTAGATTTAAGTTATTCAAAACGATGGTGTTATGTGTGATGTCCTACTGTCCGCAAAAATCCTGAATTCAAGTGGTTATTGGAGCATTACCTGAACCCGTGGATAATTTGAGTGCAATGCTCTCGCTTGCATTTCCGTTGAACAAAACTCTATCAACTCTTCCATTTGGGGGAAAAACATGTTCTTTTTCTCTCTAGAATACAAGCACTGCAACTATTATAAATTATGTCACTTACAAAACCCAGCAAAGCTCTAAGATATTATGTATGCCATTTTCTTGAAGACTTTGTATCATCACCTTCCTAGGTATGTTTAAAAAAAACAATTGAATCAACAATATCTTTCTTACAGGTATTATGTCGAATTCCAAAGTGATCTTGTTACAAATTTTGTTGTTCTTTTTCTAATTATTCTATTGGTTCTTTCTTTTCTTTGAATATTTCAAGTGTAAGAATAGTGTACTTTGACCTTTCTATATCAAAATGTATTACTTCGTTACTCTAAATTGTTTGCATATTTCTCTTTATATATTTGTTGTCTTGGAGGTCAAAAAACCTAAAGAGATATTTGATTGAGGAAAGGCCCTCACATAACCACCCTAAAACATTATCTTCTTTTCTCTTTACATGCAGGTTCAATTTCTAAAGATGAAGCATAGTCTGGTGATATCTTTTGAAATTCTTCCTTTTTTAATTTTAAAATTTTAGTCTTAATATTTAAATAGTTAAGCTCTTTGTAATTATGTTATTATATATATTTTACACAGTCCCTGAGATCTTCATTTTCATTATACACATATAGAAACTTCTTCTAGGTTGTATTATAAATTTCATCAAGAATATGTACTGGACGATAGCACAATGATCACATGTACAAGACGTGTTAGTGTTTGCAGCACACACTTCTAGAAATTTAGTTTATCTTCCGTAATAAATTGTTGCTCTTTATTTTTGTTAAAATATTTTTCTCTATTAAATATAAGGAAGCACCATTACATCCAAAGAGTATATAGAACGAAGCTCAAACCCATTCTTACATATACAGCAGTGACAAAATTAGTGGGTACAAAGTATACGAAACATTACAAAAAAGACTACCCCCCGAATAATCATATATACCATATACATAATCAGTAAATAATATCCCCCAGGAGAGACCTAGTGTCCCCCACTATCTCTATCCAAGTAGTCCAGCCTAGTGGACCATCAACCCATCTCAGCTCCCTGCCCCACAAAATGGGATCAACACAGGGATGAATCATTGGGACTGCAACAAGTACATCTAGAGTAGGGTCCCATCTGGTATGAGTCTATAATTCTCTCATGAAGTTTGCCAAGCCTTCCTCAAAGGGAGATCTATCCTCAGAGGTCCTTCTCCATGAGAAGCCACGTGACACTTCCCATGTGAAGATCCAAGTATGGCCATCCTGCAAAAACATATCAAACTTCCTCCGAGCTAGCTGCATAGTCACTATAACCTGCAAGTCAATTTTGTAAACAATGACTCTCCTCAGAGACTCGGTAAGGGATCTATCTCTGCCATTAAAAAGACTATCATTCTTGAAAGTTTAAAAAAGCCATAACATTTCAAGAGAAGAAATAGACCAAAACGAATTAGCAACTTTTGAGAGGCTTTGAACACTACCAGTAACTACCTCTGAAATCATAACATTAGAACCCATAGAGATGCCAAAAAAGTTCCTTAGCAAGAAGACAGTCAAAGAAGATGTGCTTGACAGACTCGGACATTCTACAGTGGGAGCAAATAGCAATGTCACCATCCCGCTTCCTAATAGGAAGCTTATGCAACAAGAATAACCAACAAAAGGACCTCTTCTTTGGTTCATTTGGTCTCTTCTAAAGGCTGGCAAAGATCTTTAGCCAGGACACAATATTAAGGCCCAAACCCTAGCAAGACTTGGCATGAGAAAGGATGGAATCATCATTGGTAAGGACAGAATAAACAGATTTAGCTTTGACATTATGCAGACGGGAACCATAAGGCCATTTATATAAGAGGAATTCGGAATCATCAAAGAGGCAAGGCTTAGTGAGCCTAAGGGAGGAGAAAGCATGTTTAAGAATGGTGTCGGTCTTGTGGGGAGAGGGGAGGACATTGTATTTAGTCAAGATATCATTCTAGCTGAAGAGATGACCATAATTGAGGATATCAGCCATGGTATTAATGCCTTTCGCATCCCGCAGCTTAGCTGGGAACCCTTGTAACAAAGCAAGAGGTTTGCAATTATACTTCAAATTCCACCAAATTGATGTTCACCAAATATTATACTTAAAGTAGAACCACCAGGGGGGGCCGATGAAGCAGGAATGGAAACTGCAAGAGAAGAGAGAGGGGAGTAAAGAAAAGAAGCGAAGGAGAGTCAACCGACACAATGGCAGAGGAATAACTATTGGGATTAACAGGAGGATTGCTGGGATTATTATTTTTAACATGTCTCTTGATTGGGGGGCAATTTTTCCTTATGTTCTCTTCTCTCTTGCACAGAAAATAGGCATTAATACCACGAAGAAATTCAATTGGGCAAGAAATAGACTCACTAATAAACTCGATTTTGAGGTCATTTGGTAGGTCTTGACCCGGATTAAATGTGAGCGAGGCTGGCCGAACTTGGGCCTGTGTGAGGCAAGTCACACACAAACAAGCAGTGGCCTTCGTACAAACCCTTAATCAACCAAGTTGCAGAGCCTAATTCATTTTCTCACAAACACTTTCCGTTCGATCACTTCTCTAAAACAATTTTTTCAATGAGAGTACCTTTTTTTAATACTAAAACCTTGTTAAAATAATTTTTGAATTCATCTCTATCCAAGAGATATTTTAGTACAATGTGATATTGCAAGCTTTAAATATTTTGTTTAGCCAAAAATATTAGTTATTTTAAAATCATAATTAAAATAATTAAGTAGTATAAGAATAGACAACTCATCCTAGTGTACTGTACAAGGCTTGTGCTCAAGCGATGTCAATATTCCTTCTGTAAGAACCAAATTTGATAGACTATTTTTTTGTGAAGCCAATGTTCCCACACAAAAACCTTTTGCATATCAAAAATAGAAAGCTACGAAATCTTTCCAAAAAATATTCTACCGCTATCTAAAATCTTAATTTATCTTATCTATTGTAAAATCTTATGAGTTTAACAATCAAATCAATAACATTGTGGTCAGATACCTTTTTACATATAACATGGCACATTCCAAATCTTTCATAACAACAATGTATATGATCCCAATCTTTTGATAGAATAGTTTACCACTAGAATTCTCCTTTCCCATCTAACACTTTCCCTCCATCGAAAGAGGTCTTTTATGATGATACAGCCCTCCATGCCTCTCTTTATTGAATGCAAAATTTAGACCAATTCATTTACACCATTTTCAATATTTTCTAGCCAAGAACACACTCATTAAAGTGGTGCCTATCTTTGATTAAATTAATAATGTTTTAATAATTTAAAACCTCAATCTCTAGAATCTGTTGGAGGACTTGCACATATTGTACACAAATAGGTCTCGTCCTACAATTTTCTTTCAACAAACACGAAAAAATTCACATTTAAATATTACGAGGAACCAACCTTCCATGTTGACACAATTTCCTATTGTGCAAATCGTAACTACTAGATGAATGTCCTCGGTAGTTTCTCCTTCTAGGAGATTGCCTTTAAGCTTCCTTGGAAGAACCTTTGGAACATCTCAACCTCTAAGCCATATTGATATTGTTTACTTTATTTTTTGATATCAATCTCTATTATTTTGAACTATGCATGTGCTCCTAGATTTTGATGTATAAAGACGGGTCATCAAAACACACACCCTAAGTTAAATGATAAAATTCAATAAATAAAATATAATTCTGTTGATTACCTTTGCATCGCTTTGCATGACTATAAATAATCTATAAGTATAGAGCTTCTACTCAATCAACTCCTATTGATACCCTAGGTATTCCTCCCCCTTGAAATAATTACACTAATTCCAAGTTATAACAACAAAACACAAACATAATAAAAACTTCTAAAACTTTTGTTGAACTACTACTATAGTGAATCAAAAGCTTCAATACTTCACTAGAATATCTAAATCTCTATACATTATAATAAAAATTGGCTTAATGATTGAAAAATAGGGAATTGAGGATCTCTAACATTGATTAATGCAAACTAACTTAGATCCCAATACTTATATTAGATTGGGAAGAATCGTAAGCCTACTTGCTGTCCCTAAGAAAGAGCTAGGCACTTGGATTAATATCCCTTTATCGCAAAATATCGGTATAGTGAATTTTGTGGGAGTCCTTAGTGAAATAGGTTAAAAAAGGAAAAAGACTAAATTTGATAGAATGTAGAAGATATAGAATGAAATAAAAAAAGAGTAAAGTGGATATGAGATGGAGTCACATATAGAGGAACTTGGCACTAAAATTTGGACCTAACTATGCTAGACAAAAGATTTTGACACACATAATTGAAGGTGATAGAGGTTTATGAGATGGTCAGAAAACAAAACTAGGAAGCTTTGTTTACCTTTCCCAGAAAGTATTGTTCAAATTAGCAAGACAAATGAATTGGGTTCCCTACTATTAGAATTCTAAACAATGTTAGATAGCTAGACTTTTAAATGAGAAAGGGAGTTGCATTTATATGCAACTTGCAAACCTTTTCCAAATATTCTTTCAGTATAGGATGACAAACAAAGGTTCAAACACACAAATTTCAAGGATGTCTTTCATCTCTCAAAGTTTGAGCCCATTTTACCATGACAGAGACACTAGGTGCCCTAGTTCTAGAAAAATGGTGTACCAAAATACCCGCGAATAGGGGAAATTACCTAATTTACCAAAGGGGTCCTCAAATCAGTCCCATAAATACATAAATTAAGCACATGCTAAAATGTATTATAATCCTAATGTGATTTTGTTAAGGTCAACAATTTATGACAGGAAATATTGCCTCCATCGGGGCTAAGAACTTATGCTCATATCCATATTAGAACAGGGAGAAATTAGACATGCTTTCTTGAGAACAGTTAAGGGATAGGATGGCTCAAAGTTTGAAAGGGTTGCATCCCCCAAGACTTAGGCTACCATTAATCCATATTACCAAAATAAAAGGTCAAGAATGTAAAAAAAAAAGTAAAATATATCTTCAAAGCACAAGGTTAGAAAAATAATTGATCAAAATCAAAAATATGCATGGAGAATACAAATCACATGCATGAAGAATACATGTAGCATACACTACTAACAAAGTATGGCATCTAGAAATAGTAATATCTTCACACTCCTACTAGTGAGCCATATCCACAGTCAGAAGGTGTGACTTCTCGGACCAGAAATCTCCTTAGATACTAACAAGGAGTAATGTCCACACAAATCATGGCCTCTAAAACTAGCAATATCCACAGATGCTTACTAGGAGCCATATCCATAAGGGTTCATAACTCATAGGTTGAACAGATGTTATTATAGATGGATCATGAACATGTGAAGACCTCATGCGCTAGTAAAAAATCTTAGATTTACTAGGTTATCTTAATACCAGCTATACCAAAGACTACTAGCCAAGAAATAACATTATTTGTTCCATAATTTTGATAGAGTGTTGACAAGCATTTTGGGTAGTATACATTAGAAAATAAGGACATTGCATGCCCTCAACATAATCAAGTTGAGGTGATTCCACATACAAACACCGTACAAGAACACATAACGGATCCAAAGATTGTGGATTAGCATGAATATGTGGAAAATAATGTATATCAATATAAAAAATAATAATTAATCTCAAACCAAAAATACAATGGACTTAAATTACAAAGGAGGAGGAATACATAACATAAAGCAAATGATTCTAGGTCAACATGAAAAAGAATTAAATGCATCAACACTTTGTATCATCCCCGTCAGAGCACAAATCAAATGTACAACAAAAGAGTATTTATGATAAAATGGAAGAATGATGATGCGGATAGAATAATGTCACAAAAGTGTCAATTCCTTTGTCTGCTTGTCCCAATAAAGTGCCATAAGTCATCCTAAGACAATTTATAAAAGAAAAGACTTATCAAGAAGCACATTACATAGTATAAGTTAAACTCAAGAACGCGTAAGCATGGATATTCCCCCAAGATTAGGTCAACTTAGCTTGGTACCCCATTTAAAAAATCGTGAGCATGTGTTGTGGCTTATGGACCATTCATTATAGAGCCCCTTTAGCTCATCAATCCATAAGTAGGAGATAATTTCAAAAGCAATTCAAATGATGCTATTGCTATCAAAATCAAACTTTGTAGCTTTCAAGTCAAGCTCGTTGACCCATGTTTCATGAGAGCCGGTTCACAAGAAGCCATCTCTGATGACAATGAACGGTACACTTGGAACTAATTACATCTAGGTGGTGCCGACAAAGGTAAGGAATTGGATCTTCCCAAGAGGTCACTCAGTCTAGTAATATTGATGGAAATATCATACTTTTACTTGTGATAGAAAATATTTCCTATATATAAATTAATGAGCTAAACGGGCTCTATAAGGAAAGGTTCATAAGGCACAACAATTCATGAACATTCTCCAAATGGGTTAGCAAGCTAGGTGAGCTTAGCCTTGGTAAAAAATTCTTTTTTATGTGCACTTAAGTCAAAGCAGTGTTGTAATGGT